>NW_024065920.1:0-440025 GCF_011947395.1 Colletotrichum karsti
TTTAGCTATACCTAAGTAATAATTACTCTATAACTCTTATTAAGGCCTTAACTAATTACTAAGACCTTTAAAGACCTATAATTACTTAACTAGACCTATAAAATAACTAATTACTATTTATAGTTCTCAATCCCTAACTTACTGCTAATATAAACCCACTATCAGTTAGCTGGCCGTAATAATAGCGTCTATCTTACTTAATGAAATATTAAAATAAAGCAACTAAGCGATAAGTTAGACTTTAAGAAACTTAGACCTTTTGAAATCATTAAGAAGGTATCTAATATTAACTTTAAACTTATACTACTAGATACTATAAAGTGCTATTTAGTCTTTTATATTTTACTTCTCAAAAAAGCACTATAAGGTTTATATATAGAAGATTATATTATTATAGAACCTCTTAAACTAGAATATAAAGTTAAATAAATTATAGACTACTATAATAATAATAGAAATATAGAATATCTTATTAAGTAGAAAGGATATAGATATAAAGATAACTTATAGGAACCCATTAAGAACCTCTAGTATGCCTAATAGACGTTATATTAGTACCGTTTATTAAGAAATCTAGAGACTAATCCTCTAAACTAACGCCATTCCAATCTACTATACTAAAAGCGCTAGTAGCCTATAGGCCCTAACTGCTGAAGATTCCACACTCTATAAAACTAACGTTACCTCATAATTCTCTTCCTCAACCTCCTCTATATACTAAAGACCTAACCGGATTAAGTCTATAGCCTTATAATTAATTTCCTTTTAATAATAATAAAGGTGCTATATCTTTACTATAAGAGCAAGCTACTCTTCCTCTAACTTATTAAGTTTATTATCTACTTTAACCTTTTGCTTTTAAACCTAGATTAGTAATAACGCTAAAGGACTATAGATATTATAAGATTTCTTCTAGCCTATATAATAGGAATAACGTAATAAATTAACCTCCAATATAATATAGTTAACCCCTAAGGCAGTATATAAGGAATAAGGAAAAGGCATTTTATATCTAAAAAGGGAGACTAATTAACCTAGCTCTTTATAGGTAATAGGATTTTTTAATTTTAATTTTTAAATATAACCTAATATAGTATTAATATTATAAGGAAATTAGGAAGCATAATTAATAACTCCCCAACCTAGGAGATACTACCTATTTATATTGGTCTTAGGGATAAGACTATCTGAGGGGAGACCTAATATTATAACCTATTAGGTATACTTAGTAGAGAAAAGCCCTATAAGGACAACTAGGCGGCTAGAACGTTATATTTATATATAGGATCATAGGAATAGAAAGGACTTACCTTAGAACGGAAGAACTATAGAATAAGTTATATAACCTTAGCTAATAAGATAAGAGTTAATAGAGTTAGTAGTTAACTCTAGCAACTCTTAAGCATACTAATTAATATAAAGTTAATAAGAGTTAGTAGTTAACTTCTATAACTTTAAGGTAGAGGTATAGGGGAACGGCTTAGGACTTATATATAGGATGGACTTAAGCCCAGCTTAAGGATAGACTTCTATAGCTCTTTAGTAATTAACTTTATATTTATCTCTTAGATACTTTTAGTATATCTTATACTATAAATATCTTATTAGGCTTATAACTAATTACTATAACCCTTAAGACTCTAATCTATTTAGAACTACGCTAATAACCTTATAACGATATAATACTATTTATTAGTATTATCCCTTAGCTTCTATTAGCAGACCCTACTGTCGGATAAGCTGACCGTAACAAGTAATAGCTTTAGTTAGTAGAATACTTAACTATTAAGGTTAATAAATACTTTATAATATAAGTTATACTAAATAGATAATAGCTTTAGTTAATATGGTATTTAACTATTAAAGTTATTAAAAACTCTATAGTATAAGTTATAACGTGGTTGATAAGCAAGTGGATTAGATAAGCGAGTGGATCAGCCAATAGTAACTACAGCACATTCATAACTAATAACTAATATTAAGCAAATTAATTTAATATAAACTAGTTAAGATCTTCTTCTTCAGACATTTCTTTAGTAAATTGATATATTTACGCATTATAACTAGTGTTCCTATAGACGCTATATTGCTATTAGCCCGTCTCTATCCTTAGTTAGCAACCACTACTCTGGCGCGTTTCCTCCTCAATCTAAGCTATAGCCTCTCTCTATAATTAAAGGTCCTCTACCTCAGCTATAGTGAGACTTCCTCCTTATCTAAGACGTATTTTCTTAGCCCTCTAGTGTCTACTAAGTAGGTTATTCTCCTCTTAAAGGATCTAGACCTCAGACCTTAATAAAGCAATTTAGTATATAAATCCGTACGCCCCCTTTAATAGATACTCTATAGCTTTAATAATTAAAGTTAGTAAGCTATTTTAATAGTGGGAAATTCTCTTCTTAATAAGTTTAGACTGAGAAGATACTTCTATTAGGTTATTTAGCGTTTAAGAAGTCTATACGGGGGGTGTTATTAGGAGGGACCCTAGAGGTATTAGAGTGTATAACTTAATATTAAGCTTTAATAGTATACTTTCTATACTAAGAGGGATAAGCCTAGCCCCTCTAAAACCTCCCTAGATATTTTTAACTATAAAGGCTTATATAAAAGCCTTATAAAACGTAGAGAAGAAGTCTTCCTTTATAATATAGGTATTACCCTAGCGTATCTTATCCTTAATTTATTAACTATATGCCTTCTTTAGTAGTCTAAAATACCTAACGTCTAAGGGCTAAAGTAAATAAGAGGAATAGGCTAATATATAAAGTATAATAATATTATTTTCCTTATAATATATCTTAAAGTTAGTAGTATAGTAACTTTTATACTTATTAATAATAAGGAGGTAATATCTACTACTTATATATAGTTTTATATACTAATTAAAGTGCTAGAGCTAATCTAGGCCTCTTTTATTTATTATCTATCCGTTTTTAGACATTATAATAACCTAGTTATATAGGAGACCTATTTCTATATACTAGGTAGAGAGGTAATATTGCCCTAAAATAATAATATATAGTAGAACGCTATAGCCTAATAAACTAATAGCCTAAATAACTATAACCTATTTATAATTACTAGGCTATATTATTTTTATATTTAAATGCCTCTTAGCGCTTATTATAACTATTCTAGACGTAATCTAGCCTATTATAAACCTAGTCTTATTAAAGTTATAGATATCTAAGTCTATAATGCTATATTTTATAATTATATTTACTATAAGTTAAAACTATATATTTATTACGTCTAGGTCTTTATATTAAGCCCTCTTATAGTTATACTTATAAAAAAAGTACGTCTAGAGCTATAGTTATTACTTAATAAAGTTTAAGGCCTAATACTTCCCAATAGGGGGTATATTGCAGTTAATAAGTAGTTAATTAGCTATATCTTCTATACTACTAATATAGGGAAGAAATAATTAGGAATCTAGGTTAAAAATATACTTAACTAGCTTCTCTTCTTTAAGTGCAATTAAATTTTATAACTTAAGTATAATATTATATTATAATCCCTTTCCCTCTAAATAATAGCGTAAGGTTAAAAAGGGCACTAAGTAGATATAAGATATAGCTTAAATACTAAGAGTTAATATCTTCTTAATAGCTTAGATTGCTAAGTTTGTTTAACCTTTATTACCCTATAATAATATATTTAGTTATAGTGTAACGTAATATAGAAGTTAGAAGACGGTTTCACGCGGTTGGCTGATCTACTTGCTTGTCTGATCCACTCGCTTATCAACCACGTTATAAATAATAATAAATAAAAGCTAATTAAGGTTATAATAAGAGTCTTAAAGATTTATTCTTTTTATAATATTAATAACCTTAATATAATATTAATAGTAATAATAATATAAATATATTATAATAATAATATAGAGAAGAAAAGTCTAAAAAACCTATTTAGCTACTTAAAAGCTATAAATAGTACTTTCTTTTTTAGACTTCTTTCTATAAATTCTTAAAAAAAAGTAGCTTATTTAGTAGTTTACTAACTATTTTAAGGTTTAAAATAAATATAATAGGGCTTAAAAGTATATTATTACTCTATATAGACTAAATATATTATATTATAATTACTCCTCTCTAAAGATTATAATAATAATATTATTTCTAATAGAGATAGATATTATTAAGAAGAGCTTAATACTATAGTATAAAGTATAATTTAACTATATATTATAGGGAGTTTATAATCTCTTATTAAATTAATAAATAGTAAATTAATTAATATTAAGATATTAAAGATATTTATTAATAAAATAGAACTATTTATAATACTTAAACTAAATTAAAAGGACTATTACTCTAAATAATAATATAGAGGGGGTAATAAAATAGGGGAGGTTAACTAAATAAATAGGACTTAATAGATATATTAGATTTAGAGACTTAAAATATAGTTAAATTAATTAAGTTATTATACCCTTTATTCTGATTCTTTTAGTAAATAATAATAATAGTAGTTATAAATGCAACTTTATAAAGACGGTAGTTAGCTAGCAGCTGTGTAATACCCCCACAACTTCCCCAGGTTAGCTTACACCCCAGACATTCCTTGCTATAACCCCACGGGGTTCCTGGTCAGTCTAAAGGGTGTCCTTGCGGCCTTCCCAAACCCTGCACTCCCCGTGTCCATGCCGGTTGCATTGGCAAACAGCCATGCAGGGTTGTAACTGAAGTAATAAGCCCAAATATACCATAGACAATCCGGGAGCCATTGTCCGGTAGTACTGAAGTTTGTATAAAGCCTCAACGGGCTCGATTGGGTTTCTTCGTTTTATCAATAAACAACGATACAATCTTTGATAACTTGCACTCATAGTAACGAAACATCATCAGGCATGTGGCTCCAACATGCTCAAGGAAAAGCCCTCGCGGCCAGCATTACGTTTGCTTGCGGAATTGGTTTTGCTTCCTTCGGATTTGGGCAGGGTGTATTCGGTGCATTCCTCGGCAACGAATCCTTCATCAAGACATTCAACAACCCAAACCCCACGCTTCAAGGCCACATCACTGCCACATACGATCTCGGATGCTTTTTTGGTGCCATCTTCACCATGATATGGGGCGGAAAGCTCGGCAGTCGCAAGACTATCCTCCTGGGCTGCACCGTGTTGATCATCGGGGCTGTTCTGCAAGCAGCCTCGTATCATGTCGCCCAGATGATCATCGGAAGGCTTGTGGGCGGAGTCGGGAACGGCATGAACACAGCGGCCATCCCGGTATGGCAATCAGAGACAGCGGCTGCCCATCAGAGAGGCCGCATCATGGTGCTTCAACTGGCCCTGAACCAAGTCGGCAACGTCACTGCGAACTGGCTCAATTACGGAATGACGTTCATTGCCTCCAACAGCGTTTCTTGGAGGTTTCCTATCGCCTTCCAATGCTTCTTTGCTTTCTTGACAATGGTACTCATACCTTGGTTACCCGACTCACCTCGTTGGCTTGCTATGCAGGACCGAACCGAAGAAGCGCTGCAAGTCATTCGAAGGCTCGGAGGAACGAACCGAACCGAAGAACAGAACCTCGAGCTGCTCAACCGGATTCGAGAGAACGTCGCCCATGAGATGTCTGTGGGAAAGGTCAACTTCAAGAGCTTTTTCAAGAGGGACAGCCTCCACACCACTCGTCGAGTTCTCTTAGGTGCCGGGACGCAGTTCATGCAACAATGGAGCGGTGTCAACGCCATTGTCTACTATCTTCCGGTCGTCTTCGCATCCCTGGGACTGAGTCGGAATCTGTCGATCATTCTTTCGTCCTGTAACGCAATGAACCTTTTGTTTTCGACATGCTTTAGCCCACTATTCATTGAGAACTTCGGCCGGAAGCAGCTGATGTTCTGGGGGGCAATCGCACAATCTTTCTGCTTTTGTCTCGTCACTATCGGTCTTGGTATCGGCGGCAAGCAATGGGAGTCTGTAGCAGTGGCTTTTATTTTCGGGTAAGTCACTCCCTGACCGTACAGCAGGAAGCATGAGCTAATGCGCAATACTTAGTTACTTTACTGCGTTCGGAAGCAGCTGGATAGCTATTCCCTGGATGTATCCAGCCGAGATCAACACTCAACGCATGCGTATCGCCGGCGCGGGCATATCGACCGCAACGAACTGGATAAACAACTATGTGGTAGTTTTGATCACCCCGGTTGGAATTTCCAACCTAGGCTGGAAGTTCTACTTGATGTTCGCCGTTTTCAACGCGGCTTTCGTTCCGGTTGTTCAACTGTTTTATGTCGAGACAGCACGGATGAGCCTCGAGCAGATTGATCAGATCTTCGAGAAGAAGACTGTGGGAAGCGACGGAAGCCTCGGCAGAGAGGGCTCAGAGCGCGTCGCCAGTCAGGAAGACGAGGAGAAGGAGCCCAGGGCTTCACACGTCAGCGTCCGCGAGAATCCTGAACCTTGAGCAACATAGAGCGTCTTGGTGTGCGTCTTCATTCGATTCCGAGGTCAAGTTGTATGCAGCCAACTAAGTGTGGTTTATTCAATTGCTTGGTACAACTGTCTGCTTAAAAGACGATGCAGGAGAGTCTGAGAAGACTACCATTCGACTATTCTATCATAAATTCAACCGGCTCTGCGGCAGGAACCACTAGCTTCGGTCGACCTCCATTGTCAGCGGGCTCAGTGACAGTTCCGGCCTCATAACATGGCAGCTTGACTATAGTCTCGGAGTGATCCTCCATAGTGCCCCAGTCCCACCAATCAACCACAGTACCTTCAAACGTGTAACGAAAGACATCACCCGGTGCCAGGTCACCAGGCAGCTCTGTATCGTTCCCTGAAAGTGTCTCGGTTGTTGTCCAAGTTTCTCCGGGGCGTAAGCTTGTAAAATGCTTGTGATGTCCGACACGAACTGCAACGTCCGGCTCGTCGACAACCATAAACCCAGCACTAGTTTCTTCAATTTCGCAAGGATCCCAAAGGCTGCTCTCATTCGCGGTATCGCCAGCGCCATCGTCTCGCCGGCGGCGATAGAGTTGGTATGCGTTATCTTCCCCTTGTCCAGACACCAGCGACAGCCAATGAAATGTCACAGGCAGAGTTTCTGACATCTGTCGGTCATTATCTCCCTGAAGTCCTTCGAATGTGATCGTGACTTCGACATCCAAGTACCCACGGCCCCGGAGTTTCTGTGGGCATCGGAGCGAGGCGGAGAATATTGGTGCCCCGGGACTGCTCTCAGGACTCACTCTTAAGCCCACATAGACATAACTGCATGGGAATGAATACTCACATTCGATTAGACGGTATCAGTGGAGCAGGCAAGGACTTCCGAGGGCCTTTTTCTGTCTGCTGTAGAGTCCATCTCCAACTCTGTTCTTCCAAATTTGCCATCGAGAACCCCACCTTGGATTCTCTGGCTGCCCTTTCAGGCCATGCCACCTTCTCTTCTACGACGGAAAAGGTGACAAGGGTTCCCCCAGGCATCACCAGCCGAGGCTGACCTTGGCCCTTCTTCGCACGCGGTCGCGACCTATAGCCGGATGAGAGCAGCCTTCCGGCCTTCATCTCCAATCCTGTGTTATCTTCGATGTTACCCCAGGCCCACATGCCAACCTCTGTGCCAGGAAATACTAGCGAGTATGTCTCCCCCTCGCGGAGTGCGCGGTAGTATCTCTCTGGGAGGTCCAATCTGCGTGTCGTCGTCTGTTGTCCGGGCGCAAGATCATGCAAGTCAGCATTGTGACATCCGGCGGCGATGACAAGGCTGTCTGTGCTTTCCTCTGGTAGTGCAACGCGACCGGTAGTGTTGTCTACTGGAACTCTTTCGAAGCTACCGTCTTCCCTGTGTCGTACGAGGATAAAACCCTTGTCGGTAAACGCATTGGAATACGTACACCAGTGGAATGTACATTTTCTGGCCTTGTTGTCATCATTTATGCCTCGGTGTATGGTGCTCATAAGGGGGTAGGGTGTGGTGAGCGAAAGTTGCTGGCTGGCTTCAAGTTTCCAGCTTAGGCGAGGAGATCCAGGTCTAAAGTAGCCACTCAGTCAGCATATACCCTCTGGCTAGGGCCTGATGGGCGACTGATCGTTACTTTCGGTCTCTTTTACCTAAACGTACGAAGGAACCAAGGCTGGGGTTAGGCTGCTCTGCCATTTTGAAAGGATGTCTACAAATCAAGGAAGTGTTGTAGCTATGTATCAGGCATCGGATATGATGTTTGACGTCAAGTAGCGGGGAAAATCAGCATGCAGCAGTTGGTTTCCCAACGTCTGCAAGGCAGCACACCCCCTGGTACCCGTTTAAAACAATACCAAAGATCTTGTATAAAGATATTATTAGTAGGTGAATACGACATAATTATGAGTAGAAGGAAACAATTCCCTGATCAATAACATTATCGGCATGCTGATTATTTTGATTGGATCCAGTGGATAAGTCAATTAATTTGGTTATCTCATTGCAATGTATGTGGCCGGTTTGTAAAAGGCCAGAACTTTGTCACTTCTATTTACTCAACTGTCTCTGTTATCGCCCCGAGCCTAATCGAATTTTGAAAGAAGAGTTTCAATTGTATTCTTGGTAAGAACTTGGCTCTGAATTTGCTGTCTCGATTCTTGACACAGCAGACTGTCAAGCTTTCAACGAATAAGCAACGAATAAGCTGTAATCGTGATGATATTGTAGCCTATGTGAATGAGGTCGGAAAACATAATTTTACTTGAGTCCGGGAAGTGATTTACTACGTGCGAGTCTAGCATCGCTGTAGTGGTTGTATCTCCCATGCGCAACTAATATTAGGCGCGCATATTTTCAGTCAGGCAGGGTTAGGAACTTGTGTCAACACATGTGCAAGGCGGTTTTGTTTTCGCTGGCATATTACCGCGTTTCGTGCGTGGCGATATGAGATACTATTTGTTCAACGGGCGTCTCAGTTTGACATCCATCATGAAAAGCCTCGACCAAGTTCAATGGAATCTTCCGTGTATTTGTATTCCGGTCTGTACGCATTGGAAAATGACGTAGGAAAAGTCTTTACAGCGTTCACGTATTCGTACAAATTGTTATACTCGGAGACCATATCCCGAGTCAAGTCTATGATTGGCTGGCGGTAAAGCCGCCAGTCTCTCCGTCGCTCTTTCTCTACGCCAAGGGCGTCGCCGCTAGATCGGTAACCGAATTTTCCTTCATCCAACACGTTCCGATTGTTGATCCGAGGCTGCCTCAATTCCCAGATCATCCGTCGCCTGGCGAAAAGGTTCCGCACTGGAACTCGTTCCAAGATTGGTCACGGCCCCGGGACGAGTTGCGGGGTTCCCCAGGATTTCAAATTCGTGATTCTCCTGGCTCGGAACGTTGGTTGACGCCTCCGTAGATCGAGGGCTGTGACATAGCGGCGGCCGTCTTCAGGAGTCTCACAGGTCGTTACTCCTCCCGCCAAAACCATCTACAATGCCTGCCTCGGCCTCCCGCTCAAAGAGCCGGCGACATATCGCTATAGCATGTTGGCCCTGCCGCAATGACAAAATCAAGGTATGTCCTATGGATTGTCTTTACATCTACCCATCTAGATGGCATGTGCTCACCAATTTCTGGCGAATGCAGTGCGATGGGACGACTCCAATATGTCGTCAGTGTACCACCAAGCGCAGGGATTGTACGTATGCCGATGTAGATCGGAGAAAGTGAGTCGCCTCTTTGTACTACGTCTTAAATTTATATGTGAATCTTTCCGTAGGAAACTGATGACAGTAGATTATCGCTTCGAAAGACGGTCGAGACTTATTTGCACCGAGTTAAGCAGTTAGAAGACTTCATAACATCACATGGCCTCGATGTACCTCCACCAGACTCAGAGAATGCGACGATGCTAGAGCAACTTGCTCTGCTTTACGGTCCCCAGCGACCGAAGTCTCCGGTTCCGCCGGAGCAATCTCCAAATACCGCCGCAACTCAATTACAGGAAGTCGCTCTTGATTCAACAACGGCCGCAGGAGACGATCAGCATGGGAAGACAACAACGAGCCCACAAGAAAACGGAAATGAGCCTTTCGACGATCCAGCGTTATGGGCAGCTTCGCATGTACCGGACAGCTCGCTTGAAAGTATATCAATGGATATTGCGGCTTTTCACAGTTTATCGGAGACGACGCTGCCACTGAACAACGGTTTTGATGTCGACTGGGTCTGGAATCATTCTTTGATGCCCCAAATTGATGGGAACATCGACTTAGGGGATCTCGGTCTCCCAGCTCAGAAAGCTGTGGACCCAATATTGCCCATTGCGCCAGAATTGAACTGCACTTCCTTAGACCCGTCCCCGACAACACTCTTCACGGACGAAGACTCGACCGACGACGAAGACCACTCGGAAGTCACAAACCAGCTTTCCGCTCGGCTCGGTTCCCTGCTTGCGATGGACAACGGCGAACATCACTTCTACGGCGCAACTTCGAACTTCAACTTGGTGCGAGGAAGAGTTGCTTCGGTGTTCTACCCGAAATCAAGCAACAGGGGCAGACAAGCCGAAGCTCGTCTGGAAGCTACTGGTCTTAATCAAAACTTTGGTGGTGATCTGATTGATCACCTGCTCGATTTGTTCTTCACCTGGCACAACCCGAGTCTCTATACCGTCGATCGACAGCTTTTCGACAAGGCCCGGAAGGAGTACGAGGACGGAAACAAAGACACCCCGTTCTTCTCCCCGTTTCTTCTCAATTCTATGTGCGCTCTTCTTCACATACGAGTGCTTCAAAGTTGAGAGTTCTGACAGGTGCTCTAGTTGTGCCGTTGGCGCGGCGTTCGAGTCTCGGAAGCATGCAAATCTTCCGAACCCCTTATCAGAATTGTTCGCCAGCCGGGCGACGACTTTGCTTGATATCGAGCTGGAACACCCCAAAATCGCTACCGTTCAAGCATTGGCAGTTCTGAGCAGTCATGAGGCAGCCTTCACCCGGGATACTCAAGGATGGCTTTTTAGCGGTGTGTTGCGCCCTTATTCTCTGACATTCTCTTGCGAAGAGCGTCGCTGATGACCGAATCTGATTAGGCATGGCTGTTCGACTCGCTATAGACTTTGGATTGCACAGCGGAGTCAAGCCCTACCTTGATGCCGGTTCCATGTCGATAGAGGAAGCTCGAGGCCGAAGCGTTGCATTCTGGGGCGCTGTCGCTACAGATAGGTAAATTTCGCCCGGTAAACATGCTCTCAGCATGCGCTCGAAGTTGAAAGCTAACAATTTTGCTGCTAGGATGTGGGGTTTATACCTCGGAAGACCTTTCCATAATATACTTCAGATTGCCACGGTAGAAACACCAATGTCTCTCTCCCAACGAGAGCGAGGGTGTGGCGCCTCTGGTGCTGTACCGAAAGAGCCTGGCTCAACCGATAGGCTTCTGGCTTTACAGGAAACATTGGTCGAGCAATGGATTCAGCTATCAAGAATAATGTCTCCTCTTGAGAGCTCGCTGTAAGCAGGCCTGTCGGGCTTTCTCAGATAACACTGCTGATTTGCCCAGATATTTCCGTGCCGACGCATCAAACACCGAGTTGCAGAAGATAGGACAAGAAACATGGCAAAGACTCTTATCCTGGAGGCAATGCTTACCGGGTGAGCTCGACTTGGACTTGGACAAGCCAATGCCGGAAGATTGCCGTCCGCACGTGTTGATTTTACAGTAGGTTCCGCGAGAAAACCACGTAAAAGACGGGCTGCTGATATTTTTTCTGCAGCATGATTTTCGAGTATCTAGCCATCGTCCTACACCGGCCTTTCGTGGCTAAGAATTACATCCAGCCCATCCCACGCGTTGGACAGGGCCCCCAGCACGCGAGAGAGATGTGCGTCCGCTCGGCGTCCCGCATCTCTATCCTCCTCTCCTGGTACGAGCAGCGCTTTTCGCTCAGCAATATCAACATCCAGGTCGTCCAGATCACATTCAGCGCGGCGCTAATTTTGGTCTACGCTTCGGTGTCGGAAAACGACGCCCAGAGCCACCGGCAGCTGTCGTGCCACCTCGAAGTATGCTGCCGTGCGCTGGCGGAGCTGGGGGCTACGTTCAACAATGCGACGCGGACTTTGGACGTTTTGTTGCAGATCAAGAGGGCTTGGCAGGCTCGGCTTGTTGCTGCGTCGGCCGGATCGAAGAGGAGGGGATCTTCTGTGACGTATTCGTCGCAGTCGAAGCGTAGGATCCAGGGTGACCCCGAAGCGCGCACGCCGAGGTGATGGATTTATGTGCCTTCAAAGTCAAAAAATTTGGCGACAAGCCCTCAGATATCACAGTACCGTGGCAGTAGATGAATCATGGTCGAGGGTAACCTAGGGTTGAACGGCGGAAGCAACTGCAAACCTTCCAATGTTCAATTCTCGACAACTACCTTGATTACCGGTGATCCATCATCATCACTCGTCCTCGCAGCCATTGAAAAGGCCGTCGGAACCTGATCCAAACCTTTGAACGAATGTGTCACCAGACTCTTCAGATCTGGGATCGAGGACGTCTTCCCAGCTGCCTCCATGATCTTCATTCCTTCAGGGTAGCAGTTGGCGTATCGCCATACTCCAACGAGGTCGACTTCCCGAAGAGCCGCCGCAGCTACTGGCAAAGTTTGTATGGGCGTGCCCATACCCACGAGAAGGACTTTTCCTCCTCCGCGCGTAGCCTACAGATCAGATTAGCACGAATACAAAACAGCAGCAAGGCTGATAGTTGCGCCACGCGCTTACATAGATAGCCGTTCTCACACAGCTCTCAACCCCAGTACACTCGAAGGTTCTGGTGAATCTGTTTCCGGAATTCTTCTGCGTTAGCTTTTCCGCAATCTCTTTCGCCATAGCAAGTCCCTCTTCCGTGCTCGTAGCCCTCTTCGAGCTGAGTAACACGATTTCGTCGGCAAATCCGTTCTTAGCAGCAAAGTCGAGTCGATCTGTCGATATATCTGCCATGACGACCCTCCCATACTCTGAGTTCTTCGCCGCCGCGGCACAGAGAAGACCAACCGCACCGGCTCCGAGTATCAAACAAGACGATCCCGGCTTGGCAGCAGCTTTGCGGACGGCATGGATTGCTACCGCCAGCGGCTCCAGCAAAGCCCCCTCGGCGAAAGATAGCGAGTCCGGGAGTCTGATTCAGCAATGGTCAGCTTGGGTGTACCCCTGAATACCCAGTCCTGAGAGGCCCGGCCCTCGCGATAAACCCACCTGTGAATCCATTTGGCCGGATGATTGAACCGCTCCTGCAGCGTCCCCTGAAAATGAGGAAACGCGGTCGCGCTGCTGCGGAACCTCATCTTCTCGCACACGTTGTAGTCCCCGTCCCGACAGACCTCGCACGCGTCGCAGGGCACGCCGGCTTCGACCGCGACCCGGTCGCCCACGCTCCATCCGTCGACGCCGGGGCCGACCGCCACGATCTCGCCGGCGCACTCGTGGCCCTGCGACAACGGCTCCCTGATCTGGATGTCTCCGTTCTTGAAGTGCGTGTAGTAGTGGAGGTCGGATCCGCAGAGCGTCGTGGCTCTCATGGCGATTTGGACTTCGTTGGCGGCGGGGGGTTCGATTGGCCGGTCTATCTGTTTCGAAGCAGTTCCGTTAGTAAAATTGCCTTCTAATCCATCTGACGGGAGGTCGGAATGACTGTACCAGCCTGAGGTCCTTCGGCTCGTAGAGGACCTGGGCTTTGATTTGGGCGGACATGATTGCTGCTGTGCTTCCCATGGTTGTCTTTGGGATAGGGGCTAATGTGTATTCGGTAATGTTCTTTTCATCAATCAATTAACAATATGCTTGAACTTTTTGCCCAAGTCAAGAGTCATGCTGTCCGGATGTTACCCCTTATGAGGTTGCGAACGAAGAAGCTCGAGCTTGACTTCCTGGCCGACATTCCATATTCGGAGACCAGATTCCGGGGTCTCAAGTGCATCCCAACATTTCACTTGCCGTCGGTGCGACTTGGATGTGCATCAATCTACAGACGGAATTTGAACCCTTCGGAATCGACATTGTCGTTGTGGTCGGGCCTGGAGCCAACACCCGGGATTTGGGGTGTCACAGCCCAATCGCGACCTCCAGCTTCCCACCCCAACTCCGAGGCTGGGGCAAATTACGCTCCAAAGCTACGTGCATTTCCCCATTATAACATAAATGTTGGCGTCTAGACGGTTCTGATGCTTTCAGGCCGGTCTTCTGATCAGTTCGTCCCGTTTACTTTTGAAGGTGTGTTTGGTGTCGTGGCTTCTGTTCAGTAGTGAGAGCGCGAAAGCACTACACCAACCACAGCATCAGAAAGGCTATCAAATTGCTCGAAGATGAGTCTAGTCGATGGGGTCGAACGTTGAATCGGCATGTCTTGCTGTTGTTGCATAGGCTCGTCGTGCTCTGAAATATCTGACTTCTCTGCGAATCTCCACGACAGATGTGCTAGCCACACATGTCTAAATGACAGTAATCGCGGCATGGGTATCGTCAACTCCGATCCGCTTTTGATTCCGCCGACAAACCTTTCCGCCCCCGAACATACGGAGTCCGCATTGAAGTCCGCAACCCCGCAATAAATCGGCGGATCGACGGCGGACGAACGGCCTTTGTACATTGAACTCTGCGGCTTATGTAGTCGGCAATCGGAGTACGTCGGCGGAGCGCGGTGTTTGTAAAACGATGTCTAGATATAAAGCGTCACCAGAAGAAACTGTGGTAGCCACGGGAAACGTATCCATTTCAACAAGTACTGAACGCTAAGAACACCGCCGATCACCTCAAAAATGACACGAACAACCGTAGCCATAGCCGGAGCCACAGGCGAAACAGGCCGCTCCATAATCGAAGCTCTCCTCGACGATGCCGAGAACTTCGTAAGTCCCCCAGAGCCATTTAACACCACACAAGCAACAGCCAGCTAACACCCACCCTCACGTAGGAAGTCACAGCCCTCGCCCGGCCCGCATCCGCAAACAACCAAAAACACGAAGCCCTCCGCGCCCGAGGCGTGAAAGTCGTCGCGGCGGACCTCGCCGGCCCGGAAGAGGCCCTCGTCGCGGCGCTGTCCGGCATCGACGTGGTCATCGCCCCTCTCAGCGTCCCCTCCCTGAGGGACCAGATCCCGCTGGCGCGAGCAGCCAAGAAAGCCGGCGTGAAGCGTTTCGTGCCCAGCGAGTTCGCCATGGCGATGCCTCCCAGGGGTATTCACGATGCGCAAGACGTGGTGAGTTTGAAGTCCGACGTAACCTCATGAATGATGTACTAACACACGAACCCCCCAAAGAAAACAGACGTCCTCGACGAGATCAAACGCCTCCACCTCCCCTACACCGTGATCAACGTGGGCTGGTGGTACGCGGGCTTCATCCCGCGCCTCCCCTCCGGGCGAACCGCGCCGCACGTGCTCACAGCCTACATCACGGGAGACAACCTGATCCCGGGCGACGGCGAGGCCGTCTGCGCCGTGGTCGACACGCGGGACATCGGCCGCTACGTCGCGCGCATCATCCGCGACCCCAGGACGCTGAATAAGTGCGTGCTGGCGAGCGGGTTCGCGCACAGGATGAACGAGCTTTACGACCTGGCGGAGGAGATGTCGGGAGAAAAGATCGAGAGGACCTACGTAAGTTTTCACTTCTTCTTAGTCATATTTGGCTGTTGACTTTCCTGTCATCCCGGGTTGGACATTGCTGATGCGTGTTTGCTGGTGTTTAGGTGTCTGCCGAGGACATGGAGCGCAGGATCCAAGACTACCGTCGGGCGATTGCCGAAGGGGAGACGGACTTCAAGGTGACTGTGAATCTGCTGATGATGCAGTACTTCCTTGCCGCGGGCGTCAGGCAGGAAAACAGCCCGGAGTATGCGGAGTATCTGGGGTACCTGCTCGCGACGGACCTGTATCCGGATTTCAACCCGATCACATTTCGAGAGGCATTCCAAGAGATACTCGATGGCAAGGCGAGACCTGCCTACAGCTGAGGAGATGGGAGCAGAGAGTGTCTGGTACCTTCCTTCGTTGACGAACTTGAAGATGCAAGAAATGGCATCAACATGTGATAACTATTCTGTTTACCTAGTCTGTCAATGTCCAGTCAAGAAAGCTGGTATTGGATATATATAACACATCGACACCTTCCAATGCAAATCCCCACCGTTCCTTCATTTATCATCACGTCACGGACCTCTTAGAAGGCGGGAGAACCAGCTCATCCCGCCCCATGACCTCCACCGTCCTCTCCTTGCCCCTATACAGATACCGCACGTGAAGCGCCTTCCGCCTCAACGGCGCCGGGTCCCAGAAACCGAGCAACGAGCCCTTGCGCACGCCCGCGGGGATCCTCAGCTTCCCGTCCTCGATCAGCGCCGCCAACGCAAACGTGACGTCCGCGACCTCCTCCAAGGCGGCCCAATCCGCGCCGTCCTTGACGCCGAACTTGGCGCTCAGGATGACGAGTCCGCCGCGTTGCTTCTCGACGCGCTGCCGCGCCTCGATGGGCGGGCCGAGCAAGGCGGTGACATCGTCCGCCGCGGCGCGCTTTCGGGCGATGTAGGACTGTAGGTCGACACCCGATGGCAGCGCTGCTGCTGCTACTGCGCGCTTGGGTTTGGCGAAGAAGTGCTTGGCCGCGAAGGCGACGAGGGGCACGGCAGTGGCGTAAAAGAAGACCTGGGGGCTGTACTCGGCGCGAGGCGACAGGAGCAGCGGGATGCTGAGGCGCTGGCTGAGGCGGGACCAGTAGAGCGAGAGGTGCAGGCTGTGCAGGCTGACGCCGACCTCGAGGCCGAGCTTGGAGAAGCGGCCGATGTTCCAGAGGTTGCGGACGGCGACGTAGCGGTCGAGGAGGGTGTTGGAGCACAGCTCTACTTCGAGCCTGGTGGCCTTGGAGCCGGAGAGGGGCAGATCGCGGCCATAGCGGAGATAGCCCGCGACGGCGGTGGCTGTGAGGGACGTGGAGACGGTCCATGAGTCATCGCTGCTGTTTCTGTTCTCGTTGTCGAGGCCGCGGATGCCGCACTCTCCCTTCGGAGAATCCTCGTGGCCTGCTGAGGGCACACGCTCCGGGGACGTCGTGTATCCGATCTCGAGGCTGGCAGAGGTCTTCATGGGGAACTCGGTGAGAAGTTGAGTCTTGCTGATTTGCGAGAAGTCGGATATCAGCTTAATCGTCTGGCCAGGCCACATGCTCCAGTCGCCGCTGTCGGCGAAAGCGTAGGCTGTTCCGGCGCCGAGCCAACGGTGCAGACCGACGGCGAGGCGTGGAGGCTCACGGAACCAGGGGCGTCCGGTCCGCACGCTTCCTTCGAGGATGACCGGATTTGAGCTGTTTGGGAGGTGTATAGGGTGGGTCAGTCTCGTTGTCAATGACGACTCCGGGAGGACTTCGCTTTCCACCTCCACGGTGGTCTTCGCAATGCGGTCTTCGGCATTCCTGTGAATGATATCCTGGCGGAACTTCAGGCTGATCAGAGGACACGGTCGCTGCTCTGCTAGCTGGATGATACGTTTCCGAGGTATAGTCAGGGGAAGGAGAGGCTGGTAGCGATCTGCAAGCAGCGGCAACGGAACGCGATAAATCTCCTCCACGATGCCGTACACCGAACCCGTCAAAGTCAATTGCGGGGGAGGCAGGTACAGCATCGACTCTCTCTTCTGCTCAACCTTCGTTTTCTCGTTCACCGCAATAGACGGAACTCGCTTCGATGCGGACGGCGCCCAATCTCCTGACTGAGTCGACCGACCCATCAAGCGACCCAAAGGCGGCAGCCCGACAGTGACGGAATGACTGAGCGTGAAGTCCAATGGCGTAAATGCGGCGCCCTGCCTCACTGCCTTGGACGCATCAAACCGTATCCCCAAATCAGAAGACGTCTGTACGACATCGGCCGCCCTCTGTCTCAACTGCTCCTTCAACGACACGTCATATCCATATCGATAGTCCTCGTCGACCGGTAGGTCCCGCATCTGGTTCGCATCGTACAACGCCCTCCGGTGCGGGTCAATCAGCGTCTCGAACCCCCTCTGCACCTCGTCCAACCACGGCTTCGCGATCGGGTGCAGGCTCTCCGGCAGGCCGTCCATGTGCAGATACAGAATCAGCCGATAGTACGCCTTGCGCACCTGGTCGGGCGTGATGGTGGGGTCCTTCGGCAGACACAGCAAGTCGTAGTAATCACCCTCGAGGCCGTCCGCGTCCTCCTGCGGAGCGAAGTCGCCGATGGTGACGGTGCTATCGTCGCCGCCGGTGAATTCCGCCTCGGAGGCGATCGTCATGCGGTCTACCATGGACTCCTCGTCGTCATCGTCGAAATCGTACTCGCGGCGGGTAGCGGCGAACTGGGAGTTGACGGAGCGCACACTGCGCGCGCTGCTGCGCATGCTCCGGTTGGAGGGACGGAGGTAGGAGTTGTCGTCAACGGCGGCGGACGACGAGTGCCGTGCGGAGGAGTGTCTTTCGGAAGAGTGCCGTTCGGAAGAGTGTCGCTCGGACGAGTGTCGCGGGGCCCCGCTGCTGCTACTGCCGCCACCGCCGCCGCCGCCGCTGCGGCGGGTGCGGGAGGACCGGATACTGCGGGAGTCGCTCATGACGTACACGCTCTCTCTATCGCTCGAGAGAGAGAGCGGAATTACGAGGGGAGAAATGCGGCGGCAGCAGTGGTGAAGACAAAAGAGAGTGAAGAGGCTGACGGCAGGAGGAGTGGGAGAGGAAAGAAAGTGGCCATGAGGGCGGTCAATTAAGGCACACTTCTCTGCCAATGACTCCTCTCTTGTTTACGTCCATTGGCTGGAAACAATATTTCGATTGGGTTGCGTTCGTCCAGCTGCACGAGTTCAGGGGTGGTTCGGGGCTAAGCACAGCTCGCACAGGGATTCATCCCGGGAAAACCTCACGTTTTCCTGCGGCCGAGGCCGGTTTTGTGAGGTTGGTCGAGCTGGAAGGCGACAAGGGCAAACCCAGCCCCGCGCGTCGTTCGACGCCATGCGATCGTCCGATGTATTACCTAATTGGGCCTTGACATGGCGGGGTTTGCGATTCCCACTGTTGCGCTGTTCAATGCAGGTACAGATACGTGGGCGACGGCGATGCAACCCGCTTGCGTGTGTCATCGGATAGAACTCCACGGACACCGTAGACATTATTGTTTTTGTGGAGTGAGAAGATATCATGAGATGAACCGTGGTCGTGGGTGTCGAGCATGCATTGAATGGCGGTGGGGTGGGTCATCTACGGCCCCACTTGCGCCGGATGCCGAAAGACTCGGGCCCGGACTCCTGATGTTGACTGATCCTCCAGACTGACGTTGAGAACACTCGCCCACTTCCCATCTTGAAGTTCAATAAGCCATTTTATAGGTTAGAAAGAAGATTTTCAAGCTCGCTCAGAAAGACATCAAGTGCGTCTCGTTTCTCAGCCAGTGTGGTGTCTGGCTCAGGGTCGAGTCCCGACACAGCCAGCATCGGCTCGAGCTCCGGCTGCGGCTTTGGCAACGGCTCGGGCGTTTGAAGACAGTAGGGAGAACAAAGATAACCCGCTTTCTTATAATCAGTCACCATGAAAAACGAGTAACCAGAAACCCCTTCCATGTAATCCCCAGCGTCTCCCCCTAATTCAACACAGGCTTCCACCCCTTCCTCTTCACAAACCCAACAACCCCCTCATCCCTCAAAACCTCATTCCCCCTCCGTCCCGTAACAACACTCCTCTCGAACTCCGGTCCCCTCACATAAAACGGAAACCTCAACCTCCCATCCCCATCCTCTCTATTATCATCACCCGCCTCCTCCCTCCGCAGAACCCATCCCTCCCCCCTACTACCCTTCACGAACCCGCTCGCCTCCCGGTCCAGAGACATATACCACCTCCTCTGGTGCACACTACCAACACTGTTCTCCGCCCCCTTATACGCGTTCGTCATCCGCACCGTCTCGTCCTCCAGCTCCCTCAGTTCCCTCTCCACGTCCGTGACGTTCGTCTCCGTCGCGGCCCCGGTCTCAGCATCGGGGACCAGATCATCATCAGCGTCTTCGTCCTCTTCAGAACTGGTCTCGACAACAATATCTTTCTTCACGCCCGCACCCTCCCCCTTTCTCCTCCTCCTCTTCCTCGCAGGCCCCGCAAGCAGCTTCTCACTCCTCCTCCGCCCCTCCGCATCCTCCCCCCTCGTCAACCTCAAATTCAACACATACCCCCTCGGAAGCTTGGATCCATGTAACCTCACTCTAATCTTCCTCTCCCTGAAAGCCCTAGCCAACTTTTCCTGCTCCGTCATCCCACTCCCATCCACATCATCATCCTCCTCATCCTCCCGCCCAGAATCCGGATCAACTTCCGGCCCTCCTCCCCTCCCCCTCTCCAAAACCTCATAAACCCCACAATCCCAAATCACCAAACTCCCCGTATACCAACTCGCCGTCTCCACGACGTGATTCCACAAACAATGCACCCTCGTCTCCGTCGCGTTCCGGTTCAACCTCTTGGAATTCGCGTCCCCCGGCAGCCCGTACATCACCGCCCAGCTCACGCTGCTCCTCTCGTTCACCTGCAGCCGCAGGTCGTAGTGCGGGCCCGCGACCGGGTGGTCGTGCTGGTGCACCACGAAGTGCGCGCCCCCGCGGCGCCCCGCGTTGGACTCGAACAGCGCCTCGAGCCCGCCGTCGGCGAGACGCGCCGCGGAGGCCGGGTACGGCGAGAGCGTGTGCCGCGCCAGGTGCGAGAAGAAGTGCGCCGCCGGGTCCGGGTGCGTCGCGGCGCCTGATTCGAGGGTTGCGGAGAGGCTCGGGCCCGGGCGGTCGCTGCTGCGCGCGGGGGTTACCTCCTCCTCCTCCTCTTCCTCATCATCGGCGTGAGGGACGTCGAGGGACCATTCGAGGTTGCGTTTCTTGATAAACGGGTTTGGGATGAGATCTGGGCTTCGAGGTCTTTTGGCGGTCATGTTTTTTTCTTCGATGAGTGATGGGGTTGTATTGGTTGATGTAGGAGAGAGGTTTTGCGTCGGGATTCAGATCCAGCTGGTTTAGCCAACCAGCATGAGACTTCGGATGCGCGGCCTCAAATGGCGCACGTTTCTGTATCACTGATGAAGCAGATATCCCGACTTCATATTCACAGATTCTTAGTTTGCTGTCCCAATTCAAAGTGTCGGTCAGCCAAATTATCTTAGTCATCCTCAATGTCACAGACCAATTGGTTTGGAGAATATTGCTAATGAAATCTATCAACGTCGCATCCCATTCCAGCGAACAAGAGACCAACGAAGTCCTTGGTAAACCCTAGCAACGCCATGCCATGCAAACAAGTCCGTTCGCGAGTGTAAATTCCGCGAGTGTCCGTTACTTCTGCCCCGTCGTCGAATCGCGCAGTATTTGCCTCAAATTCATGTTCTCCATCCAAGCAACGCTTTTGTTCCATGATTCATTGTACACGAGGGTCATCCGCATTCACTGAGCGAGCGCCAACTACGGCCTCTGCTCGACCAGCGTCGGCGCAATTCGCCTCTTCTTCGGTCCGCTGCCCTCCTCCTTCTCACTTTCGCTAGCCTCGCGTTTGGTTCCAGTCGCCGCGGAACCCGTTGCAGCGGCCGTCGAGACAGCCGCGGCGTTGGTCCGCGGCGTTTCGGGCGGCGTGGTGATGGGCACGCCCGTGATTTTCGTAGAGTTCGCGACCGCAATGCCGGGAACGCTACCGACGATTAGGTTGGGGTTAGTGACGACCTGCGATGACTGAGTCGCTACAGACGACGTAGAGTTCGACCTCGCAGGTGATTGGGGCCTCTGATTCACGAAGCCGGCGGGCGGCGGTGAAGGGGCCGTGAAAGAGCTCGTTGAGTTTCGGTGATGATGGCCCGACCCGTTGCGGTACGGCGAGGGAGGGGCGAACGCGGACGATGGGGTAGGTATGGGAGTGCTTTGACTCGACGAAGCTGCTGGTGTAGCGCCGGGCACAGACGGGTTTTTGGCGGTAGGTAAGTCTCCCTGGTAAATCTGCCCCAATTCGCCTGGGGCGAATGAGAGGGTTGAGCAGAACCCGTCCGAGGAAGACACAAGGAGGGTTAACCCATCACTCGACCTGATCTCGTTAGAACTGTACCAGAAGAGGGCCTGTCATAATGACTTACCAGGCGAGATCAGTAAACGTCGCACAATGCAGGTTGCTAACGATACAGATTGGAGTTTGCTGCTGAGAATCATACAGAAGCACAGAGTCTTGAGTGGCAACTGCGTAGATCATTCGGTATGGCAGAGCAAACGCTGCCTTGGGTCCCGGAGTAGAAACGCCCGTCTCGGCTTTGGGTGTGCTTGACGGTTCAGGGTTCGACGTCGGCGGCGGTGGAGGCTCCATCACCGACGTGGAGGGCGAGGGCTTAGCAACTGGCTCTGGCAGCGCCGGAATGGGCTCCTCGGCAGAAGATGTGTCGATTGTGATGTGTTTGGTGACCGGGGGTGAGTTTCGCAGTGTGTAAAACACGGGCGAACACTTGACTACGACTGAAGGCTTCTTGTGACCAGGCAAATGCGCAATGGGGGCCTTGTTGATGCCACCTCTGGTATAGATATACACCGTGTTAGTAACCTCGAATGTCGGCTTGGAGTTGCCTTCCGAGGCATGCTGAGTTTGATATTGACCGGCCGGAGTCAGAAGAAGGCTGCCGTCTGGAGTGAAAGTGAGACGTCTGAAGAAGGAAGACAACGTCTCGTTGGCATAGAGAATCGAGTTCCTCATGCCAAGGCCGCCCGAGGGATGAGGCTTGGTACTCGGCGAAGGCTCGATCGGCATGACAGCTGGAAGTGGCATGGACGGGGCAGGAGAAGGCGAGCGTCTCGAGGAAAAGGACGACCGCCTACTATGGCTGATGGCACTCGGCGGGTTCATCGGGAGGGCTATGGACGTCGGGGTCCCGGGAGCGGACGGCACCGGGGAGCCAACAGCTTGCTCGACTGTGAGGTGAGTTCTCCCGGTGAAGTCAGGCGGTGCGGGGCTGCTGGAGGATATGCGTCGAGGCGGCAGATCACTCTTGTTGTGGCTCGCGATCTTGGAGGGCTTATCGTCGTGAGTGCCGCTCAGGGTGTGCTGGCCATCTTTCGTCTTCAGCGAGTAGATGTGGACAGACCGATCGGACGATTGGGTCGCGATGTACTCGTTAAGGGGATCCCACGCGACTCCCTGGACGTAATGGCTGTGTTCGGCGATCTGGCGCACGAGAGTGCCTGACTGGTCAGCTGCGTGTCACGGGGATTGATGCTAGCGGTGCGTACCTGTAGAGGCATTATAAATACGGGCAATATTGTCCATGCTTCCAATGATGAAGTAGGAGCTATCGGGAGACCAGGCGAGGTCGTAGATCTCGGAGCCGCTCGACCGACACATGTGCTTCGTCCGCCATGTCTCTTTGTCCTCGAGGCCCTCGTTGCCAAAGGCAGGTCCGCTGTGTTCAGACATGACCCAGAGGATCACGTTCCCATCATCGCCGGCAGAAGCAAGAACCTCCCCTGTCAGGAACATGGTCAGTTGATGGAAGAGCAACACGGATACACAACAATTCGTACCTTTGGGTGCCCAACGGACAACATTGACGGCTTGTGTGTGCTTGGTCAGGGTGGACAGGTAGTCAACCTTCCTATCCTCCCCGTCACTCTCGACTTTCCAGAGCTGGACGTGGTGTCAGCCTCGCAAGGCCAGGTGAGGTGGGAGGTCGGTGGCATGGCCAGGGGGTCAAGGATGCGAGGATGCGACATACTCTGACATTGTTGTCTCCTCCAGCCGTGGCTAAGCGGCCCTTGCCTTGGGGCTCGAAATGAGCCGAGTAGACGGGTGCATTCTGATCATGCCAATTGATGATCAGAGGCGTGCTCTTCATCGTGACTGCTCGCGTGGGCGGTTATTGAGACACATGTGCGGGATCGAGAGGTAGAGTGGCCCGTCGCAATCGACTCGTACGATGTATGCGCGGCGGGGAGGCACGTGTGGTCGGAAGGGATTTCGCCTCGGAGGGGGGGTCGATTGTTGACGAAGAGGTTTGATGAACGACGGTTCGAGGCGAGTCGGGAAGCTTCGCGTTGTGAATTGGCAGCGTCCGCGGCTGGATGGAAGGATGAGGGGCGGTTAAGGTAGGCGGACGTTCAAGCTTGGTTGCTTAGCATCGGCAGATAGTACCTAGAGATAGCTTGGGATTTGAGTGGAGGAGACGGAATCGGGGCTAAGGTAGCAGAAGCAGCTCTTTGCAGGTTCGATAGGCGCGGACGTGCAGGGCAGATGCGGGAGGCTGGTCGATTCGTTGGTTGGTGTTGAACTGGCAGTGTTTATACCAGAACGACGAGATGTTGGTTGACGAGTAAGGTATGAACAAAGGAAGAATGGAAATAATCAGACAGAAAAAAAATCAAACTGACAGTCCAGGGTAATTGTCACGAGGATCTACCTAATAATGGATGAAAGGTCGTTGCCGCGTCGGGTGGAGTTTGGTTCGCTCTGGTTTGGGCAGTGGATGCACCTGAGGAGGGTGGTTCACTGTTTGGCAGGAGCTCAGACACTGAAGTGAGGCGTGAGACATCCACCACCTGCTGTGTGTGGCCAGGCAATGCAGCGCCCAGCATCGGTATCGTCTTAGCTGAGATTACCGTAATTCAGCGGCGGCTGTAGCAGCAGCAGCAGCAACAGAACAGCGGCAGCAGAAAAGGCAGAGCCCGGCAGGGAAGGTGCTGGACGGGAAGCCGTGTTTGACGCGACTCGGCCAATGAGACAGCTCGGACGGGTCACAGCCAGCCCGCTGTTTTGCTCACCGAGATCCCTTCCCATTGGACGCTGCGTCCACCTTACCAGGCCAACCTTAATCATTCCCGCTTTCTCACGCCTTCTCACGGCTGCTGTTTATGAGGTCTCTTCTGCATCTGTACGAATTGGAATATCCGCAATCAGCAGTACTTACTCCATTTCCATTTCTTGTCTCTCTTCTGTCACCTGCAGCTTGCATTATCATCATTATGCCCGTCGAAAAACGCCCCAGAAGACACGCAATTACCAAGATAAACTTAGCTTAGATGACTACATACGAGCCTTTTGTCTTTCTCATCTCAGAGTTGAGTGAGAAACAGGGAAACACATCCTGGTCCTCAGAAAAGAGTGATCGACGCAACTCTGGGCCGGGCTTGAGGCAGTGGGCGCAACACGTCGAAACAAAAACTGCACTCCTTCTTTCCTCCCCTGCCTTTTTTTTGGCCCGCGATCAGGACAAGAGACGATGGTCATTTCAGACGTTCCATCTCATCATGGTGTATGCTTCGGTTTGCACCATCCTCTGTGGTTTTTGTTTTGTTTCTATCGGTACCTACTCTGCTCACCTGGCGTAACCGTGTTCGGCAGGGTTTGCCGGATTGTTTCCTCTGTGTGTGTGTCGTCTCATCGCGTCCCTCAGGGAGGATTTCCTTTTGTCGTTGTTTTCGAGTAAGGTAAATAAGCCTTTTCGCCCTTTGACTCCAGTCCAGCCTGTCGCGTCAATCACCGAGCCGCCCTCAGCCAAGGCAAGGGATCGTGACCGGTCAAAGGAGCCTCACTTCTTGCACGTCGGCCTCAGCTGTGGTTGCTACAGGGCTGACAGGTCCACGTCCCCGTGCCAATGACGGCCTGGCTAATTGAAATCACTGGCGTCCCGGTACGCAATATCCACTCCGACACCCATGTCCTTTAGAGCCTTTACTTTGGCCCTCTCAGGAAACTGCGTTTGAGTAGGCAATCATCAACCTCCACGACGGTTTGGCAGAAGTAGAAGCAGGAAACTTAATGTTTCAGTACTTTCGCCTGTTTCTAAACTTCACCTTACTTCCAACACGCGACCATCTCGGAGTAGTTGTCGTCAACTTACTTGGCTTAATGAGGCACCGCCTCAAAGGTTAGTTACGCTGCAGGCCCTGCTGAGGCCCGATCGACGCTGCCCTGGTTTAAGGCGCCCGACCAGCCTTGTTTCACTGTGTACAGGACGCATCGCAAAACCGTGAACCGCCGACTCGCTTGAGTTCAGGAAAGCTTCGCGCATGGCTTTCTGCAATTTGATGGATTACCAAGTTCTTGCAGATGGGAAATTAAGGTGCTGCGAGAACGGACGACGACAGCCGGGCATGACACCTTCGGCTCCGTCACTCATCCGCGGGCGTCGGTATCAGGCGTTGAAGAAGCCAATCTTCGTCTGTACGTTGAGTCAACTCAAAAGCCGCACGTTCCCAAGGTAACCATCGTCCTGAAGAGTCATGGCGGGCATCAAGATGATGATTACCTCAGGAGGCCAATTTCTGACACAATCGCAGCCCGCTGGAATTAGCCCGCTAAAAGTGAGGCCAAAGTCTCAGGTGGGGAACAGTGAATCACACAATCTCTGAACCACCACCGTCAAAGTCTCGTCTGAACCTTTCCCGACGTTGGCGGTGAACCAGGGCGACACGGTGCATCCCATTCGCAAACCAATCGCAGGGCTCGAGGAGCCTCATCTGTGGCTGTTACACCACGTCGGCACCTCGTTCCCGTAGCTGCAAATTGCTTGGATGACTCCGCGGCAGCTGCATGGCTTGTCTGCTTGCTCGCTTGCTTTTTTTTGCATTTGGGTCAACGACGATCGCTGATGGCTGGCGCCAGATGTGCCGCCGCTGTCCGACTTCGGGCCTCAAAAATGCTATACGACTTGTGTCGCCGCATACAGAGGTTGTGCTGCCTGCCGAACGGCTAACCAGTGGGAAGAGAAGAGAACGAAATGATGACCCGTCTTATGTCGTCGTCAACGGCGTTTCGAAACATTGGATGTTGGTTGATGTGCAACGCTGAGGAACATCCCACTTACCGAAGGGCGCGGGCCACACGGTCAGGTAGATTGGGGCCTTGAGTTGAACACCCTCTGTTTTGGGTTCGAAGTCGCTTGGATATCGTGATGACGGCCGTTGCAGACTGAGTCGAGCTTGCTGCAGTTCATGGTTTGAAGATTTCCCTGTGGGCCAGGAAAGGGTCATTGCTGCAGGGGGGCAATTCAAGGCTTGAAAAAGGACGTTTCCAAATCGCTTCTTATCATGAGCAGGCACCAAGATACCTTGGTCAAGAACCAGTTCACACAACGCTGCCTTCATCTGCATGATGGAGGTGCGCGAACCGAGGTGGTGTGTCAGCCGCTGCCTGATGGATTGGGACTTATTACGGCAGGTGCTCGAGGGTAAGGTGAAGTGAGATGAGACGTCGACCTTTGAATGTTTCTGCCTCCCTGGCGTCAAGTCTTTTGATAAGCTGGGACAGACAGGCTTGC
Organism: Colletotrichum karsti; assembly: GCF_011947395.1. Lineage (NCBI taxonomy): Eukaryota > Fungi > Ascomycota > Sordariomycetes > Glomerellales > Glomerellaceae > Colletotrichum > Colletotrichum karsti. Next base: position 27,215 of record NW_024065920.1, read on the forward strand.
CAGTTGTATCTCCAACTAGAGGAAAGCGTTCGTACAAAGACTTGTTAGCTCTGCATAAAGAGTGAGCTATTATCAACCGAGAGAAAACGGCAGTCATCGGGCCAGTCGGCGAGGGTCAGCAACGGCGGGAATGCAGGAGCGAAAAAAGCGGCGGGCGGGATCCATCCATCACACGACTCAACGAGCCGCGCCGGGCGAAGAATCACCGGCCGCTATTTGCTAGTCTGACCGCCCTTCCTGATGATGCGGCACGGGTTTGGAGCTTGCCCAGAAGACCCGCATCCCGCAAATTAGGAGCCTCCAGCCTGGGATCGGATAACCAACTTCTTACCTGCCTATTCAAGACGTAAGAACTTTTTCTCATCTCGGGTTCAAATCGTCGCGAAGCCGAGTCTGGATCTGCCTGAGTCTGGGCCCTTTTCTCCAATCTCATGGCTGGCGTCTGAGTGTGTACGAATGCGCCGTGCGCGCCAGCAGCGGTAGCTGGTATTGGTCCTCCCGTTGGTACGTCGCGAGACGTGCTGCAGGACGGGCGTCCAGCACCGATGATCGATGAACGAGGATAAGTTCATGCCAGGATGACTACCGGCGAGTCGGAAGCGGATGGGTCGAGAGGGGTCAGCTCGCGCCGGAGGTGGTGGAGGGTGGAGGGAATGTTGCAGATAGGCATTAGCATCATGTTAGTGCATGATGACTGCAGTCGCGCTAATGCACTAACAGGCGGGTGAGAGCTTCTCAGATTGACGGTTGCCAGACCGAATGTAGCACGGTTGCAATCCCCGCGGCGGTAGGTCGTTGGTGATGGTCCGGCGTTTATGCCCCGGTGCTCCATGCCTCCAGGGTCCAGAGGAACTTCTGCCAAGCCCGAACCCACCTGCCACCCCTTCCGTTGACTCTTTTGTGTGGTTTTTCGTCTCCAATGTAGGAATCTCTTTCCGCCGATGAGTCAACCGGCGGCCGCGGGCCAACCACCGTCGCGGGAGCGGCCATGGTGGTGACGGCGATCAAGGAGGCCCTTGTTCAATGTTGAACCGTGGACACCATTCTCGAGGTAGCCATGTCGACGGCTAGGAGGACTCGTCGAACGTCATCGTGGCGGGCGGCTGCCTGGAGTTTCCAGGCCACAGCGTCGCAGGTTTCGAGAACGCCATCGTCAGGTAGGTATCAAGCTGCAATGGCGCGGCAAGGTGATGCAGATGCAGGTCGAAGGTTGCGAAGCGCGCGAGGGGCAGATCCGAATTGCAGTATTTGAGAGATCCCAGGACTCCAGGTACTGCAGGACGAGTGGGGGTGAAATGCAGACAAGAAGCGTCAGATGGCGGGATGGTGATGGGATGGGATCCAGTGCAGAAATGATCCTGGTCAGCGAAGAGGCAGAAAAGTACGAGGCCCAAATGGGGATGGATGGATGAGGTGGGTTGGGAATGGGATGGCGGAGGACGGGGGTGCCAGGTTGAAAGAAAAAAAAAGTACCATGAGTGCGAACTTGCGATAGCTGCACGCTACCTCACCTTACCACAAGTGACTCTCTCTTTCTGATTACCAATGATCAATAGGCGTCAGCCATTGTAAGGCAGCTCTGGGAAATATAATGAATTAGAGTAAGCGGCTCCTCTCGCATCGATTGATTCCTGAGTCCTTCCTTCTCTCTAAACCTCAGGCGCCTCTTTTTCTATTACCATTGGATTGTTTCATTCCAGTCCTTCCCCTAGTTCTGGGATCTTGTATCTGTAGACTCGTGGCAGTCAGATCTGGATGTTGGCTTGGCTTAGCTCGTCTTTCCCATTCGCCGCGTCTTCACCTTCCCCAGTCTTCCCTCATCTTTTGACCGAAAGCTTGGCTGTCCCGTCCCGGACTGCAAGCAAAAGGGCATCGACATCGGAATTCCGAGAAAGTGCGCAAGACGTCACGTCACGACGAAACGAACCTTGCCGCGACACGCCACCGGCTCCGTCTCGGCCGCCACCTCTCCGATCTTGAATCCGAGAGCGCACCCGACTCACATCGACCACCTTTGCCGACGTCCAAATCCGTCCCGTCCCGTCTTGTCTCTGGCTGGCATTTCCGGTCTGAATACGTTGAAACGTGCAAGCAGACTTGCGTGTTTCCACCTGCGGTCTGCCGTCCGGTAATATTTACAATAGCGAACCGCAGCGAACGCCGCTACGAAACGTCGTGGAGCTCTTTCCTGGGGTCATCTTAGCTTCAGGAAACGGGAAACGGGGGTCCTTGCCGCCTTTCCATTTTCACTTCGCCCGGCAAGCGCTTACAAACCAATCCGGTCCTGGTCCTGTTCCTGGTCCTGGTCCTGGTCTCGGTCCCGACTTCATTGTGGACCTTGCCCGTTTCCATCTGGATCCTGACAGAGGCCCTTTTGCGCCATCGACCAGGTCGCCTTTAAACACCGCCACCGCCAGAAAATCCTTTCTGTCGACAAACAACAGCCTTATCTCAGTATCTCAGTCTTTACGACAACCTGCCCTGAGAGACCTCCCGCGAACTTCCAACCTCCTCGCGGAGTCACCATGCAAGATGAGACAATCCTGCTAATTGAGGTCGGAGCTACCTTGGGCCTTGTTGCTCTCACCTCAGCTCCGGCCCTCACAGGCTTCCAGCTTCGCTCCCGCAAACCGGTGGACCACTTCTACGAGGACAAAGATGGCAAAAGCACTCCCGAGGCATCGGCCGCCTTTTCAAATCGCTGGCCCAAGACCTTCATCAACTTGTTCGCATTCGCCGGTCTCGCCCTCTCTGTAGCGAATTCCACCCTGGCCACCCTCTCGCTTCACACAGGCCAATACGACAAGCTTTTTATAGCAGAATGGCTGTCAACTGGTATTTGGGCCCTCTTGGCCTTGCAGGCCGTCTCTCTGGCCGCATCTAACGACTCGGTTCACACCTACAACCTCGGCTTGCTCGTCTGGTTTTCTGGACTGGTCTTCTCCGCCGTTCAGGTTCTGCAAAACACGGAGGTTCTTGCCCACTTGCTCAAGAACAACCCGGTCTCGTTCGGCCTCAAGATTGGAGGCTTGGTCGCCTCTATCGCCATCACCATCACTGGCATCTTCCTTCCCCGGAGACCTGATGTCTTTTTCGACGGCAAGATCGTCGACCGTCTGAACACCGTCAACGCTTACACCCGCTACACGTGGGGTTGGTGTGGCGATCTGCTCGATAACGCCACCAAGAAGGGCGATCTCGAGGTGGATGACCTTCCCAAACCGGACCATTGGACTCGATCCGGAGATTCTTCTGCTACGTGGAAAAAGTACAACTTCAAGCCTGGTGCGAACCTGTGGTGGTCTCTGGTCTGGGCTTTCCGAGTTCCTCTGGCCGTCCAATGGACCATTGCTCTTACTAAGTCGTTTTTGAGCATGGCTCCATCCTTCGTCACTCTGCAGATCCTCACGGCCTTGGAGAAGAGACAGCCCGGCGAACAGCTCTCGGCTGATGTCTGGATTCTGGTCTTCTGGCTAGGGCTCGCTATTCTCGCTGACGCATGGGTTGAGGCCTGTATGTTTTGGCTCTCCTGGGCGGAATTGTGTATCCCTCTGAGAGGTGTTCTGTCGGCTCTCATTTTCGAAAAGTCTATGCGCCGCAAGAACGTAAAGGCAGCTTCCAAGACCGAAGATGATTCCAAAGACGGCGAGGCAACCGGGGCCGACGACAAGAAGGAAGAGAAGGAAGACGACGAGGAGGGTGAAGACGACTCCGTCCTCAAGTCTCGGCAAGCTATCATCAACCTGATTGGCGTGGATGCGAAGCGCGTTTCCGACTTCGCCGCCTTCCAGTTCCTCTTCCCTAGTAGTACGGCGAAGCTGGCAGTCGCCATCTGGTTCCTGGTCTACTTGCTTGGATGGGGACCCCTCGGCGCTGGACTGCTGGCCTGGGCTATTCTCCTCCCCATCAACTTCACCTACGCCAAGGTTTATTCGAGGGCGCAGGATAAGCTGATGAAGATCCGAGACCAGAAGCTCGCCGTTGTAAACGAAGCCCTGGTGGGTATGCGCCAGATCAAGTTTTCCGCTTTGGAGCCTCAGTGGGAGAAGCGAATCTTGGATATGCGTGAGAAGGAACTCGGTGCTATCTGGCAGGTGTTCAAGGGCGACACCGTGCTCTTTGGCATGTGGATCACCAGTCCCATCGCCCTTGCAGCCGTTTCTCTGGCTGTCTACGCCCTGATCAACGGCAACCTGATCCCATCGGTCGCGTTTGTCAGTATCGGTGTCTTCAAGAACCTCGAGGTTACCCTGGCTGTTATCCCCGAGCTTATAACAGATGTCATCGATGCCAATGTTTCCATCAAGAGAATGCAAGACTACCTGAACGGACCGGAGAAGACACAAACTGTCACGGAAGGCCCTGACGTTGCCTTCGAGAATGCGTCCATTGCTTGGCCTGTTGATGAAGAGACCAAGGACGAGGACCGTTTCATTCTGCGAAACGTCGATGTGACTTTCCCTGCCGGCGAGCTCTCCGTGATCTCTGGCAAGACAGGCACTGGCAAGAGTCTGATTTTGGCGGCCATCCTGGGCGAGTCCGACGTGCTGTCTGGCTCAATCTACGCACCAAAGCCCCCTTCTCTGACGGAGCGTCATGATGACAAGGCCAATCGCGACAACTGGATCATTCCGAGCAGCATTTCATTCGTCGGCCAAATTCCATGGATCGAGAACGCCACCTTGAAGAAGAACATCCTCTTCGGACTTCCTCTTGACGAGGAACGATACAACAAGACCATTGATGCTTGCGCTTTGAGGAAAGATTTGGAGATGCTCTCGGACGGAGATAAGACCGAGTTGGGAGCCAACGGTATCAACCTCAGTGGTGGTCAGAAGTGGCGACTCACCCTGGCCAGAGCTATCTACTCTCGCGCCGGTATACTTGTTTTGGACGATATTTTCAGCGCCGTCGATGCTCACGTCGGTCGCCACATCTACGAGAAGTGCTTGACGGGCGAACTCTGCAAGGGACGCACCCGCATTCTGGTCACTCACCACGTCGCTCTTGTTGAGCCCAAGACCAAGTTCATTGTTGAGCTCGGAGACGGTACCGTTCAGCACTCCGGTTTCAAGTCGGATCTTGACGAGGATGGAACACTGCAGTTGATTAAGAGCCACGAACAATCCGCGCAGGAGATCGCCGACGAGGAGGCCGCTACGGCTGTGAACTCTGAAGAGGCATCAGACATCGAAGCTCCCGAGGTCGCAGAACTGAACGGTGATGGCGGAATGTTGAAGAAGGTGCCGTCCAAAGCAACTCGCCAATTTGTTGAAGACGAAGCTCGCGAGCAGGGCGCCATCAAGAAGCACGTTTACGCCGCATACCTTAGTCAGAGTGGTGGTTGGCCTTGGTGGGGCTTTGGCTTTTTCCTCTTCGCGCTCTACCAGGGAATCGTTATCGGCCGCTCGTGGTGGTTGCGTCTTTGGACCGGCCATTACGAAGAGCAAACCCTGAACGCCTTGACGACGACTCACCAGCATGCCTACGCCTACACTCTCCAAGACAGCTTGCTCCATGCACCGCCGCACAAGCCTTCCGGATTTGTCACCATCCAAAACGAGAACGATGACTTCTACTATTACCTGGGCATCTACGTCGGCATCTCTGCCTTTTCCGCCATTCTGGGCACCGGTCGCTTCTTCTACTTCTTCTGCATGAGCTACAAGGCCAGTCAAAGCATGTTCAAGGGTATCACTAGAACCGTCCTCAGGACCCCGCTCCGATGGCTTGACACTGTTCCTACCGGCCGCATCTTGAATCGCTTCACTGCCGACTTCAATGTCATCGACAACAGACTCGGCATGGATCTTTCTGGAGTGTTTGGTGCGATTCTCAGCGTCATCGGTATCTGTGTTACGGCGTTCTCTGTCTCCCCCATGATCATCCCTCTGGCTGTCGTGCTTCTCTCCATCGCCATCTGGATCGGCAGACGCTACCTGGCCGGCGCCAGACCGGCGAAGCGACTTGAGAGTACCGTCAAGTCCCCGATTTTCGATCTCTTCGGCTCGACCCTGACTGGTATGATGACCATTCGCGGAGCTGACAAGGCCCAGACCTACGTTGACGCCATGTACAAGAGGCTGGATGACTATGGGATGGCATCTTGGTACCTGTGGCTGTTCAACCGTTGGATGGGTTGGCGCATGTCGCTCATCGGCGCCTTGTTCTCTACCGCCGTCGGGTTGGTTGTCTTGGGAAGCCCCTACATGAGCGCCTCTCTCGCCGGTTTCACGCTCTCTTTCGCACTGGAGTTCTCGCAGGCCATCGTATGGTCCATTCGACACTACGCCAACATTGAGCTTGACATGAACGCGGCCGAGCGTGTGGTCGAGTACTCTGACCTCAAGACTGAGGACCAGGGTGGTGTCGAGCCCCCTGCCACCTGGCCTACCGAGGGTCGTTTGGAGGTCAAGGATCTCGTCGTCAGCTATGCGGAGGATTTGTCTCCCGTTCTGAAGGGTCTCACTTTCAGCGTCAAGCAAAACGAGAGAATCGGTGTCGTTGGTCGCACCGGAGCTGGAAAGTCGTCGCTGACACTGGCATTGTTCCGCTTCTTGGAGGCCCGATCCGGCAGCATCTTCGTCGACGGCCTTGACATCTCGAAGATCAGACTCCACGACCTGCGGTCCCGGTTGGCCATTATTCCTCAGGTAAGATATGCGAGAATTCCCCTAAAATTCCAAGACTAACATTTGACCAGGATCCTGTCCTTTTCTCCGGCACTGTCCGCTCCAACCTCGACCCCTTCGACAATCAGACCGACGTCGAACTTCGTGACTCTCTTCAGCGCGTGCACCTCATCGACTCATCGCCGTCAACACCTGGCGAGCCGTCAAGCAGCGCGGCCCCCTCGCTGAACGGAGCCAAGAATGTCAACGTCTTCCGCAACCTCAACTCTGCTATCTCCGAGGGTGGTGGTAACCTTTCGCAAGGTCAACGTCAACTTCTCTGCCTTGCCCGCGCTATCGTTTCCCGCCCCAAGGTCATGGTTCTCGACGAGGCCACCTCCGCTGTCGACATGAACACCGACGCCCTCATCCAGCGTTCCATTCGCGAAGAGTTCAACGACTCCACGCTCATCGTCATCGCTCATCGTCTCAGCACCATTGCTGACTTTGACCGTATTCTGGTGCTTAGCGACGGCTCCGTCGCCGAGTTCGGCACACCCAAGGAGCTCTGGGAGAAGGAGAATGGTGTTTTCCGCGGCATGTGCGAAGAGAGTGGTGAGAAGGAGAAGCTGAAGAACATCGTTTTCGGTTAGAACCCCGTCTGAGACTGGTTGAGGAGCTTCATTGATCGGTTTCCCATTTGGAGACTGCTGGAGACGTGGCCCTCCACGAGTGCGCGTTACATTTCCATGGTATCATTGTCGGCGCATTGTTATTATTCCTTTTGAGTAGTATAAGAACAGGACGAAAAGTCGCCTATAGAAGGCTTTGATTGGAACACACAAGAATTCAACAAACAGTATGCCTACATTGGTGCCTGGACCTATGTGAATCCCGAATGTCCGCCACAGCCAGCAAGCACTGACATGTCGACCTCGATGTCTCACGTCTAAGCTAGTTCCTATGGAGAAAATGGGGAGGAGGTGCCGCAGTAAAGCTGACGCTGGGGATCGTCCCGTCGATTCATCGTAGATATGGTTGTCGGTCGAGGCCGTCCATCATCGTTGTCCATTGGTAGTCGTTTATTCCAGGAGTATTCATGCGGCCTCATGTATGTTAAGCGTCGAGTTCTACGGCAAATGCAGTTCAACAAGGCGTGCTGGTTTCCATCGATCGACTCTTCTTCAACTTTCGCATAGTCTACTGCGCTAGCTTGACTTGGTGGTGAAAGTCATTCTTCCCAACACATGGATTCTTAAATAGGGTGTTCTGACCGGCTGTCTTCCGGGTCAGAACGGCTGGAACAGCATCTGCTTTCAACATACAACTTACAAGGGGCTGTCTGAGGTGCATCGTTCGATGTAGCCACAATGTGATGGTTCCACCCAACTACCTGACTACTTGCACTCGCTCTAATCCAATAAATCAATACACGGGTTGAGCTGCAATAGTTCATTAGTACGCCCGTGAGCAGGCAACTCCAAAGGATTCATCACATCGCAACACCACGTTCTGGGCGCATTCCCGCTCCCATTCCCGGGTGCTGAACTGCAGCTTCGCCAACAAGGAATTATTGGCGCCGCATCACCTTCTGGATACAGCTGACCCCTGGTCTTCCATCTGACACCCTTCTCTTCAAATATTGGACAGCTGGCCAGTAGACTGGCACCTCGTCGACTTGGCGGGGTGTGATGAGTGCTGCAGTACGACGAGGCATCCAATGGTGACGGCCTGCTCTGAAAACCGACATGAATTCTGCGGCAGCCGAGACCTTTCCACAGCCTGATCCGCCTGATTAGGTCGTGGTTGCCATTCGAGCGGCCTTGGATGCGTACTTCGGTGGGAATGATAAAACGGTTGCTGTTCGCACTAAACTGGACCATGAATTGCTGATTGGAACCTGGGCGAACTCCATCACTTCCCAAACAACCGATCCTACTACGAAAGTGTATGGTTCATCTTCTGAGCGCTTGACCACCATGTCGGCATCAGTCGAGAATAAAAAGAAATCAGGGGGTGTGATCACGCACGTCGAGAGGGTCCCGACCGAATCAGCAGGAGACGAAGATGAGGTGTTCTTGCCTTATTCTTTGAGACATGAAGCAGATCTATGCTGTTACAGTAGCCAGCCTGGGCTTGGTGAGTGACCTATACGTCTCCCCGACGAGACTTTGCTGATTTATCAAGCCAATGACTACACACGAGCAAACCGCCAGTCGGCATGGCTTTCCAATAGAGACGGGACTCTGAGGTTTCTAGAGGTCGGTCTGAACAAGAGCCTCGTAACTCGAGATTGTACTGTAGCTGACGATTCATCGTCTCACAGGATTTCAGGCAAGACTCGACAAATCGTATGCAATGCAAACCCGAAGGCAGCCCATATCCCTTTATCACCCTCATGTAAGTGTCTCGCCGGATTAGCCACATACATCTCAGGCTGACAGACCAAAGCGGCGCTCATGGGTATGGATACGGCACCCACGAGCCCATCAGCCTCGACGGCCTCCTCTTCCGCCAAATCACCGAAGATTTCGGGCTGGCAAGTACTGGCGAAGAAGTGGCTCAGTCGATTCACGGAGTGTTTAACAGCTTCGTCGAGGAGCAAGAGGAAAGCGCCAACGGCCTCTCTAAATCTCTGCGTACGCAGACCAACGTGTAATCTCGGCAGCATCTCTAACTTCTCGATAGTCATCACCTTATCCACGTCCAAGTCTCCAATGAGGCAATCGTTCCTCTCAATGAGAATAAATCTCGCCCAGAAGAACTGCTCCGTAACCTGCCTCCTTCTGGAAGACAAAAGGTCCGACCTCCGCCGGGTCGTCAACAACACCTTCGCCCCCACCATCGGCGTCGACTGGCGGCACCCCCTGGCTTTCTTGGTCACGCTGCTCCAAGACATCGGGCGCACATCGGAAGAGAAGCGGGACAAGTTGGACGGGTACATCGTCGAGGTCGAGATGGAGACCAACACGTGCGTCCCGCCACCGCGGAAGGACCAGCCAGAAGTCCCCTTCACCAAGAGGGTCCGCTGGCCCAAGGACCACTACACGAGCATGGGTCTCCTGCACAAGTGCAACAACCAGTTGGTCTTCGCCGCCAGGGCCGTCAACGAGGAGATCGACGCGTGGAGGCAGTTGCAGCGCCTTCTGGAAGATGCGAAGCCGATGTGGGAGGGCGTGGGAGGGGTGGACAAGAAAATCAGCGCCGCGATGTCGAACACGGTCAAGTTTCAGCTGGCTCACACCAAGAGCAGGAAGACTCAGATTCAGGGGCTGAAGGAGCGTGTTGCTGTGCAGATTGACTTGGTGAGTGCTGGACAGAAAGATTTCCTATCGTATTGTCATCGAGACCCTCAGGCTCTTTGCGCATCTAGTCGGTACTCAACTAACGAAACATTCCAAGATTCACAACATGACGGCGCACCAAGAGGCCTCGCAGACGACCATGATCGCCATCGTAGCCTTGATTTTCGCACCTGCGAGTTTGATAGCTGTACGTTTATGCATACCCCGGACAAAATTTAGTTTCCCTCAGTTTGCCTCTTTCTGCAATAACGGGTCTGGCTGATCACAAATTTTGCATAGACGATTTTCAGCGCCGGACTCTTCGCGACGGACGATCACTCCTGGACCACCTACATAGCGTCTACGGTCCCCATCACCGTGGCCATCTTCGTGCTCGGGCTCCAGTTCACGAAGCTCCGGCCGGTGCTTGCGAAAGGCTGGAAAGCCGCAGCTCGTCTGTTCCGACCTGAAGGGCGCCATCGGCAGACCGATAGTGATCCGCACAAAAGTAGGGTCGACGTGATCGCGGAAAGGGTTTAGGCGAGTTACAGATAGACGGCGGGTGTGATGCGTAAGGCGGAAGGCGTGGATGCAGAAGAAGTAGTCTTGACATATCTGGTAGCTCAACGATGTTTGATTTCTTCCTCGACAGAAGACGCGAACTCGAGTCCATGAGGTCACTCTCTCGGCACACTTTTTGGAACCTGTCCCCTCCCGTCCCTCGACAATTTTTGGGGTTGGCATCGTCTCGACGATGGTTTCTTGGGCAGCTGGTACTACACTACCTCTGGTTTGCTCGTGGCCTCTCTTGTTGCACCGTTGGATCCTAGGGGCATTTGGGCTGCCCCGACCATGTGTTTGGGGCAGCCTGTTGACTTTTTGTAAGTACTTACCTATCCCTCTAGTTCATGAACGCTCCGACTAACTGTTGTCCATGACTGTCATCCAAAATCGCAGATCTCGACAAGGTCGTCACTTTTCCATGTCGTAGGTAACAATGGCATCAGGTCGGGAGGTCACGAGAACACACGGCGCATTTTCTGATACGTAGGGACACAGGGCGGCGCCGCGGCGAGGTTCAAGGTGCAGAGGTTGGTACAGTAGCAAATGCGTGACATCGTTCGGGGCCAGTGACTGTGAAATGTTGAAGCCACGAGATGGGGTTCTGCAATGCTGCAATGCGTACGCCTGTGAGAACCTGGATTGTTCACCAAGGCGGCCAGCAAGCACTGGTACGGCGAGACCCTCCTGCCAGCAGTGAAATGCTGCAGCGGATGTGGTGGACTTGGAATACTGAAGGAATCGTTCGTGCAGAATGCGATTATGACTACGCCCGCCCGACCTTTCAAGAACCTTCGAGACGTTTGTCCCTAATCTTTTGGGCCACCGGACCTTACTTTCAAGCCTGTCTCATGGGTTGATCAATTTTAGATTTTCGTAAGGTATCTCCGGTAAGTTTTCCCATCTTTTTGGCCGAGACTTTTTGAGCAGGAAACGAAATCACTAGACCGTTTCTGACACCTATAAATATCTGCTGAGTCCTCCCTCTTCTCTGCACCCTGTCCCTTCCGGTGTATTACAACTTTCACACATTACAATACTACACCTCCAGTACCACATCAACACTATCAAACCTTCTTCGATATCCCACCAACACTCTGCAACGCCATCTCTAGCCGATTATTCCGAAGCAATAGCTCACAGAAGGTCTTCTGGACCCATACTTCTCATTCAAATGGAGCCACCAGCAACAAAAGGATCTCACGTGATCTCTTCCTTCTTCAGCATCGTGGCTGCATTGGTCGCGTGGGACATCAACATGCAAGCCGAAGACGCGCTTTGCGAGGCAGAATACGAATTGTTGGCCATGTTGATCCTCCCACACAAGGCCGCCATCGTTCGACGCGTGCGGAAGACACACGACACGCTGCGCCTCCCCGACTTTATGCGGATTACTAGCAACGTCCAAGACGGCATGTACGACGAGGTCTGCGTCTTGGGCACCACGATGTGCCTCGCTTTCGCCATCCTACTGGTCTTGTCCCTGATCGGCGACGTCGCTCTTCACGCCGTCCTCGCCTTTCTTTTCTTCGGCCTTGTTTCATTTTGGTTACTGGGTCGTACCTTCCGCTACTTCCATGAAAAGAGGTTCGGGCTTGGAAGAGGAGCCGGAGAGGGAGTTCCGGAGGCTGTGGAAAGGCTTCATGTCGACTAGATCTGGAGGCAGCAGCGAGCTCCTATTGGGAAACGGGAATCTGCTCGATCATCCGGTCTCTCGGCAATGATGGATAGATTCGTTTCATGGGGGTGGTGCGAAAGGAGATTGGGCGCGTCTGATGGATCGAAGGCATTAAATGCTTAGATAGTCAGTAAAAACAAGAGGGTTTATTTAGTAGCTATAGAGATTTTACTTATTATTATATAATACTATATATTAGTATAGGTTAAAGATACTATTAATGTCTTATATTTTACTACTTTTTATACTAAATAGATATAAGAGCTATATAAAGCATAAGCTATATAATAAACCAAATGAATAAGAGGGTATAGAAGTTAAACACCTTTTTGGTTCTAGGAGCTATTAAATTCACATAAGGCAACTTTAGCTACCTTCTCGGAGGGTTGAAAGGAACTGTATATATTACCAGTATAGTGTTTGTATTCACGCAAGACAGCTTCCTCAGAGAAGTGACTGGTGGATAAGCTTTGCCTCCTTAACGACAATTACTACATAATCACAAAACTGATTAAGTAGATGGAATATGGCAGTAGGTGACGCAGCAGATATCATAACACGCCACCGGTGGTCTGATTAGGCGAAGAGAAACGCTGCAACTCCAAGAACAGCTGCAAATGTGGCGCCGCCAGCAATAGCCAACTTTTGAACAGCTTGATCCTTCTCAGGGCAGTCAGGTGGAGGGTATGCCTTCCTGCACCACCGCTCGAGCTCGGTGGCTTTCATGCTCTCAACCGTAGCCTCGTCGATCTTGACCCTGCAGGGGTTCGCAGTCGGCGTCGGAGATGAGGAGGCAACGACCGCGCACATCCCCCATTGTTTGTTGATGCCGGAAAGGGGCTCGGGGACATCGTGCGTCTTGTCCGTCACCTCGATGGTGAGCCCGGGACACGTATCCTCCTCAGCCGTGGTAGCGACGACATCGGCTGTTGGGGCGCCCTGTCTGATGTCGAAGTTGACTACGAAGCGATCGCTGCTGTTGCTGACGATGCTGACCTCGTCGCCGCTCTCGTCGCAATTCCTCCACCAGGCTTTCCAGAGTAGCCTCAGAGGGCCTTCGATTCGAAAGTCGGCGAAGCCGTAGACGAAGTAGGGCTCCGTGGAGTAGTTGGCCCAAATGAGGTCGAACTCTCTGTCTACGACCTTGTCAAGCATGGACATGGAGGCGTTGAGGACGTTGAGTTCAATGAGGGGTCTGAGATTCTCGGCCAACTTGGCGTTCTGGAGCGCAAATACGAAGGGAAATCTTTCCATCGGTGCATAAGTCTCGTTTTGGCGCGGGAAGACCAAGCCGATATCCAGTACGCCGCCTGTAGCGCCAGCAATAGCCCCAAGGTAGGCTGAGGCGCCCACGAGGGACCAGACAAGGTGTGAAACTACACACATGCTGGTAGTTTCTGCTTTGGTTATTGCCTTTATTTGAGGCGGCGTCTTCTAGTGGCGACGTTGAAGAACTCCGATGATAAAAACAGCGATTGTGAAGGTACCGGTGATGTCGGGACTCTTCAAGGTTTACTGCCGTCGACCAGTTGCAAGGGGGTAAAGATAGAGAATGAAAGATCTCCATAGCCCGCCCCGGAGAATAGAGTATGAAATATCAAGGGTTGACAACATAATATACCCATTAGGTTTTAGCCAGGGGTAGCCAAAGGATCAACTGTCTTGGCTTGCATAATCCACTTGGCGAAATGCCGTTTTCCGTCAGCATGAACCACAGCCAACTGCAAGTGACTGGGCCGCACATCGATAGGCACCAACGCTGAGATATTGTGGCTGAGCAGTGTTGTTGGTCGTCAACAATGGACTTTGGGACTTTTTAAAGAAGCAAACGATTGTCCAAGCTACCAATTTCATCTGAAATATTCATAACGCACCTTACTACACAAGTCAACAACTATGCCGCCGCCCAGGAGACATGGCAGGTTCATCAACGCGCCGCCGACACGACATTTTTCTTCCGAGGCGTGGAGGCAGTGCCGGGAGACAGCCCTGGAAAGAAATGAGGAGGAAGAAGCTCAGATAAATGCCATCGAGCAAATGCCGGGTCGAGATTGCACACAAGAGGACATGGAGCTCTGGGAGGAGCTCATGTGTCGAAAGGAAGATCGAAAAGAGAAACAGCGCGCGGCCCTCCGACGAGATCACGAAAGCCACTTCGCCCATCTGGCCCCTCTCCCACCGCCTCTGCCAAAGTCAAGCCTCTGGTTCGCGCTAGAGAGGAGACCAGAAAAGTACAGAGTCCCGGGGATTCGACCATTTCTTGTGGCATGCCACGACGGGTCTCTCGATGACGTCAAAGACTGGCTCGTCCACAAACGGGACATCCTCCGCCCAATTGGACTGCGAGATGGACTCGTGTGCGCGGCTCTCCGAGACCAAGTCGAGGTTGCCCGTTATCTCCTGGACGAGTGCAGGACAACTATCACCAGCATGGTCATCGGCGCGACCTGTAACCGTCGCTCACTGCCTCTCTTCCAGCTCTGCGTCGAACATGGCTATCACCCCGACCAAAGCATACCCAGCAACGATGGTGGGATGGGCACAGCGCTCGAGAACTGTCTCGATAACGCGGAGGTCGTTCGCTTCCTCCTCGAATATGGAGCAGATCCGGACATCTCGCATTCTTGTGACAATAGGTGCATGAACTGGGGTCTGCGGTCCGCGCCGTTGATGGATCGATCGTCGGGCCTCTGTCTGGACCGGACAGTGAGGGAGAACTGGCGAGACAGTATGGAGCTTCTTCTTTCTCACGGCGCCAACCCCAACCTCGCTCGGCCGCTGAATGGCATCGTTTTACGCCGGTTCAAGATTCAACTGGGTCGTCTCGGAGATAGTGAGACATTGGAGAAGTATGACTGGCTTGGCTTAATGAAGCTTTTTATACGACACGGTGCTGATGTCAATAAGTTCAACTACGGAGGAGGTACGGCGTTGACGGGTGCTACAGGCCATGGATGGTGGGACATGGTCGAGTATCTACTTGAGCAGGGAGCTGATCCGCGCATTAAGAAGCCAGTGACAAATCGCGATGCTTTTGAGACTGCGGCCGAGAAGTCAGGAACAGCATGGGACTCGGAGATGCTAAAGGACTACGTAGCGTACTTGTGCGATGATGAGGAACTCGCTCATTCCAGCACAACACTTCCTGTGCCGGACGAAGCCCGCAGCAACCCTCTGGCACAGATTATTGAAAAGATGAAAACTAGATCTGGAGGCAAACACCGAGACTGAAATTGGAGAGAGACTAAAGGAACCGACAGTGAAGAGCGCATCAATAAGCTTGTTCACAGCAAGATACCTAGGAATCTTGAAAAGAGACAAGAGGATCTAACAAGAATGATGCGTTCATCCAACATGAAGGTACATTACTTTCTCATAATACAAGCCGCCATGAGAATTATTCTCGGCCAATATGAGTCTCATTCATGATAGAACACTAAAATGGGTTGAACTCTATTCTACAACATGAGGTTTCAGCCGTTAAATTAACAAAGGAGAGATCAGTATGGTCATAGTTATACACATTCCTCCCAATTCGAAGCGGGCAAGAGCTCAGTAATACAAATAAGCCAAACCCAGAGCCAGAATCGGCAAACTAGTCAGAAAATGCGCCTTCGCTTTCGCCCTCCCAATCTCGACCGCCTTCCTCGAGCTCTCCGCGCTCTTGACGTACTCCCAGATGACGAACGCACCGCTCAACCCCACGCCGGTGCCCAGCGTCAGCACCAGACCGATACACCTCCTCACCGCCGTCGCGGCGGCCGGGGACGAGCGGCAGACGTCCGAGAACTGTCCGTAGAGGATGAGCGCGATGATGCTCGTCGACATGTGCAAGTTGCGCGCGCCTTTGACCTTGATGAGGGCGTGGTGGAAGGCGTCGAACTGGGCAGGCGAGACGGAGGCCCGCGACGGCGGGATCAGGCCGAAGTTGGCGGCGCCGGTCTCGGGCTGGGTGAGGTTGAGGAGGCCGTCGCCGGCGCCGAGGAGGGAGAGGAGGCCTGTGAAGACGGGGAGGGCGGCCGGTTTCCAGAAGGTGTGGAAGGACCCGGGAGGCGGGTTCGTGGTGGCCATTTTCGGGTGGTCTCCGAGGACGATTGGGCTTAGGGCGAGACGGTAAGTGAGGGTTTGAGTGAGGGATCCGGGTATCAAGTGCCGGGTAGCGCAGCTGGCGTGACTCGACGTAGTACAATGACGATGGATGAGACTCGGGCAATGTTGTTGTTGTTGCTTCGACGTTGAATCAACGCCTCTTCCGCATTGATCCGAAGCCAATCACGTGTTGAAATGCAGACACGAATTTGAGACTAAACCAAGCCACGAAATAGCGATGACGAGTGAGATGTTTCCGTTCAAGACACTTATGCCGGGCTAACGTTCCGCCATCTTACCACCGCTTGGAAGGAATGAGCGCTAGGAAGCCCACGTGATCAAGACAATCGATACAACGCTATTGTCAAAGCAGATCTTGGACTTCATTCTTATAAATTTCGTACGTATTGTCTTTGTGTGATCGCATCGCGGTTCGGGTTCTCGCTACCTCTGTGATTGCCCTTGCCGCTAGTAGGTCTAGTATCGTTGTTGGTAGGTCTAGTGTTGTGCTTATTGTCAGTTGTCGTTATTGCCCCTCAAGTATTCATCAAGAGATAAAATTGGATTATTGTAAATGCCAGCAGTGGCAAGAGATGGCAGGAAGGCGAACACTCGGGCTGGCATTCGCTATCATGAAATCGCGAAGATGCAAGCTGGGGGGCACGGCGATATCACCATCCTTAAAGCGTTAGCCCTTAGAACCCCTGCTTCTTGACACATTTTATTAAGCGATCCAAAGTTCCTCTCATATCAAACCTGTGTGTTTAAAAACAAGAAACAAGTTATCATTTCATCTCAGGCTACGGAATATAACCTCCTTATACCTTGCTTCCCTCCAGCAGAATACAGCAGAAAGATACCACCGTTGTAAAACTATTGTCAGATTGGGCACACTGCAATCAATTGAAGACTCATTGTATCCAGTGTTGTTCTTGTTGAATACGAGCCCGGCGGTGATGAGGGGTAGATCTCATGACACCAGCCATGACAGATCAATCTGACACGAGCGGCAACCCAAAACTGGACGTCTCAATCGTCCCCGTCACCCTCGACGATGTCCCAGCTCTGCTCAGAGTCCACACCGCCGCTTTCAAAACAGATCAATTCTCGAACCTGATGCTCCTCGGCCGCGACGAAAACGCACATGCAAACCTCATGCGAGACGCCATCCAGGAATGGATCGCGGATCCAACCGCCAAGCTCATGCAAGCCGTTGACACCGACGGGCGAGTGCTGGGATGGTCTTGCTGGATTCTCAAGGAAGCCACGCCGACTGAAAGCGAAGCCGAGGATCCGGCGGCCACGTTGGTGAGCGACACGAGTGACTCAAAACCGGCCCCCGATACGCCGGCGGAGGAAACCCGGGAAAAGCCAAAGGATCCAGCTCGAGTTCTGGGAGGGCTCATGTACAAAGACAGGGTGTCGATGGAGGACAATCATCTCAAGGGCAAGACGTACATGGTTCTGCAGGGTCTGGCTACGGATCCGCTCTACCAACGACGCGGAATCGCTACCAAGCTGATCGAGAAAGGGCTCGAGGGGATCGACGCAGATGGCCTTCCGTGCTGGATTCACGCTTCGCCTTCGAGCTACACTGTCTACGAAAGGGCTGGATTTCAGGAGGTCGGGAGGAACGATTACGATCTTGATGAATGGGCGCCTGGTGGGAAAGGAGGGAATCGGGGGTGGGGGAGATACACGTTCAGGCACATGATCCGGAAGGCGAAGCATGTTGGGAAAGCTGCGTAGAACAGTGTCTTGGCGAGTGGTCTTTTGTTGGTGTTTAGACGTCATGGATATCAAGCGGTGGCGGACTTTTTGAGTAACGTATGTTATTATTCTTGAATGAATGAAGCACGTCTGTCCGGTGCAAGTATGGACGAGACCTGGCTCGCAAAACGTGTAGTCAACCCGACTTTCTCAAAACCAAACCATCAGACACAATTTGATTCACAACTTGACGTTGAAAGCCACTAGTAAACCCCAAACAAAGGAGGCCAGCATCCTACGATCATCCCGTATCCTGCCAGAGGTGCCTAGTCCGAGTAGATCTCCTCTTCCTCTTCCTCATCCTCAATACCAAGCTCACTTTCGCCATCATAGACACTCCCGCTGCGCAAATAGTCCCTGAAACCACGACTCATCTTCACAACGGCTCTGAGATGCTTGTCCATGACGGTAATCTTCTCGCTCCCCTCGTCAGCAGCATCACTCTCAGCAAGCGCAAGCGCAGTCTGCAGCGCATTGCGGATCTCCCTGCCGTTCCAGCGCAAGGACCGCACATCCCTCGACTCGTACGCGTAGTCCCGGGTGGCAACGGAAACCCTGACGCGGCCGTTGGAGTCCCTGTCTAGCCGCTCAAAGTTGTTGGCCCAGATGCGCTCGCGGTCAAGGTCGCTCAGGTTCTTGTAGTGCAGCGCCACGTGGATGCGGGACGTGAAGGCGGCGTCGAAGGCCTGGACGCGGTTCGTCGTCAGGAAGAGCACGCCGCGGTAGTACTCGAGGGCGCGCAGGAAGACCGAGACCAAGCCGTTACGGGCGATGTCCTTGGCGCGACGACGCTCGAGGTAGACGTCCGCCTCGTCGAGGAGGACGAGGGCGCCGAAGCGCTGGCCTAGCTCGAGGAAGTAGGAGAGATTGTTCTCCACGCTGTCTGAGTGGACGCTGAGGTCGCCTGAGGTCAGGGAGATGAGGGGCCGGTTGGTCAGCTCGGCCACACACTCGGCGGTGCATGTCTTGCCGACACCGGGGGCGCCGTGGAGGAGAAAGATGCGGCCCTCGCCCTTGTTCTTGACGAAGTCGTTGCCCCAAGGGGAGACGCTGCCGGAGTCGCTGGCGGCGAACTTGCCGATGAGGGCTTTGACCGTCATCTTGATCTCGTCGTCTAGGACGAGGTACTTGAAGGCATCACGGTCGGTAACGACAGGCTTGAGGCACTCGAGGTTTAAGTGGCCCCATCTGCGCTCGCCGAGAAGGAAGGCAGGGATGACTTTGGTGCAAGCGATGTAGAACAGGTCACTAGTTGGAGGGGCGGACTTCTTCGGGCTGACTTTGATGAAAGCGGCGAATGGGCCTGGCTCGTTCTCAAACTTGGCGGCGTTGCAAACATCGCAGCCACAACGAGGGAGGAAGTATGGTAAATGGTCCTGCGCCGGTGGAGGTCCTTGGTTGATAGGCACTGGGGGCAAGCGAGGTCCATTGCGCGAATGGCGGTTTTGGTTCTCCGGGGAACGCATTGCGAATCGAGGGTAACCGTCAGCATCACAGATGACACGGCCAGTCATCTATTTGATTGTTAGTTGAAATTCCCAGAAGCTAATAGCAGAGGGAATCAACTTACGTAGCCTGAAGGCTCACGGAATGCAGGCCCAATTCGGGAGTTTGGGCTCTGCACCAACAAGCCATCATACTCCATGTACGTTGGGCGTTGAAGTAGCTCCCAGTACAACTTGCCCAGCTTGATCTGCTTTTGCAGCATCTTCTCGGGGTCACCAGGGAAGAACCTCGCCGGCATGACGTCCAATGAGTGAATGACCTGCTCGCCAGTCCACGAAGGCAGTCTGTACTGGAACATCTTCCGCACGATCTTGCTGTTGGCCAATTCGAGCAACCAGCAGGAGACCAGCCACTGACGTCTGTATCCGTCAGATGTCGCCTCTTGGCTCAATGTGCTGACGATATGCGGCTGCCAGACATCCTCGTTGTTGGCATAGATGACCTCTCCAGGCTTGAGCGCCATCCAGTAGTTATCAAATGTGGCGACGGGGATGTTGCGCGCATACCGCTCCTCCTCCTTGCGGATGGAGTCACCAAGGATCTGCTCAATGAAGTTCAAGAGGATATCGATATGCTCTGCTGTCACGCGCGCATAGTCGGATGAGTGATGCGCCGGCTGGTGAAACTTGTACCTGGAAAGTGCTTCGCGGTGATGCACGACGGCACGGTAGGGTGCATCAATCTTGACTGTCTCTCCGAGGAGGTTTAGGTCAGGGTAATAGGACACAATAGCTCTCAACGCGTTGATGAGATTCTGAGAATGTATGATCATTCGGGTACGTTCAACCCTGGTCGGTTTGTCAGATGCATTATCGTCTTCGCTATCGGAAGAGCTCGAGAGAAAGTCGTCGTCATCGTCGAAGTTGCGCACGGGTGGGGGATGGCGGATGCGCCGAGGAGATCTGCCCCTGGTGCCAGACGAGACCTTCGTGACGATCTCGATAACAGGCTCTACCGCACGCTTTGATGTGCTCTCGCCTTCATCGGCTCCGTAGTCGGGGATCTCCTTGAATGGCGTATCGCTCTCTCGGGCTAACCAAGCGTCTCAGTACGGAGGCTACAGAAAGGGGTATGCCTGATACTCACTGTTGATAATCTTGCCACCCGCTCCAGTATAATGCAACACATATAGTACGTCTGGGGTTGTGGTGTCTTGGGTGTCCTGTTGAAGAACCAGAGACTTGTCGTCGCTCGGGGGTACAACACGCCTAAAGGCGACTTCCTGAAAGCTCACCGTCGAGCCGGTCTCCTCGTCGATGGTCTTTGCCATGTGAGCGACTGTGGGCACGCATGTTTGGATGTTGCTCACCCTATCACCTCGACCGATCATGTTGAGTGGTGTTGTTATCAGGCTGGAGCTCGAATTGGGAGTCAGTCTCAAGCTGAAAGACTGGCAAAAGAGATGAAAAGAAAAACGGGGGGAGATGGAGGGGAGGAAACGGAGGCCGCTTATGAGCACTTGCGGCCTGATGCGGCTCCCCCGAGGATAACGACAGGCTGGAAACCGATGATTCTACCTCATATCGTGCTCTCGATTTCATTGGTACCGGAAACGGGGCGGCAGATACCCCGCCTCGGTATGAGCGATTCACCCTCAAGGGGATTGGTACTCGGTCGTGTATTTGTTCTGGACTTGCATAAAGGCGGCTTGTGGTGTGAGACGGTAAGGCAGCCAGGCGGACTGTGGTTTGTGAGGCACTCTGCTGCCTGGCTCTGCCGAAGTCGCCAATCGGCGAGCGAGATTGAGATTCGGGGCTGACTGAAGTGTAGATGCAGTGAGACTGCGGCATTGAAACTAGCGTCATCACGTGGAACTCGGATGATGATCCGGATGAGACGCTATTGCAGAATACCTTAGGTTGCAATGTTCCAGTCAGTCGTGGTTGATACGGCGGTGATACCCAGGCTTATTCGGGCTCGTGTACGGATGTAATCTCACCGATAATCAACTACTTGCTCGTCAGCTACGTGAAACGAAGCTTCATCTTGAGAGTTTGAAATGGTAAATGGTGTTGTCTTGATTTCCTGATTACAGGTATATGCGCCGCGTCTCCAGATAAACCACCCCTTGATGAGTGTCCCGAAACGCCAGTATCCCCAAACGCTTCTATTCCCAACCTTTGCCCTCCACCAAACTCCGAGAATCCGTTTCTCTTGGTGCTTTAGAAGAAGTTGCTGGCAAGTTGCCTAGTTGTTTGCGTTTCTGGCTGTAGTGTTCACGTTGCTAGCGTGCGCCAATAAAAACTTACAGCACGTAAGAGTAAGCTTGCATGCCTTCGTCCACCCGTCGTCTTGTGTCATACCCAGCTTGATGCTGACGTCCATTATCTTGTCACCCTCTATCTTATAGGGAAGACTGAGTGGATGGCCACCGGCTTCAGTCTGCCTGTGCACGAAGGCGCCGAGCTGCCGCACAAGCTCGAGGAACGCAACCATGGCATTGTCGAATTTGCGGTGCATGAATGTCAGGCCAAGAGGCAGGTCTCCGTTTGAGAAGAGCTCCAAAACATGCTTCTTTGGCGCTGGCGGGGGCGCGTTTCGATGCGACCCCAAGCGACTGGCGGCTGGAGATGGAAGTTCGTATCGGATTATCTTTGAGGTGCTTCCCATCGGCTGCGGCTCGAACCCATCAAACTTGTAACCAAGCTTGTCTGCCACCGTGACAAGCAAGAGAAGGGCGTGTCCCCAGGCAGCGTTGATCTCGGGCCAGTCCACAGGCTTGCTGGATGTTCTACCCAGTCTCAAGCCGTTGATGGTTGCAAAAGTGCCGTCATGACTGATACAGAAAGTGTCGTTGTATACGTTGGATCGTTGCAGTTTCTCCAGCAGTTGGGCGTCGTTGTCAAACTTTGAGTTGATACTGTCGCGTTCATTTTGGAAGTCGGCAAGTTTGGTGGCAAAGGCGTTACGCTCGCGCCAAAACTGCTCCTCCTCTCGGTCGAGCTGTGCAGCTTCCTCTTCCAAAGCGACGATTTCGGCATCAACCGCCGCCTTGTCCTTTTCTACGCGCAGCAGCTCTGACATTGCATCCGCCTCGGCTTGCTTCGCCTGCTTCAGCGCCTCTTCCTGAGCTCTGATGTCCTCCTCGCTCGGCTTATCGCTCTGCACCTGTTTCAGAAACCCAACGTAGGCGTCGCGCTCCTTGGCAGCGGTCTCGAGTCTCTTCTGCAGGCCTTCGACTAGCATATCGGTGCACTCGACGCAGATAGGGTGGTCGATGTCGGATCGTGCGGATAGAATCTCGAAGAGCTTATTGATACGCTCTCGCTTGTGGGCTTCACTCAGCGCCTCGTCTTGGCCCTTCGTTCCATTCTTCCCGGCTTTTCTCGATTTGGGATTCGTCGGTGGGGGATCGGGTCTCGAAAGCACGGGCTGCGCGACTTGAGATTCTGTCAGGTAAATGAAGGACATGGTCGAGTCTCTTTGCGCCGAGGTCGACGGGCCGCTCCCGTGGCGCTTGAAGGTCGCGGAAGCTGCATTTTGGGATACTTTGTCGTAAAGCGCTCTTCTTTGGCTATCCTGGGGATTCGCAAGTCGCGAGGAGTGTGTTTTCTTGGGGGACGTCTGCGATGAAGAAGCTGAAGGGATTAGCTTTGCTTTGCACAATAGGTCAGGGCAACAGCTGGTACGAACCGACGAGGAGATCGTAAGCCGCGGGGTTCAGGTCCTCGAGGGAGCTGTCGAGTCTGAGCGGTGTGCGGCACTTCTGGCAATACATCGTGGTGTTGCCCGCATGCTGGCGCGGATCAGAATGAAGGTGAAAGACAGACGAGGGAAAAGAGTTGGAGGTCTGGTGATGTAATCGGGCGTCGAGGTGCAGGTAGAACTCAGTGGATGTGCCCAGCTGACTGTCGCTGCAGGCGAGGTGGATGGGAGCCGCCTGTTTTAGGGGCCGCAAGCTCAATGTCACTAGGTAGGTAGGTGCCCTGGACGCTAATCATTTAGAGTCCGCAGCAGTCAGGGACGGTCACAGCGGTGCTCCCTGGCAACAAAAGTCAGCCCCCACATGAGATGGTCTGTGCCATTCCACTTTACGCGAAATCCGGAAAGGTCTGTGCGCCGCGTTCAATTGAACCGCGTCTTTCATCTCACGGCCAACCACTTCGAGGTTTGGTGGTGGGCTGGTCCATCCTCCATCGCCTTCCTCACGTCAGAAGTTCTCATTCATCTGGTGTTATACATAATAAACTATTAATTCTTATTTTCTTAAGACGATCATGGAACCTCCAGCCAAACGACCGAGGAAGGGTCCGTCGCCGTTGGCCCAGTCGCAAAATGATGAATACGACGAACTCAACTATGACCCCGAAGATGTGTCTCAGATGCGCGATCCCGGTATTCAGCTCGAGACTTCTCGAGGATTCGCCGCTCATAGGCTCAAATCAACCTTTGAGCATATTTTCGAAAAGTACGAAAAAGATTTCACGGGAATTGGCGACGAAATTGATCTCGCAACCGGCAAGTTGCTTACGAACAATGGCCACTTGGAGAACATGCGTCATGAGATGGATACAGGAGTTCCTGGTGAAGAGGATGAAGACGAGGGTATGCTATTGGAAGAAGCCTTCGGTTCCCAGGATGATGACCAAGAGAGAAATCGCCGATCTGACCAGTCAGATGAGGAGGACGAAGAAAGGATCCTGCACGGCAAGAAGAACGGAGGGAGTGACTCCACCACTCTGGTTCGCAGAGCAAGTATGGAGATTCAACGACGCCCCAGCCTTGTTACGCTGGGCAGGCCAGGGTCTAGCAGCTCCAACCCGTCCGCCGACATTTGGGGCTCAAGGCCGCAGACCTTGGATCCAACATGGGAAGCCCCTGAAATAGAGTCAAAAACACTCAGCGAAACCATCATGTCGAATCTGCGCGATGCGAGATATCGGTTTCCTATCAGTTCCCGATCTGTGTGGTCTTCGAGGCCAGACGACGAACAGGACAAGATGATCATGAAACCACCTCGCATCGACATGGCTACGTTCTCCCGCGCGAGGCAGGAGTACATAAGGCCGGCGAGGCCACCTTCGATGAAGCTCTTGCGAGCATTTACGGTCGAGGGTGACGACAACGAAGACGACGAAGATGACATTCTCGGTGTCTCAATGACGGAACGGCCACCTCAAACCCAGGAAAAAGAAAAAGAGCCCATCAGCGACGATAACGTGGCTGCGGACGGTGCTCGAGAGCAGCCGTTACCATCAGTGGAAGACCTATATACCCACGAGGTGCTTGCAAAGTCGAGTTCCGAGAAGCCCTCCGAGAGCAACCCCGAGGAACATGATTCGACAGAAAAGAGGCCAAATAACAAACGGCGCCCTGGAAGACCAAAGAAGACGCCCGTAACACCGGTAGAGAGCCAGAATGAGACAGAAAGTGGACCAAACGAAGATACCTCTATCGGCATCGATCCTGCATCCTCATTATCAAGTCTCGTTACAGAGGGAGAAACGCAGACTATCTCACAACATAGGGTAGTAGTCGAGTTGGTTATGAAGTCACCTCCGCCCGGGACGATCACCGAGTTTGAAGAACCCGAAGACGCCGATACCTACGGTATCAAAAAGGAGGACAACCCCGTGACGGAGGATCTCTCGCATGCCTCGGCGCCCCTTAGCACTCAGGAAGCAAGTGATTCCGGGCCAATCGCTGCTCCTGTGGAAGGAACTACAATAACCACGGGTGAAGCACCTGAGAAGACTTCAACCCCCCCCAAAGAAATCTTCACAAGATACCAAAACGACAATGATTTCTCAGACGCCGAAGAGGCAATGCCGAAAGAGCGAGCAATACCGAGAAAGAGACGTGCGGCGGCCAAACGCGGTAATGAACCAGCTGCTCCTGCTCCCGCTCCCGTCAACGTCGAGCCACCTTCGCCAGCCCCTGATGTTTTTATGGAAACCGCAGAGTTGCCGGTAGTTAGAGTTGAGCAGGAAGATGACGATTGGATTCTGGCTCCGCCTGCGGCCCAAGTCGAGCCCTCCTCCGAGAACATCGACACTATGGAGGTCGACGTAGAAGAAGCCACGGAAGCTGAGGAAGCATCCGACAGGCCCGCCCGCCCGCACGACAACCTTCCGCAGGAAAACAACGAGAATCCGTCGACGCTGGAGAGACAGTCCGTCGTGGAACCCGAAGAGCAACAATCGTTGGAGGACCTGCTTGTCGCAGAGGCCCTTGATTTGATGGCGGGCATTCCCTCATCTAGTCCCAGCAAACCCATGGCAATCCCGCCGAACTCGCCACCCCCTGACATTGCAGAGCAAGAGGCGGATCGTGGCTTCGACGTCATCATTTTGGATGATGTCGACGATGCAGAGCTGTCTGAGTCTGGGCCTGAGCCAGAGGCAGAGCAACAGCAACAGCAACAGCAAGAGCCAGGGCTAGAGCCAGAACCTGAACCTCAGCTCGACCCCGAACCCATGGACGTGGAGCTACCGACGATTCCAAAGCCAAGTGAACCCGACGCAGCACCGCAGACTCCCCCACGTCGTCCCAAACGAACTCACTTCCAAGACCAAAAGGGGGCAACCTCCCCCATGGGCCATCTGAACCTGGATTCGAGCAGTCCATCCACGTCCCGCGCACAAAAGGTCCGCAGAAGACGTGAGTCCATCAAATCAAAGTCCCCTACTTCAACGACGCAGCACCGCGCCTCCCCAGACCCATCGGTTCAACAACGTCCAGAAGTAGCAGCCTTCCCAGAACACCGCCCAGCAGCGCCGGTATCGAAGCCGAATGAACCCCCAGCGACTTCTACATCACAAAAGCCCACTCCCCGCCAACATACCTCAAAACCAAAAAGCTCTCGCAAGCGCAAATCCCAAGAAACCGCCACCGACGCCCCGGCAGAAAGCACCCCGGCAGAAAGCACCCCGCGCGAGCAGAAGAACACGCCCCGCCCACAAAAAACGCCACGCCAACGCAAACCCGCCAAAACCCCCTCCCGCTCTTTCGCCTCCCTCATCTCGGACGACGAAGACGAGCTCACCCTCGACCTCTTCAAGTCCTGGACGAACAACACAGAGCGCCCCTCGTCCAGCGGACGCAAGACGACGGCCTACGCGCCGGTCCTGCTCGCGGGGCCGCAGACAAAGGTCACCACGCCCATGAAGCAGCGCAGCCACAACGCGGGCGGGGGCGGCAGCGGGACGGCGACGACGACGACGACAGGCAAGAGCAAGAAGCGTAAGCTGGCGTGGGCCTTCGCCGCGACGCCCACCAAGAAGACCCAGGTCGGCAGTCCCTCCGGCTCGCTCGTCCGCACGCCGGGGGGGAACATGCGTCGATGCGGGGAGGAAGGGTTCAAGTGTGACAGGGACTTCTGTTTCGCGTGTCTTTAGACGGTTGTTCATGATTCCGGCAGAATTGCTATACGGTTTTGGTGGAATCTCTCCACAGGCCCTTCGTTACGGTTGGCGCCGAACAAAAGAAATTTCATCATGGATGGAGCGTTTGCAGTTTGGCAAGATTTGGTTGGGAGTATGGAAACGGACAAAACGCTTCCTCATTAATCGCTGCATAGACGAATACCCGATAGCTTCTGTAATAAAGAAATAAAAAGGAAAATCATGATGTAACCACATATGCAAAGCCATCCACGCAAAACCATGGACGAGGGGATGCCTCGAGAAAGGGGGGCATTTGGAACGAAATAGGGGGCATCAACCTCGCGAAACGCCTTTCCCCTCAATGTGGTGAAAATACCGGGCCGGATCCTTTAGCATGCCAAATTCCCCTATCCGTTTCCCATTCGCTTTCCTCCGCCGGGCTAAACTTCATCCTGACCCTCCCGCCCCAATCGACGATTACGCCTTTGTTTCTTTCTTCGTGCACTGCCATCTGTACCGTCGTCCAAAATAGATTGATACCGGTCTTGAGATTCATTCCGTTTCGTGGAGGTGGAGGAGCGGGAGGGATTTCGTGGCATGCGATGTCCATAATCAGTTTAGAGTCGTATTGAGTGGATGTGTGAATTTGGTCTAGGTAGATGACAGGTGAGCCGCCTATTACCCATCCTCGTCGGGTCCTGTGCTGACTAGTGAATGCAGGCCCGATGCGGACGGCGGACTGCAGGATATCACGGTCGTGAGTCAATTCTCGTTCTTGGCAGAGCGATGTTCGCGGTTCAGTTGCTGGATACACCGGACGCGCGCTGCTCGGCAAGGTTTTGCTTGAAGACCTCGGGGTCCCGAACGGGGTTGAAGTACGGGTGCGCCTGGGCCTCCTTGGCAGTGAGGCGTTCCTACAAATCTGTCAGCAATGTCTTATTATCATCAGTATCCAAGGAGCATACCTGGTGGTCGTATCTCAAAAGCTTGTCCAAGAAGTCAATTGCTTCATTAGAGACGAATCTTTGGTTCTCGGCGGTAACGAATGAGTGCCACGGCTTCTTCTGGAACCTACCCAGAATGTCGTCGTATTGCGCATCAAGCTCGATCTCGTATTTGTCAAGGTAGTCGAACAGATCGTCCGTACCCAGAACCTTGGCAATCTTGACAAGTTGGTCGGAGTTGCTGTTGCCGTGGAAGAAGGGCTCCTTGCGGAAGATCATGGATGCGAACATAGCCCCTAGACTCCACATGTCGAGGCTGTAGTCGTACTCCTGGAAGTCAACCAGCAGTTCGGGTCCTTTGAAGTATCTCGAAGCGACGCGAACGTTGTACTCCGTGCCCTGGTGGTAGAACTCGGCCAAACCCCAGTCAATCAACCGCAGCTACTCCACCGTTAGCTAACGCCCTGAACCGTATGTTGTCCGCTAAAACCACATACCTTTCTGTTCTCATGGTCGATCATAACGTTGTGAGGCTTGACGTCGCGGTGCATGATGCCCTTGCTGTGGCAGAAGTCGAGAGCCTTAAGGAGCTCGTTGATGTAGTAACGAACGTCCAGATCGTTGAACTTGGGGTACAGGCTCCTGAAATCGGTGTTGTTGACGTGCTCGAAGATCAGCGACGGCGTTTTACTCTGCGAAGAAGGGTGTGTGTCAGTCATTGGTTCCAAAGTTTTGATGGCGCACATTGAGCAAAGAGGAGGTTCAACGTACTTGCGAATCTCTGACAACATCCAGCAATGCCACGACATTGGGACCACCGGCCAAGTTTTGCAAGATCTTGATTTCACGCTTGATCTTCTTCTTCTTAACGGGCTTCAGGACCTTGATGACGCATTTCTGGTAGTTGACGACGTTGATGCCCTCGAAGACCTCCGAGTACTTTCCGCGGCCTGTTGCAGTTGTAGCCCTGCGTCAGCTTTGCCCGATATTGCTTCGACCTCGACTCGCGCAAAAAGTATGCAGGATTGCGCATGCGCGGCGCCGGCGCGCGTGGGCCACCCCCAACCGGATGCAGGAAAAAAACGTACCAATTTTCCTCACGACCTCGTAGTTCTCGAGCACGCCCCAGCCTGCCGGACAAGATGTCAGTAATCGCGATTCCAGGAGGGACAGAAAGCGGTAAGGAAGCTCCGGAAAAGATGGTAGAGCCTCGGTCGAACCCAAAACTACCGGATCGGCGCGACGGGAACCAGCGCAGAGGAAAACCTACTGATATTCACACTGTCGTAGTCCCAGTAACTGCGGGGCATGTTCTGGTTAACGTCTGCGTAAACCCGCGCCATGTTGGGCTACCGTTGCCTGCGATCGGGCGCAGGACTCGAGAAGAACGGTTGGTGATGTTGCGTGAGGTTGGAATTTGTCGGAGAAGGTGGGCAAGACGACGGGAGGAGGGGTCTCGGCGTGGCTGAGGTTGGTCGCCTGGCAAGCGTCAAGCGTGGACGTGGAGTGAGTGGTGGAAGGGACACTGGAACGGGGCAGGGAGTAAATCAAGGTGGGATGTCCAAAATCAGGCTTAGCGGACCTCTCAGTGATTGGCCCTCGACCGAGGCGGCAAGGCGGGTCCCTACGCGCTTATCGTCCAGACCGTGCCCGATAACACAAGGCCACCTGATCCGTGCGTCACCAAAGCCCCACCGTCCAATCTCGATGCTGCCAGCTGCCAGTTGCGCTCAGTATCCGTAGGGCAGGTAACGAATGCCATCCCGAAGCCAGCAGGCTTCTAGACGCATGTCCTGCCGCTTTCTTCCCGAGGCGTGTCAGAGACCGATTCGAGTACAAGAAAGTCGAAACAATGCATTTCATAAAACAAGGTGCGGACTAAATCACACCGTCACAAGTTCAGTCAACGCCAACCCCAAGGGCAAGTCAACAACCTGGTGTCACTACTATTGTCAGTGTCGTTGTCATCGTCGTGGTATTGGCTCCGTATCCGCGCAGTTATTACAGCGTGGAGGTGTGATGTAGATTGTCCCTAAAACGGTAAGCAAGCAAACAATCACGTCACATGCAGACAGGAGACAAGTCAAATCCTCCATCGTTCAGTTTGAAGTCATGATACTGGTATTTGTTTGTATTCATATCACAAGATTATTTGCCTCGTCACTGAATCACCATCAAGTGACACCAAACAGTCTCCGTGAGGCATAGTCCAACGCATCAACATATCATCTCTGCCAAATCCCTCCTCGACACCAATTCTGCCAGTGAAACTGTCTGCACAAGTTAGCATCCGCAGTCAAGCTTGTGCCAAAAGGAAAGGAAAAAAGTTCATGATGCATGCTCAGAGAGAAGATTATTGCTCGACATGTCCAAGCTCTCAGAGATCAGGCTGTCAACCATAGGCCGATTGCCGTCGTCTGCCTGGAGCTTCGGATCCGACTAAGGATGACGATACGAAGTTTTCATCATTGCATGTGTGAAATAGACAAAAGGAAAAAACATCCACATACCTCTGCGTTTCGTTGACCAGGCGTTGGTTGGAGATTGCTCTTCTCGTTGTAAGATCAAGCCCAAGTGATGGAGTCAGTTGCTCTCAACATCGGCATCAGACTGAACTGGCAGATCTGCAAGCGTGTGACCGGCCTACAATTTCCGCCAGCCAGTCAGAATATTTGGCGTGCATGGGAGGTCCAACAGCGTGTGTCCGGCCGATTATTCCTCCCAGCAACAACCAGGGCGTTGATTGTGATTAAATTTGATCTTGTTGAGCTTGAATCAGTCGTAATCGAGCGAGTCTAGACCAGCTTCAACGACGTCCCAGGTTCGTTTGCGCAGGTCGGGTTTCGGTTCTTGGTTTTTGGCTTTGCCAGCCTTCCGCTTTTTCTTGTTCTTGGTTTTGGACGGCTGGTGATATGTCTCGGTGTCGTTTGTGTCGACATGGTCGCCGACCTCGCCAGATTCGAGCGTTTGCTGAGGAGCAGCTGCGCGGCGCTCCGCGGTCTTCTCCTCCTCTTTCCTCAAAGCCTCAATTTCGGAATGGCGGAACATAGCGATCTGCTCATCGGTGAGCGTGCGCTTCACGCCGTCAGGGTAGTAGCCGAGGTCATCCTCCTCTTCCTCGTAGTAGTCTTCCTCGCCGACGTCACCATGGTACAAAACACTCGCATCTGTGGCGCCTGCGTTCTTCTCAGGGCTCAGAAAATCCGTACTGAATTTTTGAATGGCAGCGTCGGAGAAGTGCGACTCGAAAAATGATACCAACTCATCCTGGAAGGAGTTAGTAACTGGAACGCGACGGATGCTTCGCGTAGAGATACTCACATTGCTGATGTTTGGGATGGCTAACTGAGCCCGGGGCTGGTCAGGGCAAACAGTGGCCATGTTGGCTGGCCAAAAATAGTGATGAAAGAGTTTTCGTGGTTGAGCTGGGGATGAAATAAAGAAATGTTGAAAAGATGACGGACTGAGGCCAAAGAAATGAGGTGGACCAGGCGCGTCCGCGAGCTTGGGTCACGTGTGGGGACCTCACCTCGTCACGCTGGAAAAGGGCGAGAAGTGAACACGATCAGGTGCAGCGACCAAAATCGTGTGCATTTCTCTGCATAAGTGTAGGAACATTACAGTCCATCACTCAGCCCCCAATTCCTCGATCAGAAGTCTACGTCCGGCTCAACAACGCAAGCGCACTCTGGAATGCGTGGAGGACCTCCGTCACTGAGACGGTGTGAGTAAAGCACGTCGATAGTATGTTGCAGGGAGGAACTCACTGTGCCGCTGCTTCTGAGCCATGTTCTCTTCTTGTATGTTGACGAATCTCTGTCTTGTGTGAAGGCGCTTGACGGCGCGGTCGTTGTCGTGGGCGCTGGATGTGGATGCCCAGACGTTGAAGTACTGTAGGCGAGGTCAGTGAATATCAGTGCAGTTGATGCAGTTCACCGCACCTTCACAAGACCTTCGAACTCTTGCAACAACTCCCGCTCCTTCTCGTCGGCGTCGACGAGAGCCTTCTCATAACGGGCCTCAAAATCCTCCCAGTCGAAAGAAGGAAAGACACCAGGAGTGTCGGGCGTGATGTTGCCGTGGCCGTTTGGCAGTTGCTGGTCCAGCCGTGGCTCGGGCGTCTTGGTGCTCGGAAGAGACTTGGGTTTCTGCTGTTCCTTGGTTTCGTCGGCCATTTTCGCTGTTTGAGGTCTCTGAGATGTTTGAGATCCTTAAGTTCGTATCGACTTGACCGTACGGAAGATTGGTCGCCGGCCCAACTCAGATTTTTAATCGACGCGCTTTGAGGAAAGCGTTGTTGGTTGGTTTGAGTTGAGGTTGAGGTTTGGTGCAAACCGAAGGTCGTTTTAGTGGAAGAAAGCAGGACTGACAGCGGCCACCTCACTGAACGGCCCCCGACTGTGGGAAAGTGGTCGTGCGTGGTGCCTGCTGTCGCAAACTGCCAAACTCCAAAATGGCAGTTGTGGCGCGGCCATGGAAAAATGTGGCGCCCGACAGGGATCCAAATTGGACGGGATGAGTTAGGACCACCCCTGCTGCCTGCCGGAGTCCCGCTGCGCCAACGGCACTCGAGTGTTTCCTCTTCTGGCTCCCTTTCACTTCAATCGTCTCTCACCCGACCTCGTCCTCGTGACTCGACGACCTTCAAACGAGACCTGCCCAGTCAGGTCGCCTGAGCACCGCGGCCGACTCATTTTCTTTTCCGGAAACTGCGTATTTCAAGGTCGCCGCTTCCTCCGAAGATCTGGGGGCTCAACTCAGCTATATCCGTCGGAAACTCAAATTCCCAACGTCATCGCTATTGCCGACCCTTGGATTCATGCCGCTCAGTCCTCGTGTGGTTACCGCATCGACTCGACGCCTTCGCTGTGTCGATAGACGCCGTCAAGATGAATTGCGACATATGTCAGAAACCGCATCATACCCAGCAACGGCCTTTCCTTTGCGCCGTTGATGCGCGCAACCACTGCTATGAGGGTCGTCTCAAGAACCTCCAGATCTTGATGGAGAATGAGGGCCTTCAGCAACAGATCAACGATTTGCTCTCACAGGACAAAACCACTGATGCGCCCAATCAATATCTTGCTATGGAGTCGTCCGTATCCGAACAGAAGCAAGCTGAAGACCGGACCGCTCAGATCATCGCACAAGCCGACAAGCTGAAGAATGAGATCGCTGCCGCCAAGAAGGAAATCGCGGATCGCAAGGCTGCTCTCTCGCGCCGCAAGTCGGACTTAGCCTCTGTTTCGGACGGCATCGAGGCGCGCAGAGCAA
Source organism: Colletotrichum karsti (assembly GCF_011947395.1). Taxonomy (NCBI): domain Eukaryota; kingdom Fungi; phylum Ascomycota; class Sordariomycetes; order Glomerellales; family Glomerellaceae; genus Colletotrichum; species Colletotrichum karsti. The sequence continues at coordinate 60,257 of NW_024065920.1, forward strand.
GGCAGCTGGACGAGAGTGAACGCTCCATCTCGGTTAACAAGTATAAATGGAACCGCAGCGCCGACAACATGGCTGGCACTCGAGCCTTTCTGTGTATGGAAGCAGCAAAGCTCTATGGTCTTCGTCGGATCAAGAAAGGCTCTTCGTCTCGATACGACTACAAGATCGGTGGCGTTGATGTCATTGATCTTTCGTCTATGAATGGTGAGTATCTGAGCATCTGATGACAATGACTTTTACTGACCTGCGAAGCTGCGTCTCCCGAGGTCTTATCCACCTCACTCGCCAACATGGCCCACATTGTCGCCCTGACGTCGCATTACCTCTCCATCCGCCTGCCTGCAGAGATCACGTTGCCGCGTCGGGACTACCCGCGCCCCACGATCTTCAACCTTACATCGTCGTATCAGCACGGCGATGTACCCTTCCCGGGTACGTCTGTCATCCCGAACCTCAGTTCAGACGAACGCGACAGCCAACCACAGTATGTGCCGCGACCTCGGCCCCTCTATGTCGACAAGGCGCTCCCAGTCCTCGCCAAGGAAGACCCGGCCGTCCACTCTCTTTTCCTCGAGGGAGTTACTCTTTTGGCGTACGATATCGCGTGGGCTTGCTCCACTCAAGGGGTTTCCGTCGGTGACCGTAACTCCTTCGAAGACGTTTGCCACATGGGTCGCAATCTGTACAACCTTCTCATCGGCCAGCAGCTTCATAGCACTCAGACGGGTCGCATCTACCCCCCTGTTTCGTCATCTCCCGCAACGAAGCATGACACCCCCGAGCAGGAGGAGATCGGCAAAGTGTCATCTTGGATGGGACGATACTCCCACGGTACCGCCCACGCATTCCTGGGTGGTGCAGAGGGTTCCGATTTCGTCCGCAGCTTCAAGCTCCCGAGCCCCTTGAAGCTTGCCGACAAGCTCAAGAAGAAGCTGTTGAGTGAGGTAGCCGCGCCCGAGTGGGAAGTCTTGGAGGATGATGCTTGGGCCATGGAAGAGAGCGAAGGCACGCAGAATCGCACGGCAGGTGGCGGAACAAATGGCTGGACAAAGGTGAAGAATAGGTAATTCCGACAAAGACATTCCGCCGATATACTTAGACAAAAACAATAACAGTGCTTGCCTGCTTGTATTGGCAGGCTTTCTTGTAGTCCTACATTTGTCTCCTTCTCCGTCTTTCACTGTCTCTCTGTTTTTGTTGTGTTTTCTTTTTTTTCTGGCGTCTCGACGTCTTCGCTTTCCATTCTGCTTCATGGTGGCTTCTTTACCCCTAGCGTCGTCCTTGATGATCGACTTCTCCCCTCCACTCGTCTAGTATCGCCTCTATCTCCTCTTCGTCCTTGATTAGGATCCGTATTCTGACTAGGAGGTCGAGGAACTCCTCCATCCACATATTGACTAGTCCCTCGAAGTGTACCCTCGTGAGGAATGTTCCATCGGGCTGCTCGAGCGACGCTCTCCACATTCGCAGAGCGCGCCACTGGAGCTCACTCCGGTCGTAAGCCTTGAGGGTTCTGCCATCGGGACAGTCTGGGGTGGGGCGGTCGAGAATGCCATACAACGGCGAGAGGATGTGCCGAAGTTCGGCATGCAACTCATCCGAGCCCACCGTAAGCAGGCTGTTGTTCAGAGGAGCTACCTCCTCGGTGATGGCTCCGACCCGTGGCATTCTCGCCCGAGGTGCTTCTTCAGCAGCACGCGAAGCTTCCTGCCTCTCCAACTCCTCCACTCTCTGCTTCCATGCCATTCTGGCCCTTGCTGCTTCCTGCCGCCGCCCCTCCTCGTCTGCCGCAGACCGCTCCTTCTTGGCCCGAGCTGGTAGCTGGGCTATCGCCCGTCCCTGGAAGTTGACAATATGGGGTGGGGAATAGTCTGCCTCTGCGCTTGAGAGGGTTCGCTTGACGGCAGGTGTACTCGGGTACAATCGGCGGGATGGGGGCGTAGGCGTAGCCGGCATCGGTCCGGAGATTGGGAAGATTGCAAGCCGTGGGCCTGCAGGAGACGGGGAGGGCGAAAAGCCGCCAAAAGCGGGCGCAGGCGCAGTGGTCGGGGCAGGAGCCGATGGTTCAAGAGCCGGCGAGGGTGCACGAGAACGAATTGGACGGCCATCTTGTCCAAGCTGCGCACAGGGTGCGTCTTTCGTTCGAGGAACCTGCGGCTTGGGCTTCCTTCGCGGTGCCAGCAGAGGATTGGCTGACCGCGCTGGCCTCCGAAACACCCCAGGAGGGGGAGGGGGACGAACAACGGTTCTGCTGGACGCCGGAGTTGTCGGTGGTGCAGGGGTGACATCTCTACGGGTCGGAATGGCAGGTGTCGATGGCGCAGGAGCCATGGCCACGACTCTAGGAGCCGGGGTCGGCGTCCAAGGCACAGTCCAAGAAGCCAAAGGAGAGGATGGTGCCACGATTGGCGAGGCTGGGGCTCTCGGTGTTGCCTCCGAATCGTCCGCCTTCACTTCTTCGACAATTACCCCCGCATCCGTCTCCGTCTGCGCCTCTGTCTCCTCGTTATTCAAATCCTCAAGGACTGGGGAAAGAGAAAAGGCAGGAGAAAGAACAACAGAGGAAGGTGAGAGGACAGGAGAGGAAGGCGAAAGGACGAGAGAGGAAGGCGAGAGGATGAGAGAGGATGGCGACAGGGCGAAAGATCCCGGAGAAGTCTCGGAGACGGGTGAGGATGGGAATGCCGGGCCACCGAAACTTCCGGGTGATGGTGGAAGAGTAGGGGAGAAATCGTCCAGTGTCTCGTCCAAATACCGTGTCGGCGACGGAGTTGTCATCCGTGAAGCGGGCGCAGCAACGGGAGTAACAGGCGCAGGGACTGACACAACAGCTTGCTCCTGGATTAGAGGTCCGCACATCTCGGTCGAGAAGCGTGATGCACTGACATCGACCTGTACTGCCGGAGCGAGCACAAGAGTCGTCGGATCTGGAGTTTCTGCCAACAGCCGAGGAGCTGCGACTGGAGGTTGGATAAGACCAGAGTCCATCTCCACCTCCCTGTCGACTGCTATCTGTAACTCAGTCACGTTGGTGTCCATAGCTGGCTCTGGAAGTATCGCCATCTCCAGGTCTTCGTCTCCTACGACGGCCCTGAGAGAGGGCGTTGCGTCGTAAATGTCGATATCCTCATCGATGTACGTGCCCCAATCCATGGGAGTCGGGGGCCTCGAAATCTCGTCCTCATCCATCTGATCGACATCATTGTGGTTGTCTTCATCCTTGACGTATTCAGCCTCACGCACGACACCTTCCATATCCTCGGGAATACCCACAGGAGTGTGGTAGGCGTCGGCGATGGCCTTGGAAGTCGGAGCGGGTGTCGTTCGGATAGGCGAGTGTGGTCCCGAGCTCTTTCGCTTTCGCTTCTCCGGAGAATTGGGGGCAGCAGGGGAAGGCGGGACAGAACCACAATCAGGATCGGCAAGCGCAAGAACTAAATCCGAAGCAGAAGCGGAAGAGGAAGCGGCGACCGGAATCGGGAAACCCAAGGAAGAATCCACAGACGGGAGAGCAGGCGCGATCACCGGTACCGACGGAGGAGGAGAAGGCGCGCGAATGGGAGCTGAAGGAGGAGAGGGGGCAGGCGCAACAGTCGATGCCGAGGAAGGAGCGAGTGAAGGCGCGAGTTTCAACTGAAGCGCTGCAGAGCCACCTTCTGGGCCGTTGCCATCCTCATCCTCATCATCGTCGTCGTCGTCGTCGGTATCATCCTTGTGGTATACCTCCAAGTCCTCCGCATTCCCCTTATCGCTACGCTTCTCTTTGAACTCTTTCTCGTCATCTTCGTTCTTGTCGTTCTCCACGTATTCGCCAAGCGAGGGTAATACATCAGAGAGAGGAGAATCCGGGGCAAGAGCGACGGGAGAGACAGTTGCCGATGGGATAAAGAGAGCTGGGGTCGCGACAGCAGGGGAGGCCGCCTCAACGATGGCAGGTGTGACGGCGGGCGATGCAGGTGAAATCGGAGCAATGGCGAGTGGTGAGGAAGGTGCGCTCGGGGCAACGACAGCAGGCGAGGAAGCAGCAACGAAAACAGGTCGGGGTGAGGCAGGCGGGATCGAAGTGATTACGACCGTCGAAGCAGGCGAAGAAGGCGATACCGGAGTAACAACGTCATCCGAAGCAGGCGGTGCCCGCGAAATGGCAGCAGGCGCGGAAGGCGGAAGATCGACGGCATCCAACTTGGCGTTCGTTTGCTTGCTCGAGAATTGCCTTCGCAGGCGGGATGTCTTCGAGTTCGGATGCTTGAAGGCAACCGAGGTAGGCACCATGCGGCCGCTCGTTCTCTTCTCTTTGACAACCAAACGATCCTTCAGAACAGTATTCTCCTGTCGGAGGGTCTCAATCTCGTCGCGCAACTTGTCCTTCTCGTTCTTGCAAGCATCAGAAACGCACGGGGCGTTCTGGTCGTGAGTATGGTGTTGGCACACCTCTGGATGCGGTGTGCCGGGGGGCCTGGCGACGAGGTTAGCAATCTTGGAAGGAGCAATGGGCGAAGCAGCGAGACTCACATAACTGGCTCCGCGGTCGTGGTGTCCCAGTCCTAATGGGCAACATCCACGCCGGGATAACCAGGCCAGGTTCCAGGGGTCCTGGGCTCTTGGCCACTGCCGGGCTTGACCTCGGACAGGGCGACGCAAATACGAACGAACAAGTCGACGTAAAGCAGGACACACTTCGTCCATAGGTTATACAGTTCATCCATCACCGAGGGAAGAAGGATCATGCCGAGAAGGCCAAGGATTCCGATGGCAGCTGGGGGAAACAGGGCCAGGACCTTTTGGAGGCAGCGATCCAACAATTCCGCAACGGACTCGAACATGGTGACTGAATAGCCGGGGGATTGCATGTGTTATAAGGGGTAATAGTAAGACGACGTCAAAAGACGATAGAGAAGAGCGATGTTGATATTCAGTAGACGAAAACGCTGTAAAGCGGTGATAAGCGGTGTTCTGACTTGAAATCAACGTTGGCGAAGAAAAAAAGGAAGGGAGGTTTTTTTCAAAACCTCGACGCGCGAGAGAGATATCAATAGGCAGGAGCAAGACGAGGGCAAGTGGGGCACGTGACCACGACTCGGGTGGGTTTCGACGCGGTGCTGTCAAGACAATAACAGTGAGCGAGCCGCCGGGGTACAGCGCACCTCTCAGTGGACTTGGCCGCCGGTCGAAGGCGATCCTCAGGCTCGACTCGTTGCCCGAGTGACGTCGGTCTCTTTTTACCACGGATTTGAGGCACACACGAGGGACGCGACTTGAGCGGGCGTAAGGCAGGAACGTCGCCGTGAGGCATCTCGAGGTCGTGATGGCCTCGGTGAGAGGCCCGTTCACCGAGGCCCGGTTCGCTCCCGAGTGGAAACCATCATCTCAACGTCACAGTAATATCAAACCTAGTGTATTACTTTAGAGCTTTGCCTGGGGTTGAACAAATAAATTCACAAATAAATCAACAATCTGTTCGGTGACATACATTAAAAGGTGAAAGTAAAAGGCATTGTTTCAAGGCGTTAACAAAGATAGGTCTGTTTAGCTACGTAGGACAATGACCGAGTATGGTACTTGCTTCATCACAATGACCGATCATTGAGTGAGTACTGACAATTAAATCAACTCTTAGTTGCGTATAAGTCTGCAAACTAACAAAAACAATGTCGTAATTTGACTATGCACAGGGTATCCGCCGTAGCGCCGAGAAATCACACCTGCCACCACCCAACCAACACAAAAGTATGCCGACACAATAAACCTCTCCCTCATCACTCATTACAAAGCAATACTAGCAATGCGCAACGACTACTGCTTCCGCCCCCGCGCCAAGAGTCTCTCGTGAAGGTTCACCACCACATCGCTCCACGACGGACCACCCTCGTCCTGGGAGAGAGCCTTGTCGCCTAAGTGAGTTGTCAAGAACTCGGCAATCTTGGCAGTGTTGAAGTGCTCTCCGTACACAACCGCAGCTTCGTAATGAAGCGAAAACTCAATGCCGTCAGGCTTGCTTGCACCGCGGATCTCGAGGGCAATGTCAACCTTGGTCTCCAACGGCGCCATGAGAATGATTGACCTCACGGCGATAGACGAGTCCGAGGTTCTGGTGACGGTGGTTGGGAACGTGATGTTGAGCTGCCGGACATGGTTTGACGTGGAATTAGCCTTGTCCCATGCAGCGCGGATCATGTGGAGGAGGTCCGCAATTTTAGTGCGGCTCTGCGGCAGGGCACGAATGTGATCCCTGATGCACTGCAGGAAAAACTCCTTCTCCGCCGTCACCGGGATAGGGTGGTTGGCACGGTTGTCGGCGATGTACCACAGGTCAATCCGCGAGTTCTTCTTCTTGGGTTGGAAGGATGAAATGTCGAAGACCAGCTCAATCTCGCGACGATATGTCATTGAGATCTGGCTGCCAGAAACTCCAGTGACAGCCCAGCCGTGCTGCTTCTCGAGGGCATCCACTCGGCCTGCATACTTGTTAGTATAGTCCAGAGGACCATGGATCAGAGGAAAGACTTACTCTTGAGGGCGCTGATTTCGCTTGTTGACCACCCACGGCATTCCTCGCGAATCTTCTCTGCCTCCTTGATATCCTCGTGACACTGCTGCTTCTCACGCGTCAACTCCTCGACACCATGCTCGGCGTCCTCAAGCTGCTGTCGAAGCTCAGCGATGCGCGCAGTCTTCTCCTGCACGTCATTTTCAACCTCAACCAAGTCGGATCTGGCAGCCTCGAGTTCTTCCGGGTCGCAGTCGGCGAGCTCCTCAGCAGCAGCCTGGAGGTGACCGTGCTCCTGCTCCAGCTCAGTGTAGCGCGCCACAATCGCAGGAAGAACGGAAGAGAGAAGCTTTTGTTGCTGCGAAAGAACTTTCTCATCTGCCGTCATGCCTTCGGCCATCCTGATAAGCCCCTCCCTCAGACCCTCCTGGAGCTTCATGCGCCAGTCGTACCACTGGGCCTTGCTCTCGAGACGGGCGTGAGTCTTGCCGTTCTTGAACTGGTTATCGAGAAGATTTTTGAAGTCCGGGGATGCGGACATGTACTCTCGGAAGAGGGGCGGGTTTTCTTCGAAAGTTTCAGACTCTATCTCGCGAACGACCCTCCGACCCTCAGAAATGTACTTCTTGAGCTCGCGGCAGGAATGTTGGAACAGTTCTAGCATCGGCACCGTGCAGGCTCCAGCGACGACGCAGCGCTCCAGAGACATGTCCTCTTTGCCTCCCATATCCTTGAACATATCAGGTGCTTGAGTGTGACGTCTCTTCGTGGTTGTCAGCTCCATAAACCTAATTGATGTCATGTTGAGGAAGTCTTGGAGGTGAATCCGCTCCTCCGGCTGACCATCCATAAGTTCCGCTTCATCGCGGGCGGGCGAGCCATCGAGGTTAATCGGATGAGATACAGTATCCTCCTCGACATCTCTGAAGCGGCCCTGGGACTGGGGAGACTTGGCCTTGCTTCCACCCTTAAGCGGCGACTCGGAATGAGTAGGGGTGGACTTGGGCACCGTATCTTCCTCCAAGAATCGTTGGGACGACCGAGTCAACCTCCGGCCGGTTGTCTCTGCCATGCTCGGGGGCTGTTGGAGCTTGACATTCTTGACAGGACTACCTTGGTGGCCTTTGAGTCTCTTGACACCGTCGTTGTCTTCGCGATCTTCCTCGTCATCGAGCTCAGCGGGACGCTTACCAAGCAGACCCTTTGCACTTCCGACGTGGAGACTCTTGCGACCTTGCATGCGCTTTTTCTTGGGGCTCAAGCTGTCAATCATGTCTCTCAGGCTGAGTGTGGCATCCTTCTCGTTGTCGCCATCTGCCTCGCGCTCAAGAATTTTGCGACCGTTTTCTTTGTCTTCTTCATCCTGCCGATCCTGGTCGATTTCAATCTCGATAACCTTTGGGTCGCCGAAAGTGACTCCGCGAGATTTCCCAGGCACGAACTCTTGGGCTGCATCCCCTAGAGACCCTCTTCGATCCAGAAGAGCAGCGACACGGGGTGAGCCCAGGCCAGGTTTGTCCGCACCAATGCCAGAGTGTCTGCGAGGCTGAGGTGTGAGGACAACTGTAGGTGTCCTAGCGCCAGTCGCGGGATTGTGCTGGAAAATATCCAAACGATTGGGCGTCTTTTCAGCAGAGGGCGTGGTAGTCTTCCTTACGGGGGACTGAGGAGTAGCTTTCGGTGGGGACGGTGATCTCGCTGGCGACTTGGGAGGGCGACCTCGCTTTCTTGAGGATTGCGGCGTCTTGACAGGCGAGCTGTCTAGTGGAGTAGAGGCAACTTTAGGCGCGGCCACAGACTTTGCCGGGCTAGGGGTTCTGGCGCTCCTGACGCTGCGAACGGGACTCTTTGAAGGGCTTCTAGCGGGAGATTCGGCGATATTACCAGCGCGGTGCATGCTGTTGCGCAGACCCTTGCCTTGGAAAGGGTTGAAGCCAGGGCTACTGCCAATATCGGACCCAGTAGACGCATTCTTCTTGACCGACGCAGCCAGCTTCTTTGCAGGTGACGCAGGCTTGACTGACATCGTCTTCGAGGGCGTATCAGGCTTGTCCACTTCCTCCTCCATAAGCTTCTTGGCCGCGATTCTGGAATCGGGAGATTGCGGTGGTCTCATGATTCCCCCGACAGCAGTGGTCATGTCCATACCCATGGTAACATCCTCAGCATCAGACGCCTGGGCAGTGGGTAGGATTTGACCAACACCGACAGTCATATCCATGCCCATTGTCGGCTCGTCTTGCTCCGGCAACTCGGTGACATCGCCAAGGATTTTACCAACACCAACGGTCATATCCATGCCTCTTGTGGCATCTTCCTCTTCCATAGATCTGTCTGGCGAAGACATAATTCGACCAAGACCAACAGTCATGTCCATGCCCATGGTAGCATCACCGTGGATGGTCTTGTCCGCCGCGGGAAGGATGCGTCCCATGCCGACGGTCATGTCCATATCCATTGTCGATTCCTCCATGACAGAATCATCGCGAGCAGTCATCGTCCTACGACGCTTCTGCGTTGTGTTTCTCTTGACTTGAGAAGGCAGAAGGCCGCCGATAGCGGTGGTGAACTCCATCGACATATCCTCGTCTTCGTTCTCATCGAAAAGGGTGTCGTTGGGATTTTGTTTGTGGATGCCACCGACAGCAGTGGTGAAGTCCATGGTTTGGTCCTCTTGATTTGACTCGGACTGTTGCGAATTGACTCGAGAAAGAATGCCGCCAATGGCACGAGTAACGTCCATAGACATGTCTTCGTTGGGGTCAGGGACACTTTGCGAGGTCTTATCCTTGAGAATGCCTCCGACCGCAGAAGTCATGTCCATGTCCATGTCCATACCATCATCGTCATCCTCTTCTTCCTCGGGAGCACTATTTCGTGAAGGAGGTGGGAGCGGGACGTTCTCCCGATCTTGAGCTGCCTCGTCGCTTGGCTTCTTCTTGATCCATCCGAAAGAAGGGATGATTTCTTCCTCCTCTTCCTCGTCGTCGGATCCCAGTCGTTGTGTCCCTGCTTGGCGTGCAGCCATCCGAAGCGCCTCATCTAATGTGTCGTTCTCGTCGTCTGTGCCGACTGTGCGACCAGACATGACCGAGGCGCCGGTGACCTCATGCTCGTCGATCGTCATCATTGTACCTTCGTCGTCCGAGTCACTGTTAGAGTCTGAGTCGACTTCCTCATCGGCATCCATCTCCTCGACTGCATCAGCCGGCTCAGAGTCTGAACTGAAACCGGATGCCGTAGTGTTATCCTCGTGGTCGGAGAACTCCATGAGGTTGGCGGTCGAGCTACGCCTGCGTTTCTTCTGATGCAGCTCTCTCTGGTTCTCTGGCGACTGTGGGACAACTTCCTCTTCTTGCTCTTGCGGCGTGGAAGGCCGGTCAGACCCCTGTGCATTTCCGCGGGATGCACGTCGCGTCGAGTCTGTTGATCCTGTCGAGTCTTGATTGAATTCGACCTCGTGGAACGTGTGCAATGTCGCCTCAGCGGCAAACGATACTCTGCGGTTGGCAAGAGATTTGCGCCTGGCATCGCGACGCTCGCGCTCCTCTCGCTCTCTGGCTGCGGCCTGCTGCTCTTCCTCCGTGCGCAGGGCAATCTTAGACCCAGAGGACCCGGGGAGGTCGCTGTTGGTGGTGTTCGTAGGGGTGCTGGCCCGGGACGGTCCCAGGTCGATAAGGTCTGCGTTGCGCTTGCGGAAGGTCGGGATCTCGGGCAGGAGCGGCATCGTAGGCTTCAGAATCGATCGTGGTGGGGGTCGCGAAGGCACAGCGAGTGACTGCGACGGTTAGCTGGGCGTGCACAGCACCAAAACGAGCATTCTTACTGCTCTGCGGTTGCCACTCGCATTCTTGAGGGCATCAAGGCCGCCCGGGCCGATACTCTTGCTTCGTGATTTCTTACGACTCTCGGCAAGCGTACTGCCCACGTCTATCGTCGCATTCTCCTTGTCGGTTCCTTTCCTCGACGACGTCGGCGCTCCGATGGACTTGCGCGTCCGCCGCGTGGCAGGCATGGTCGCGTCGCCGAATGAAGCCATCTTGAATGTCGGTTTGGCGGATGACTGTGAGGCTTCAGATGGCAGGGCTAGACGTGCACATGTCACGTCTTTTAAGAGGAACGCGAATGTAGTGGCGTGAATGTCCAAGTGCCAAAGTCCCTTAACACTGCACTGCAGAAGAGCGGGTGGTGGGCTGCATGGGTCACTGTTTACTTTCGAATAGGCCTCTCATTGGCCGAAAAGGAATGATGTCAACAAGCCCGATTAGTGCTGGGCCAACCACTTTCCCGAAGATTTTCGACCTCTCCAGCCACAGTCAACATGCAGTCGTGGCTGACGGGAGGGACTCTAAAAAAGAGTGGAGTCCGCAGCTAAAGGTAGGTAAGCGAGGAAAGGGCAGTCGGGCACGGACCATTTTCCGCCGCGCACATTCTAGGGCTTGCAAAACTGAACGATTTTCTACGCTCCATCCCGCATACTTTGACAAAGTGCTCGACAACGACGCTCCTAACCCAACAGCACCCCACGCCCAGTCGACCCGACCGCATCACGACCTCAAGATGGCTACCGAGTTGACCGTCCAGTCCGAGAGGGCTTTCCAGAAGCAGAAGGGTATCTTCCTTAACCAGAAGGTCAAGGCCAAGTCTGCCCGCCCCGGCAAGTCTGGTCGCAGATGGTACAAGGACGTCGGTCTGGGTTTCCGCACCCCCAAGACTGCCATTGAGGGCAGCTACATCGGTACGTTTGCGAGCGAGAACGAATGATACTGCTGGAGGATTCGGGCACACGCGACGGCGCGACCAGTCTTGGATACGAAATTTGGCGACACTCGAGAGGAAATTTGCGAAGTGTGTTGGGGGTCTCGAGGGAAAGAGGAGGGGGGGACTTTTCGGGATACGACAAACGACACCACGCGTTGATTGCGCACACGACACACCGGAAAGCATGAATGCTAACGTTATGCCGTTTAACAGACAAGAAGTGCCCCTTCACCGGCCAGGTCTCTATCCGCGGCCGTATCCTCACCGGCACCGTCGTTTCCACCAAGATGCACCGCACTCTCATCATCCGCCGCGAATACCTCCACTACATCCCCAAGTACGCCCGTTACGAGAAGCGCCACAAGAACCTCGCCGCCCACGTTTCCCCCGCTTTCCGTGTCGAGGAGGGTGACCAGGTCACCGTTGGCCAGTGCAGACCTCTGAGCAAGACTGTATGTTGCGACGAACCCCCCAACGAGCTCTCGACGTGAAGAGGAGCTTGAGAAACGGTCACTAACACGGCTCCCCCAGGTCCGCTTCAACGTCCTGCGTGTCCTTCCCCGCACTGGCAAGGCTGTCAAGAAGTTCAGCAAGTTCTAAATCGGCTCATTGGCATTTACGGCGTGACTGCGGTGTGGGTTCTTCATTACATACCGGATGGGAGGTCATCGGGAAAACTGCACATCACAATGATTGTGTTATAGTTGCAGAATCAAGACCAAAATGAATTCGATCAGCCAAAGCTTCGGTTGTGAACTAGAGGTTCTTTTACTCTGGCTGTCTTGGGCACACACTTACGATGGGCTTGTGATTTTTGCGGGAACGGAAAACTGCGATGCGCCTCAGGTCGGATGAACGAAAAAAATGATTAGGTATTGGACGTGTAACTGTCTTCCACATGTGACTCGTGCATTGGTGACGGTGTAAGTCGACATGGTCAGAAACCATATTCCTCTTCACCCTTTAGCTCGGGAGCCAAAAGACTGAGGTTTCTGTGTTTGGTCAACAATCTCTGGGAATTGAACAATTGGTCTGAATGGAACTCCACGATATTGAAGACTGCTGCCGATCACCATCGCCAGACTCAATCAGGTGACATTTCAACATTTACGATATTGCTATAGCTTTTTCACCCTGCCCAAAAGGCTGGCAAATAAGATTCGATGAATTTGCGTTTCAACGACAGTGCAAATGACAGTGCGTCAAAGACTTTGACACATGTCTGCCCTGTCTTTCTGAGCATCTGATTGGATCACGCACTCCCACCTTGGAAATTCTCAAGAAGCTTCAGTTTGCGACAGCCCTCCGAGCACCGCTAGCTCCCAGCCAGACGTCTCGTAACCCCCGACGATCCCTCTCCTCCTCGGAGGCCGAATCTTACACGATGGGCTGGTTCGACGGCTGGTTCAGCTCCAACACCTCCTCCTCCGACCCCCTCAAATCCCTCGACCCCAAGCTCCGCGAATTCCTCGAGCGCGAGTCGCCTGTCAAAGTACAGCAAGCCGCCGTCCAAGAAGCCGAACAAGCCTTCGCAGCCGCCAAGGCAGCAGCAGAATCAGCACAAGCACAAGCACAAATATCCGCACAAACACAATCATCACAGAATGCGGACCCTTCAAGGCCAAAAGTGCCCAAGGAGAGCCTCTTCCAGGACGGCAGGTACGCGCACCTGTGGAAGACATACCGCCCGTACGCCGAGGTCGAGGCCGAGAGCAAGACGGACCACGAGAAGCTGATGGACGTGCTGGACGGGTACAAGCAGCGCAAGCACAGCATCGGGCGCGCGGCGCTCGAGAACTGCGCGCTGCAGCAGGAGGAGTGGGTGAACTGCATGAAGAGCGGCGCGTGGGAGGACAGGATGCAGATGTGCAGGCACCAGGTGCAGAGGTTCGAGAGGTGCTATACGATGCAGACGGTATGTTTTTACGTCTCTGATCCCTCGGGGGGCTTGGTGGATTCGGGCTTTACAAAAGGCAGTTTTACTGACGGGACACCTCGCGCACACAGAGATTCCTGAAGGCGTTGGGCTACCAGTCCTCCTTCGGCCGCCCGGAGCAGGTGGAAGAAAACATCCAGATGCACGCCGACACGCTCTACCAGCGCATGCTCGAACAAGAAAAGGCGATCGAGGCGGCCAAGGCGGAGGGCCTTCCCCTGCCCAAGCTGGACCTCTCGATACCCGCGGCGTCCGAGACGGCCGCGATCCAGCCCCGGCCGGACCTGGAGAAGTCGTGGAGGGAGAAGCTGGAGCAGCTGCCGGAGGAGGAGCGGCCGGCCGAGGAGGCGGCGCTGCGGGCGGACCTGCAGGCCAAGGCCGAGGTGGCCAAGAACGTGCAGAAGCTGTGGGACGAGCAGGAGAAGGAGAAGCAGCAGCGCAAGGCGGAGGGCAAGGCCACCGTCATGGACAAGATCTCGGGGGCGTTTGGAGGAAAGTAGAGTCGATCAGATACTCGAGGCCGTGGAGGGTGTTGGTGATGGTGTGATGCGGACGCCGCTTGCTCGGATGGGGCGAGAAGCTGGTGTAATTGTACATCCACGAGGCGATTGGCAACTCAGCCTGCAACTGTCGGAATGCGACGAAGCAGGCGGGTGATTATGTCTGTAGACTATCGTGTACTTCTAGAAGAGCATCTCGAAATGCACAAAAAGACCCATTGAAGGCCACCGGTGTTAAGTTGCCATTATCATCGTCGGTGATGTCGTCCTTCATGCAAAGTGCTCCTGGCCATTAATCCATCGACTGAATTATCTACCATCCCATTCCTAATCCATCTAATTTTCCGTCGTCTACGAACGATTGGTCACCGCAATTGAAAATTCTCTGAAGTCAATCATGTTCATAGCAGGACTATTAAAGATCACGATCAACTCTCGCAGCACATGAAGAGTGTGACCTCATCAATCCAACACAGCCGAGAACGAAACACCACACGAACCCCATAATTCCCTCAGCAGGGGCAACGTAGCCAACTCAACCGCTCCCTCCAAAAATTCATCCCATCTCAACTTTGCCCCTCCAGAAAAAAGGCAAGGGACGGGGATATTCGCAAACACCAGACCAACTCAACTCAAGGATTCAGCTCCCGGTTTTGCCAGGAAGCATCACGGCAATTGGATCAACAGCGCGTGGGATGGGAAGAAGTACGTATGCAGAGTTCGCGTTTCGCCCGAATCAGCGAGCGGCGCGGGTAGCGGGAACGTAAAACCTAGGTTAGCTAGGCCCAGAACCAGCCGCCGGCTAGATAGGAAAATGCCTCGTCTTCACGAGCTGATGAGAGAGAGAGGGTAAGGATTGGACGACAACTTTCGCATGAAAGACGGGCGCTTTACTATTTAGATACTCATTGTAAAACCCATTATTTATCCTGATTAGTCATGCCCCAAGCGACATGATGCCATATAACGATAGCAGCAAGGTGAATTTGAACTAACAACTCGATAGACGAATGAATCAAAGTTTTCATGGCGTACCCTCAAGGTGATGGGTTTGACTCCCGCTTTGGTCGTTTTATTCGGCATGAAAGACGGGCGCGGATGGCTCGACGGAAGGGCTTGGAAAACTTTCCGTCCCTGCTTCTTCACTGGCGAGCGAACTCGAGAGAAGTCTGATCGCCAGGCGGGATGACGAAGAGCGGTCTGTCTTATCTTGCTTGCCCACCCCCCTGAGCTGCAGAGATGATACAGGAGGTTAATGGGTTGGACTGGACAGGGTGCCAGTAGCCCGAGCTCGGGTGGCCTCCCACCTGGCGAAGGACTGCCCGTCTGGCCTGGAACTTCTGCAGCGCGCCCTTCAGCCCTCCCGCCGCCCAGAGCACCACTGCACGCCAAGCTTTGCGGGTAGATCTCTTGGCAGGCTCTTGGCAGTCCAGGGACAGCCAAAGCTCGCTTGGAAAACACCAAGACATTTGACGACATGCATTGCAAACGTACATTCGAAAACACACAAAGATCGATGATGTTTTGTTCAATATTTGTAAATATTTTTGTATGTTATGTAACCCGTAAATCACTCATTCCTCCAACAGGAGTGTATCGCCAAACGCCATCGGGGTTTGTGAACTAGAGACAGGTGGTATGTGGGTAATCGTAGTCGTCTCAGTCATGCTTCCCCCTCATCCTTCCGTGAGGTTCCTTCTTGTAAAGTCGTCTAGCAGCAAGACTCCTCGCAGCCGCAGAGACCGCAGCAGATCTCGCAGCCAGCCTCCTCACCACCACGAAGGCTCATCTCGGGCTGGGGCTCGGCGGACTGTTGATACCAATGTCAGTCATCGATCTCGATAGATGAGTGAGAGAAGGAAGTGCTTACGGGCTGCTGAGTGACGATGCCGTTGTCAGAGGGGACCTCCATGGGGGCCTGCTGCTGGGGAGCCTCGGGAGCGGGCATTTTGATGATAGTTTGGAGATGGAGATGTGGTAGAGAAAGAGTGGCGATAGGTGAGACCTCGAAAGGAAGCTTGTGGATAGGAATAAAAGACTGGTAGTTGAGTTAAGCAACAGGAAGTCTGGAGAAGGGAGAGGAGGACGTCCCCTTCGCACTTATGTACTCGTCCACACCCCATTCACAAGGCACAACAAAAACAACAACCAACCTCTGCCTTTCTCTCCCCTTCCGTTCATCGAACAACCCCCCATGCTAAGCTGAAGCAGAATGAAAGCTATCGGTGGCCGAGGATCCCTAACTCTGCCTCGCCCACGCCCCCTTCTTTCGCGTTCCCTCCACTTTCCCTCCCGTAAAAATCAACTGACACCCACGAGTGCCCCCTTCGTCGGAAGTAAAACGGCAACCAGGCGCCCAATCACGAACCTCAAGCAGAGGCTTAACCCAGTTTTGCCTGTCCATTCGGGGTCTAGGGTAGGGGAAAGGAAGGGGGGGCGTGTAAGGCGGTGCCGTGGGTTGGGAACTTTGATGACGGACCTGGGGCCAGGGCCACCGTCCAAGTGCCGTACTTCCGGATGAGAATTCAAGAACCACTCGCGCAGCGGCACACATGTCATGACACGGGCGACGCGACAGCGGGCGGGAACAACGATCGCCTACCTTAGCAGGTGGTGGAAGTTGCCGGCGACCGCCACATGCGGAGAGTGGGCACCTTTAACACCTCACGGACGCCATGACACGGCCACCCCGACGACTCATGTCCAGGGTTGAAGGGACGAAAAACAATCCGAGGTCGAGGTGGACTGCGCCTCGAATGAGGCTAGTGACGTCAAAAGAGAACCATACCGAAGACGGCAAATGGACAAAAATAGAGGTGGCTTTCAGAATTTGGAAATGAAGAGCCCAGAACGACCTCGACCTCGACCTGGCCTTGAAATCGATGAGAGGGGACAATTCGTGTTGAAATGATGTGCAATGATATGCTACTTTATTACTGCGTAGTTTTCCCTCTTTCGGGACGCGAGGACTGGCGACGGCCAAATAAGGTTCGCACCATGTTGCGTAGTAAGCGCTGCCACCCGCGCTCGGCCAGCAGGTTTTCTGATCAAAATAATCCTCAATTGGAGGAGCCGATTGCCGAAATCCATGGGTATCCCCAGCCAAACCACCCGTCAAACCCCAAACACCAAATCCATACGTGAACATTTGACACCCGCACCACGCTTAACATCAGACATGACGTTGATGGGGCCTAGTCTCGCCCCTTTTGCCCCGGATTCTGCTATCTGTTTTCCAACGCCACTGCGGCGCGTTCGAGGAATGCATTGAAGTCCTTGATCTGTTTGAAGGTTCCCCCTGTATCGCTTTTTGTGCAGGCCTGGTCCGTGATTCTGGATATCATTAACTCTAGGTTGGCCAACTCCGCCGTCTTCTTCTCAGCTGGGCCGAGCTCTGGCGCCGCACGACCTCGCTCTACAGCCAGATCGATGTCGTGCATCTGCGAAGATAAGCTCAATTGGCTCTGTGGACACCCGTTAGCTGCAAGGCTGAGATAGCTTGTCTTGTTTGGGTGCTTACCAGAGCTTCTTCTTTTATCTTGTCGTGCTTAATTCTGATAGCATCCTTCCGGATCGCCACTTGCTCCCGTTCGCTACGAATTCTCATTATCTCATCCCTGAGCGTTGTCCGCTCTTTTTGAACACTACGTAGTCGCTGGCGCAAGCTGTGTTGTGTGTCGAGCAGAACAGCCTAGATTGGATCAGTGATGGCAATCAAGCGTGAGGAAATCACCACCTACCTGATGGAGGAATCGATCTCGCAATTCGTCGCGGAAAGACCTCAAAGCCTGCGCCTGCATCTGCAATTCTCGTTTGGAGGCCCTGTCCTCCGCATTTATAACGCCTTCCTTGAAAACCTGCAAGGCTTCCTGGATGCTTTCATCGCACACGGCTGCCAAAACATCGACAGTGGTTACTCCGCCGACCTTTGCAAACGGTATATCCAAAGTGGATTCGCCATCGTCGTGGCCTTCAATAGCCTGCTTCTTCGTAAAACGTTGCACAGGAATAGTCCACTTCTCGTCGCCCCCGGGAGCGTCAGAAGCCGTTTTGGTTTTGCGCTTTCGGGCAGCTTTGGGTGCAGCGGCTTTTGCTGTAGAGCTTCCTTTTGGCCGTCCTTGTCTTTGTTTCGCTGGACTCGCTTTCGATTGTTTCTTTCGTCTCTTTGGAGATGGGTCTTCTTGTTCTTCGTCCGCAATGGTCGAGTCTGGCTCGGTAGATGGCCCTCGTGGGCTCCTGCGGGGTCTCTTCCGCCCCAGTTGTTGGGCCGCTTCTCTCGCATCAATCTCCTCAGCCACACTCTCGTCATGATCTTGGCTAGGCTCCTGCTCCTCCTGCTCATCTCGCTCCACAAATGATTGCGGCTCTGCTTCTGCCTCTGCTGCCGACTCGTCTGGTCGAGTGGAGCGCGACGACAACTCTGGGGATATTATGCGGTCGTCAGACTTTTCTGCTGCCTCGGTTGACAGGTCTTGGGCATTTTCGGTTGCAGATATGGCGGAATTGCGACTTCCACGGCTGCTTGTTGTTGATCTGCGCGTGTTGATTGTGGTCCTCCGAACTTTACGCTCCAATGGCGATGATATAGGCACCGTCTCGGTCGCGTTCTCGTCTGGGGAGAGCGCTTGTTGCAATCTGGCACTTGAGGCAAGAGCGCTGCTTGTAATCGTGCGACGTCGACCACTTCCTGGTGCGTCCGCAGGGCTTTCCTCCACCTCGGAGTTGTCTGCGATGGACCTCCTCTGTACCGGTGACACCGGCGGTGCATTTGCGAGAGGCCTAGATGGCGGCAATGACTCAACAGAGTCTGGCTGGTCCTCCTCCGTGACTGCATTTGGGTCTGTCTGTTCCTCCACGATAGGTTGAGCAGATTCGGTGGATGATCCTTCCTGCAGCTCGGAATGGTCCGGCTTGCTGGCTTGGCTCGCACTGCCGGGCGGCGGCAGTAATGTCCGGGCTGCATCTGTGTCCAACTTTCGCCTCTTCGCAGATGTGTTCGGTGTGGGCGTCGTTCGGGGCGGTGGCACCTCGGGGCTGGTTTGGGTGTCGATTTCGCTTGACAGGTCATCTCCTGCCAGGTCCAATTGGAACGAGACGTCTTCGATCTGACCGTGGCTGCGACTTGTCAATCTCCATTCTGGCGAAAAGCCATAGCCAGGTCAAGACTTACCCAGCACCGCGCATGCGCTGCTGCATGCGATCCGCCCGAGCTATAGGAAATCAGCAACTATTTAGCGGGGTTCACGTTGAATCGCGCACTTACATTCCATGCTGGCGGTCTAGATTGGTAATGAAGGAGCGGGAAAGCCGCGGATATGTGTCGGAGAAATTGTGCGATTCATCAGAGACGAGACCGACGTCGTAAGATTGTTGTTATCGGGATGAAGCCTTGAAGCTGGAATCAAGATACTTTGGGCAGGGTGGAGGGGGCGCGTCCTTGCTGCACTTTCAAGACGTGACGCGCACTGGCAGTTTACATTGGAACCCCTGCATGTTGGTCCGTGCATTCACAAGGGTCTTAGTTAGGTAAGGAAGCCCGAATCGACATCACCCCAGTCATCAAACCACAACTTCACTTGAGCAACCTCCAAAAATTGAAAGCCAATTGAATGGAGATGTCAAAGTCTCTTTCCCTATTTAATTTTTGCTTTTCTCATGGACTTGATCTTGCTCTTGCCCGCAGCACCAACGTACTGAATTGCTATCACAACTCACTTCCCACAGAAACAACAATCACTAACAACTCCTTCACCAATCCAACTATTTTCAGTGATACTCCCGAGGCATCCAACATACCAGCACCTCTTACTTCGATGCAGCTTTAATCATTGAGGCCTCTCACCTTCATCCCACTCTCAAAGTGGGACTTCCTCTTTACAACCGAGATACCATCCCCGCAATCCGAGTGAGATCGCTCACCTGGGTCATAAAGATTCGACATATTTCGCTCGATTTCACCCGACTTGATCAAGCTCACTTCGTTCCGGAACTTACAAGAACTCTTAGCTACTGCCTTTCTCAAGTCACTTCACTACGCAAACTTTAGCGCTGAAGCTGCGTTCACTCATCCTGCTTCACGCAGCCTTTCAGCAGAAGTTGGCTCAACCACTCAACAGTTCCTATCGGACTCGCCGCGAACAGGTTACTTCTTTCCCCTACGAGAGAACTTTCTTTCCTCATCAGATACAAGCTTTTCATATACACAAAATTGGTTTTCGCTTTCGACTTCACTTTCTCCACTTACTCACTTTCAGAACCCAGGTTGCCTCCACTCACCCATCTCACACACTCTACAGTCACACAATCCCATCACTTTACTGAACTTTCGCAGAGTTCACCGTCACTACCAACCATGTCAACACCCGTCGAGACCCACACCGCCGACACGGCCGCCAAAGAGATGATCAAGGAGGTCGAGCTTCAGCTTCATCCCGAATGGGATACTATCCTTATGGTCAGCGACGAGAAGGTTCGGAAGAAGTTATACGTCTCGTCGCACTTTCTTCGAGTCACATCTCCGTACTTCAAACTGCTTCTGACGTCTAGTTTCAGGGAAGGAACCCAAGTTCAGAACGGCGAACGCCCGATCATCCCGCTGGAGGATGACTGCCCCGAAGCAATGGAAATCATACTCTCCCTTCTTCACTACCGAGTACACTCCAGCCCAGTCCATCTTACGCCCGAGAAGCTTGCGAAGGTCGCCATGTGCTGCGACAAGTACGGCTGCGTCGGTCCGCTGCAGGCATGGATCGGCCAGTGGCTGAATGAGCAGCCCAACTGCAAGAAGGCCACACCCATCGAAGCCGGCTATTTGTTGGTATCCCTCCGAATGTTCGGCCATGAGAGCGAGTTCCAGCGGATGTTGAAGAAGACCATAATGACTCTTCCCCTTGACTTCGACTTCGACGAATGGACTGAGAACTCGGTCATCTCGCAGCTGGATGAGAGAATCATTGGTATCTACATTTATTCACGCATAATCGCTTGGATCTTAGAGCTAACTTTCTTCTCAGAACACATCTCAGAACACATTGCCGAGGCGTCTAAGAGCGTTCGCGGCGTCATCGAAAGAACGATCGTGAGCCTCGCCGACCAGGCACGCGTCAGTCTGATGCACAGAGGACGCTGTCTACATTGTCTCAAGGCCACCAATTCGAGAGTGCGGAACAAGTGTTCCGAACCTGAGTGCGCTGGCTGCAATGACGTTCTGATTCCCATGTTCTGCAGTCCAGAGCAACGCACGACGGAGTTCATCATGATGCTGATGAAGAACTCCCTGTGGCCTCCCAGCAAGATTCCCGTGACGTGGTCCCTCAAGACACTCGAGTCTCACCTACAGAAGCTCCAGGAGATGAACGTTCACGGCTGCAACCAAGAGCAGAACTGCCCGTTGAGACAGAACCTAGACGGCCTGCATGCGGCCACGACCGCCATCTTCCAGCAAGCACAAGTCGACTTCCAGCCCCGTGTCGAGACTGCGGTTGCTGTGAAGCCGGAACCCGAGGAATCTTGAGGGGCTGACGCAGGGCGTGCCCAGAGACATGGGGAGCTTGTGTGTGATAGAAGGGAATCGGAGTTTTTTTGACATTTCAGGAATCTTTCATCGTTTCAGGGCTCTAGATATGAAAAGTACCTGCGACATGGGGGCATAGCATTCACGGAGCGATTTCGGGCGAGTTGAGTCGATACCATAGCATCAACATGGCACCACAGCGTTTGCAAATCAATAAGTTTGGAATTTCACGTTATTTTTGGTCGCCGAACGGACCAGATGGTGCTTCTGGCAACTTTAATGCAGGTACTCATCTGGGTTAGAAAGTCCCAATGGTTATTCTCGACTCTGACAGCTGCCTTCCTGGACAATCCAGCAGGCTCCCAACAGATTTCGAAAAAGGCAACGGCAAGGTATTGACTCGCCGTTTGCAACCCGATCAAAAAGTTATGACATGCCACCTCTTTTCGGGTCCGTTTGTCGGCGTAGGCTTTTGACAGAGGACCAAACGTTCTCCGTGCATTGATCTAGATGCCTGACCACCTTTCCTGCTTCTAACCGCGAGTTCTCGTCTGCTCCTCTTTGTTCTCTGATCCCCATACCATTCTTGCAAATTCCAACTCGGATCTGGCTGTGTATTTAAATTTAATCTAGTCCAGGTCTCTAACTCTCCGACCACCCATCTCGTTTGTTTCTCCTCACACAAACCTCAGTCTACGAGTCCCACCGCCCGGACTACGCAACAATGTCGATGAGCTACGCTGCAGTCGCCAAGACGCCTCCAGACCCCCGTGTGGTCACGGAGACGATGCTGGACGCTGCAGAGCTGGAGGATTTCAGCCCGCACATCGACAGCAACAAACTCCTCATCGGCCTCTACGACTCCGACAATGAACTTTTCAAGAGGTGGTACCACGTCTTGTCCCCGGTATTGGAGGTGGCATCTCCAGTGATGGCCAACTTGATCAGGACGCAGTCCAACACGGTCGGCGAGCACCGGGTTCTCGTTGTCGAAGGCGTGGTGTCAGAGGCCCTCGATTGCATCTTCTCCGTTCTGCACCATTGGAACATCATCGCATACAAGTCTCTCGAGATCGACCAAATCGTCAGTGTTGCCGGATGTAGCTCCAAACTTGGCTTCAACAAAGCCCTCAGTTCGTGGGTCTACCGCTGGTACGAGCCGCACATTGCACAGATTGCTTGTGGCAACCACATCAAGCCCGACACCCTCGGCCCCCTCTTGGAAAGCGCCAAAGACTTCGAAGCACCCGAACAGTTCTCCAAAGTTTGGATGGAAGCTGTCCGGAAGCTTTCCCCTGCCGATTTCACTCCAGCAATGCACGATAAACCTCTAGTACCGGAGGGTATGAAAGGTATGCCCTGATCGTTTGGTTTTCTTGGTTTTCTTCTTCTCTTTCTTCCAAATTCAGATTTACTAACATCATATCTCACAGACGCACTTTCCATCGACGTGGCTGCGTTGCTCACTCGGATGACGGACGATATCTCAAACCTCGATGGCCCACTGCAGATTGGTCGTACGCAGTTTGCCACTCGTTTCTACCGTTGCCCAGATTGCGGCAGACGACAAAATACATCATCTTGCAGCAACTGCTGTATTCCCTTCGATGACCAAGATGTCAGCAACTGCAACAAGCAGTCTCGCATCGCTGATTTCTTCAACATCTTCATGAAGGCAGGAATGTGGCCGCCCTCCGTACCACGTCAGAAGTTCTCCGCTAACCAGCTCGCCCAACACGTCTACGTGCTCAACGAATACCTTGAGCACAGTTGCACCGGCGAGCATAGCTGTCCTTTGCGATTCCATATCACAGGTCTTTCCCAGAGACTGAACCGCACGCTCAAGCAGGTACCTGAGCCAAACTTGAAGGCTTCGGGCTTTTTTCAGGGGTAATTTACGGGCAATGGGGGGGAATTGATACTAGGGAGATGATGGATCGGGCAGAGTGTTCATGTGTTGTGTTAGAGAGACTAGACATTCCCCGATCCTGCGGCTCGGTAGTAACATTCGGCCACCAGCCAAGCTCATCGACATCGAATAGTGTCTCTATCGGAATACGTCGAAGGTGACAACAGAGAGATAGCAGTGATAGTGACAGAAACACTAGGAATGTAGAAGCTCGACAAAAGAGCGGTTTTCACTCGTCTTATTGGCAAATTTAGCAACAAAGATGATTCGATATCAACAGCGCCAAGATGCTGAAGTGACGCAAGACTCGAGGGGATTCGAAAGCATCAAACACTCGTTCTACAACTGCGCCGACTCATTGTACTGTATAGATACTCCTTCATTGGTCCCTGCTCATCTGAGATTGGTCGGGGACGCTTTCTAATAGCTGCAATGTCAGTCGACTCCCAGGGATTCATTCATTCGGGCTGCCTCAAAGGTATTGGTGTCACCACTACGACTTTTCAACTCATCTCACCTTCGAACAACGCAGCCTTGGAAGTTGCAGGAAGAATGGGAAACGAGAACGTATATTCAGTGGCAGACGTTGATGGACTGTGCCGTCAATACTTCCGCATTCGAATACGTCTTCTTCCTGTACATCATCAAGGCTTTCGCTTCTTGCTCCTCCTTCCGCCTAGGAGTTATCATGCCCTTGTTCCCTCCATCCCTTGAACGTCCCTGTCTTCATATTCTAGCCTTGCCCTCATTTTACAAAAGCTCAGTCAAGTTCCCTTTCGGTCGACCCATCACTCTCATCTGTCTCAGCCTGTACTCATTGTTTATCAACAACATCCGCCTTCATTATGCACGAGAACGTTGACAACATGAGAACGCGCGTGATGTCCTTCCGAATCGAGGAGAACAAGGCCATCGAGGGCATTGCTCGGGGCGCGACGCTACTGCCCACGCTCCAAAGCGCGAGCCCGGAAGTGATGTCTGAGTACGGCTCCCTCATCATCGGGCTTCGAGAGAACGACTCGCAGTCCGTGAACACAATCCGCGTGTCACGCCCGGTCCTCGAAAAGGCTTCCGTGAAATTCAGCTGCATGATGCAGTTCGCTGCACCGCAGAAGGACGGCCGTCGCTACATGGTCCTCGACCTCTTGGATCCCCACGCCGGTCGATGCATGTTCGCGGCTCTGCACCGCGTGAACTGCGGAGAACCCGAAGCCAAAACCATCCTCGGAGTCGCGCAATACACCGTGACTTTCGATTTCAAGAAGGCGCTTGCACCGTTGCTCTCTGGCTGGTGCGAGCAGCAGCTCAAACGGCTGGCGCCGGGTCCCTGGCGCGATGACCACACTTTGTTTGTTGTTGACGGCCGCCCAACACTTACAGGACACGCGTCTGTTCTCCAAGTTGGTGGAGCTTGCCAACTTGAAGCCCGAGGGCCCCGTGATCAGGAGACTTGATATCGAATCGTCAGCGATATACAAGGGTACGTATCAGTCACCGCATCGTTCTTGTTGCCTGTCCAAGCTTACTGACAAGTCAATATCAAAGGCAACATCCGACTCCTGTCGCAAATGTTTACCATCAATATCGGCAACGCCGCGAGCTCCATTCCGGATACACTGGAGACTCACAAGTCGTTTTCAACCAACAGCTTCTATTGCCGGGTCTGCGTCAAGTGTGGCCAGGACATGCCCTCAGAGCCCGACATGTGCACCGCGCAATCTCGCGCAAAGTTTTGTATGCGTATATTCGAGAGTATCAAGATCATCCCTCTTTCTGAACTCGTGAGTATATTCATGGCAGACCAGATCGTCAAGGCATATTCTGAGTTGAGCGAGAGAGTCGAGCATGAGTGCTCCGGCGGTGATGCTTGCCCCTTGCGACTTCACTTTGCTGCTCTACCCGAGAAACTGGACACCATCGCCAAGACTTCTGAGAAACAACTGCAGGTTGAGCTGTTGAAGCGTTACTCCGAATATGAGGGGCGCGTCATCGTATTCTAGAGACGACTAGTCTTCTGATGCGTGGGAGGGATCTCTGGGACCAGCAACAAAGTATTTGATTTTTGACTTCGCTCGATAGACTGTTAGAGAATTTTACACAATCCCTTCAGCCACCATTGTGAAAGCTTAGCTGCATAAGCCACCTACCACCAAGACATGTCGTCAAATTTACCTCATGGCATGGGACCTCACTTACCAGCGTGTGTTGCTGTTAAGCTCCCTCAACCGGCGAGACCACGTGACATGCCTCGGAATTCATTTCGCGAGCGTCCTCGACAGAATCACTCGATAATCCACACCGAACCCGACAATGCCCTTGGAGACGGCGGGTGAATCCGCCCTCGTCCGTGGAGAGCAGAGAGAGACGTTCGAACTTCGGCCCTATCAACGTCAAAAAGCCCACAATGCCTCCGAGATGACAGGCCATTTCCGTTACATCCCGTTGATCGGGTACGCCGGATTTTGGCCGACAGATTCCGCGTGACCGCTCCGCAGATTTGCTGCACGTTGAACAGGTCTTATCGACAAAGAGCGACAGCAGTTCGAAATCTGGGAGGAAAGTCTCAAATGAGGCAGACGACGTTGACAAATATCTTCGTTCGCTCTGTCGAAAAAGCAACTCGCCCGACATCCGAGTTTCCAGACAAACACCAACAACGCCCGCTCCCCCGGAGAAGCAATCACTCGCCTACGGTAGCGACAGCGACCGCGACTGCGACCCCCATGAAATTGAAAACCAAACAGCTCAGGCGGACCGTCGCGTGGAGAGCCAACTCCACATTTCCCCCGAGTGGAAGCCCGGACGAACTCCCCTTTTCACGCAAGGCGGGAGGATGATCGATTGCAGACGACCGGGGACCGCTCGCTATCGTGATCCCTGCCAAAGAGGTCGGTTCCAAATGCCGAAAAAAGACCAAGACCAGAAAGCGACTCTCGCCAGCCAGTGCTAACACTTGCTTTTTCCAAACCCCCCCTACAACGCATGAAATCTTGTCTTGTCAATGGTCCGAAGAGCTGCCGGGTCGCTGAACAGCACACCAACATGAACACTAACACACGGCAGCAGCAACAGCACGCAAAACACACCCAACGCACACACGATGGAGCGCCCGCACCACTCGCATATCCCTGGATTTCCTTGGTTTTAAATTTGGATCTCTACGAATTGCTACGTCGTGCCCCCCAACCCGCCAAGCTCAAGGACGCCATTTCGCATGCTCACGAGAGTGCTCCATCCATGACACCGGTTCCACCACTATATCGGCTACAGCCACATCTCAAAAATCACCATCAGCGGTGCAGAACAGGGTCAACAGGCTTCAAGTGAAGCTTCCCGCCTATCCCCGCCCCCCTGGTCCGGGGAACGCCCGAAGTCTTAATCCCAGCGTTTCCAACTTTGCAAAATGGCAAAATAGACAGCTTCCCATTCGGAATTGGGCATTTCTCTCAGCCGCCGCCTGCCTGCCGCCTGCTCCTACCTTCGGACACCTTGAAGAACGAGAAGGAAGAACCCCGAGTGGACCGACCTTAAACGCACCAGTCAAGGCACTATCGTCATTTTGAGCGATACGAAAGCAACAGAGGGCAATCTCAACCAACCGAGAGAGAGCGAGCAGCAGACGTCCAACAACGCCAAGCCAAGCATTACAGCACCTCACCCTCTGCTTTTTCGCGTCTCCACGTTGGGTTGCATCCCCTTAGTGTTCCTCGTTAAGCTGCTACCCACGCACGACTGCCGGCCCAGCTCGCCCCGCGTGCTGTCTTTTCTCCCATCTTTCGCTGTCATTCAGTCGTCTTTTAATTTCCAGGCCGTACAACCTCCTTTCCGTGTGTTTCTTACTTGGCCGTCGGGGATTCCTTCCGACCACACATATTCTTTCTCTCTCCTTTTTTCCTTCCCGAGCCGACGGAAGGAGGAAGGCTGCAGTGGCGGCCTGCTTGTTTCGTCGAATCCTGACGCCTGGGGACCTGCATATGCTCTGACTTGGCGCAACGAGACAACAACCAGAAGGGGGTTTAGAGGGGCAAACAGCGAGGGACGAGCCAACTCATTCTTTATCGACAACCGCGCAGGTGGCATACCCGAAAATGGAGATGGAGGAAGAGAAACACAAGTTCATCATCCCGGTCCACGAAAGGCGGCAACCCGGGACCGTCACAGTCGACCCGGCGCAGACGCAGACGCAATACGCCACAACATCACCGGCCCCCGAGGCGCCCAGGATACAACACATCGACAACTCATATCCCCAGGCAGCACACCTCCGACAAGACGTCCCCGATGCTTCGCCGCCGTATCCCGAATCCCGCAGGATCAGCACCGAGAACGCGCCGGTCCTCCCGATAGCGCACACATATGCTCCAGCGGTACCGGCGGCAGTGGCGTCCGCGCCGTCGGCCAGCAGCAGCGGCGGCGGCGGCGGCGCCATGGCGGGCTGGATGCGGAAACTAGAGAACGCCGGGCAGGTCGAGGGGGAGCCGCGCAAGACGATCCTCGGTCTGACCATCTTCCGCTTCTGGGCGGCTGTCGCCCTGGGCATCATCATCGTCGGCGTCGCCATCGCCGTCGGCCTGGGGCTGGGTTTGGCTAACCGGTACGTCTGAACCCGTAATCTGAACGGGCTTCATTCTTTATATCTACTTCTTCTTTCTCCAATCCTCCCCTCCCCAGACCGGAACGAAAAGAGAAAAGACCGCTTCGTACGTTTCTCTATCTCCCTCTTTCCCCCCTAAAGAAACCATCCCAGCCAGCAGCCCTGGCTGACGCGAAACGATCGCCTCCAGCACCACGAGGACCACCACGAGGACGATAGACGGGTATCCGTCGACAGTGACACAGATCCTCGGCGTGCCCTCCCCGGCCCCGTTGAACCCGTACTGCTACGACGGCAGCAACCCCTCCCGCTACTCCAACAAGAGCATCACGCCCTACGACGCCTCGGGCTCCCCGATCCGCTTCAACAACGACCAGGTCATGTCCTTCGACGTCCTCTGCAACACCTTCTGGCCACAGCGCCAGGGCATCAACCCGGGCGTTCGCGACATCCTCGTCATGACCGTCCCCGACATGCTCTCGTGCATGACGCTCTGCGCGCAGTACAACCAGGGCTACAGCGACGCCGTCGGCGATGATGTCTACGTCGGCGGCGGCATCTGCGTCGGCGTCGCGCTGATCAAGGGCACCGGCCAGTTCTGCTACCTCAAGAACGCCACCGGCATCAACGACACCACCGCCGCCGGTGGGTTCCGGGTCGACTCCGCCGTGCTCGTGGGCGACTGGGCCAACTTGACCAGCGTCGAACAGACGCTTGCCTTTGGCGGCAACATCGAGGTTGGGTCCAACGCGACGACCACGGCTGGTTGAGTGCTGGCGGCGCGTGATGTGTACTATGTGTGTGTGCATATATTGGGATTTTTCAGTGGCGGACTCTACGCCCGGCGTCACGGACGGATTTAGGATCAGCGCGTAGTGAGGAAGCGTTGTGCTGAAAAGGCTACGTCGCGTCCACCTCGCTTCTTATCTGTAAGGGGCCGGCAAGCTGCTGCGAGGAGGACGCAGTCGGCACTTAATATCCCGGCTAAACAAGCAAACGATAGGGCTGTCCGGGCAGCCGCACGAATGGGTATGACGGCGGTCTACTTCGAGTTAACATGTGCGGCATACATACGTACAGAGATACCCTTTGGTAGTTAGACCCCCAGCGTCGGTATGACAGGTCGTCTAGGACCGTCAGATACATGTTTATACAGTAGGGCTCTACGCAGCAACACGAGCGGCAGCACAGGCAACGGCCGTAGGTGTAGATTCAAAGATTCAGAAACATTGAGATTCAACTTGAGGAACTGGCTGTATTGAACATCATAACTTACAGTCCCTTATAACTTGCGTGAAAAAAAAGGAGAAAACATGTCCAATCCTCGCTCGAGAGGTCATCCCATTTCGTACCTCTTGTAACAAATCGTCAAACCATGTCTCGCTGAGAAGACGCCTCTTGCATGCTGAGCAGATCCATTCCATCCATTCTGCTCGTGGTGTATTCCGCTCGAATGGACGACGTGATGACTTATTTCATCCCAAATACGTTGCAAGTAAGGACCAAGCACAAAGAGAATGACCACAGGAGAGGCGGAGTACCACCAAGTCAAGACAACGCCGTAGGTCAGAATCTAAGTGTCACGCCACTCCTGGCCGTTCTGGATACCATTGGGCGCACCGCTGCTCCCGGAGGCCTTATTCGTGTCGTCCTCATCGTCATCATCGAGCACCCGGGCAAGCTCATCGGGATCCTGCATCTTGGCATCGGGGTCCAGCTCCTCGTCCCGGCGCTGGTTGTCGCGGTCGGTATCGAGAACGCCCTCGTCGGCGCTGACAGAGATACCCCTTGCGCCCCATTTCGGACGGCTGCCGCCGCGGCGGGGAGCGCCGTCGTCGCCGAGAGCAGGGGCGCTCTCCTCGTCTTCCGAATGGGTGTCGAAGCGCTTGCCGAAGATGCGGTTGAGGAGCCAGCTGCGGCGCATGTCGTCGGCGTCGACGATGCCACCGTTGCGGAGCTTGACGCGCTGGCGGGTGTAGTAGACCCAGGCGAAATCAATGTAGAGGGCGGTCTGGACGATGCCGAAGATGACGGAGACGGTGTTGGGAGCCTTGTCGTTCATGTCGAGCTCGCGGGTGATCCATCCGATGAGGTAGAGGGCGCGGTAGGAGCCGAGGGTGACGAGGTAGAAGGAGTCGATGACGGTAGGGACGGTGGTCTGGCGGAGGAGCAGGAGCTGAGGGAGGACGCAGACGGATTCGAGGATTTGGGAGAAGTCCCAGAGCCACTGGGCAGGAGGATCTGTCAGCTGATTCTTGTTCGTTGAACGGCATGTAGGCGCGCGCTTTGACTTACCACTCTGAAGCCCCAGAACTTCTCGAAGATGAGCATGGTGAAGGGCGAGAGGAGGAGGGAGCCGCCGAGGGCGCCGGCGCCGACCTTCCAGGAGATCTCACGCTCCCTGGATCGGGGGTACGCCCACTGCATTATGGCGATAATGTAGATGGACGACATTATGTAGAATATCTTGAACATGAAGTTCCATGCCGATTGCTCGGCGAATAAATCGAGGTATCGCGTGCAGAAGACGAGGGCGTATAACCCTTGCGTGATGAGGGAGACACCTGCGCACGCGTGCGTTAGCTGTGGTTCAAACTTCGTGGCTTCAATGTAGTATGCATACCCTCAGCGCTTCTGTTGCGATGTATCGCAAGCATCAAGATGACCTTGGAAAGGAGATGGGAGACATCTCCCAGCAATCGGAAAACCTGCCAATCCGTCAGCTTCTGGCGCGAGGCCCTCGACGGTTCTCGACAACTCACGTTCCACGCAGTCATGGTGCCGTACGGTGGGAAGTCGAGCTTCCGCTAGTCTGATGGCTGATCGTCTGGGTGTTTTGATCTGGATTGGATAGCTTCGGAAACTGCGGGTTGCGCACGACAAGAAGCAAACGGCGGGACGGGACGGGAGGGAAGACGCCGGCGCCGTTTCACATCACACGGATCGGACGTCTTCAGGATATCGATGATGCAGCGGAAGAATCGGGCGGACGTTGCGTGCGTACGGGATTGTTGGGAAGCTTAGATGGAGGGGAAGGGAGGGGACGAAGCTACGAATACGGGTAAGGTATGCGGCTTGCGGCTGTAGGTTGGTTGACAAGTTCCAGATGCCTCGCGCGGTTCTAGGTTCATTCAGCTACCTTGCTTGGGCAGGTAATTAATGCGCTCCCCTCAGAGGCAGGAGAGCTGCCCAGCTGGCCTTATCAGCTCGAGCCTGTGCCTTATCCGTGCTGGCGAAAGGTGACGACAGCCTGGCCCCCCAGCCACGTTGCACCGCTTGCCGGCGCTGTGATTGGGCCGATGATGCAGGGTCGCTTATGTAACCCCACTGCGGCCGATTAGCGTATCCTGTCCTGCGGAATCCGAAGTCTCAGAGTAACACGAGATTCGTCACTCTTTACTGGGTTTCTGTTAGGCAAACAGTTTTTGAACCGAGCAATCTCACAAGAGAGAGAGAGAGAGAGAAAAAATAGCCAGAGGTATAGCAACTGAGAAGAAAGAGTCAATAGCAGACATAAGATGCAGCCGTCAGCGATTAAGAAGATGCCCCGCCGCTATGATAGCTCCCTTAGCGGGGAGTGAGTGGGTTCCCTGCTGCGCGGATTGCGAAGACCATGCCATTTCAAGGAATGCGAGCTCAGAACGGGCAGAATGCCATTCGTGAGTTATTTAACAGTGTTTTCTACTTCACCGGGACCAATTTTGCTTATCGAAGTGTTCAAAGTTCTTGGGAGAATCGGCGGCAGACATTGTCGTCCGTTGTTCGCGTCTTCTCTTGCACCAGGATCCTCCACCACAGCAGCGTACGTACCACCACTAAATAATTTCGCAACCGCCCCTCAATTGATGTTGAAATGACCGAGAAGTCTTCTTCGACGCGCGGCTATTCACCATACACGGGACATTTGCATCGTCATCTGGCGTCCTTATCCACCGCGAATTGCCAACAGGCAGCCATCTGTGTCAGAAGCCATTCTCAGAGACTTCGTAGTTGGTCTGGCGCAGGCGGGCGTCTGCCTCCGCAAGGTATTCATTCAGACGATTTGAACGAATTTGCAGGGTTCTTTCTGGTACTGAAGAAATTGGAGATTGACGTTACCGCATGCTTGGGCCGCCAAAGTAGCGGCAGCGGCAGCGTCAATCTGGCAGATTGGAGTTTCATTGCAGCTCTCCCGCCTCTTCGCTGACGGCTCGGCGCTTGAGGTGGGCCCTCCTTCGCTTCCTTCCGGAGGGCCCAGACCGGCGACCGGCCTAGAGGAGACGCCGCCCGTTGAGCGCCGCGCCGGTGGAAGCGCTAACGTTATCCGTAAGGTCCGGTAGTATTTAAGATCGGAGGCACTACGAACAAGGTCCCGATCTTGAGCTTGGCAACGGTTTTCCTGGCCAGCATAAAGAACGGGAAAATCAAGGCCCAGCACCACGATACCTCTGCGGCCACGATCGGTAAGCACCTTAGGTATGCACCTTCCCGTAAGCAAGCCGAAATTAGGCAGCCAAAACCAAGACACAATTTTCTGCCGACTTTGTTTCTGCTAGGAGTCCGGCTCAAGGGCGACTTACTTGTAGGACTTTGCGTCTTTTTTCTCTCAATCACAGTCCAAACAACTCAAGCTCCAACATGGCATGCGTCACCAGAAGCTTAGCCCTCTCCGGCCAATTCGTCATCAGCTGCGGCACCGTAACCATCGACGTCAACAGATCGAAGGTCCTCCTCATCCGTGACCGCCCAACGGGCGAGTGCATGCTCCCCAAAGGCCGCAAGGATATTGGCGAATCTCTCGAGGAAGCAGCAGAGCGAGAGACGTTTGAGGAAACCGGGATCAGAGCCAGGCTCACTGCGATGCACATGTCGACCCTAGCCACTGGCGACAGCCGGCGTCCCATCACAGAGCCCATCGCCGTATCTCAGCGTGTCACAGACGGCGTTCTCAAGATTATTTTCTGGTACATCGCCACGGCAGACTCCATGACTCCTCCGGTCGAGGGAACCCAGCAGGAGAATGAAGATTTCGACACTGTCTGGATTGATTTCGGTGGTATTAACAATACTATCACCTTCGACGATGACAAGAGTATCGCTCATCAGGCCATCGCCATGGTTACTGGGTCACAACGAAACGACGTGTGAACGCCGTCCGCACTAGCACGGTCGTCAAACGAGTTCATCAGACACTTTCGTCCATCCAGCAAAACAGACTTCTGTCCCGAATTGCTCGGTCTAGATGATCTCATCTCCCGCCGTCGCACGCCGTTCCCGAGCCCGGGAGACACGACATCCGTTCCGCCATCAACGGAAAACAACCGCGATTCCTCAAATTCAGACGATCTAAAGTTCGTCTTACGAATACACCAGTCCCAGAACTTCGGGGCGAGCATAACACCGTCCTTTTTGGGTCCCACAAAGTAGAGTCATTCTCGTCATCGCACCGGCCGCGCGCAGCATGCCCAAGCATCGAACAAAAAAACGTCGTCGCCATCGGGATGTGGGCGCCCACAACCCCACGGCCGAACAGAAATGCTCCGACAAGGTGTCGCCCGCGATATCATTAGTGCGGGAAGCGGGACTGACGGCAGTGCTAGTTGTGCTAAAATACCTTTAACAGCGGATAATGACGCGGCCCAGCCGACGACGACGACCCCTTCCCCCCTTCCTGAGGCGGGGACGGCACACTCCGGCCCACTAAGGAGCCACCGGCTGTTGGTCGCAATGCCGTGCTGTGGGGGCTCCCAGCCGCGAATTGTGAAGCTTGCCGCCCGTTGGGTAGGGCGGTTCGCGATCCGGAAGGGCTAAGCTCTCCCCTAGCAATGCCACTTTCGACAGGGCCGGTCGAATTACGCAGCCCTCCTCTAATAGGTAGTATTCTCATGTTCGTGGGGGTTCTGTCCCCCTCCCCCAATCCACCCGGGAAGACGCATCGGTTCATTTGGGGGTCTGTTTGTTGGTTGTTGGTTGTACAGCGCTTGGATATATGATAACTCGTTGGTCCCCTCCCCCAATACCTCCCTCATGGCGCTTATTTGTTTGTTGGTTGGTACAGCGTAGCATCAATCGCAAACTGTTTTATTTATACCACTCTTCTTTGTCTTGGGGCAAACGTCAAATCTCCCTCTGTTCAGGTCAGCTCTGCTGTTTCCAACTTGCCGAAAGATCCGGGTGTGGGCGCCGCGTTTTCCCAATCCTTTTATTACGACCTTCGATGACGTTACGCCTAGCCAGGCAGGGGAGGATATAAGCAAACCCGGCCACCGCGTAGTCCCAACAAAAGCCGCTGTTTTTGCCTGCTTGCTTTCCCAGAACTTTCACCTCCACGAATTGGTGATTTCCCCTGAGAAATTGGAGACAAAAAGATGCAGCTCGGACGCCTGCTTTCGACGATCGGCGTCGGCTTCGCCCTCGCCCAAGCCACACCGATCCAAGACCCGACCTCAAAAATCCCGAGCCCCGGCGCCGCCGCCGCCGTGACGCGCACCGACGAGTCCCGGGAACAGCCCGCCGCGGGATACTTCCCCGAGTCGAGGTCAATTCTCCCCCCAAACCTCTACTCAATCGCACACGCACTGACTCTAAATCCAGTTTCTCCGCCCACTACGACCCTCGCTTCGCAACCAAGCCGCTCAACGCGACGGCGGAGCGCGACGCCGTCAAGGTCCTGGTCCAGACCTACCTGTCCACGCTGCGCGACCTGGGCGTGCAGACCTGGCTAGCCCACAACGCGCTGCTGGGCTGGTGGTGGAACAAGCAGGTCCTCCCCTGGGACGTGCGCCCCGCGGCCCAGCTGTCCGAGAACGGCATCAAGTTCCTCGCCGCCTACTACAACATGACCACCTGGTACTACAAGTACCCCAGGGTCCCCGGCGGCCGCGAGTTCCAGCTCGAGGTCAACCCGGCCTACGTGAGCGGGGCTGCGGTCGACGGCTCCGACGCGGTGGACGCGCGCTGGATCGACATGGAGAACGGGGTGTTCGTCGACGTCACGGCGGTGCGGTATGCTGAGGGCCACGCGCAGGGCGAGGGCGTGCTGGCGACCAAGGACGGGCACGAGTTCCGGGATACGTACCTGTACCCGCTGCTCGAGACGACGTTCGAGGGCGTGAGGACCAAGATCCCGTTCAAGTACAAGGACATGCTTTTGGCGGAGTACGGGGAGGAGGTGTTGATCAACAAGGAGATCAAGAAGTAAGTTTGCTGTTTTGGTGAGAGGATATGGCGAGGATGCTAACCACTCGACTAGTCACAAGTTCGTGGACAACGACATGGAGTGGGTTCCTGAGCAGGAGCTCTGATCTACAAAAGCACAAGGCTGTATGATACGAACGCATTGGAGAACTTCAGGCGTTGATGGGGAAAATCAAGAACTTTTCTGTATGGCGTTGGGGGATACCCAGGAATCTGACTAGCAAACAATCCTAACACATTCTGCGTTGTACGTCTCTCGGTGCTCTTCCTCTTCCGATCATGTCATGGTCCCTTCTGTTGATGCTATTGCCTCCATTATCACTCCTTTCCTCTCTACATCCTCCGTGTATACAGCCCGTTGATGCCATCGCCTTCATTGCCATTCATCGTCCGTGTATACAGAATCATCGTAGCGCTTGGTCGGAACTACATCTCGTCCAAAGCTGCCACCGCGACATTGATAGTCTGAGGCAGTTTCTCCAGGCAGATGACCAGGGGGCATCTTCCTTCACCGTTGCATGTGTGCTTGGTGTCTCGCGCCATCTCTTCGATGCGATTGATGATGTCCGACGGCGAGATCTCTTCCTTGAACAACACCGTAGGGGGCCAGAGACCGTGTCTTTGAAGGGCAAGGAAGTAGTTTCCTATGCGCGAAGCCGTGGTGCAGACATCGGGTAGAAGGTCTAGGTTGTGGCAAGGGTTGCACTTCTTGGCTTTGGCGGGGGGTCGTCGACCGCAACCAAGGCAGAGCTGTTGACGAGTGTCATAAGCCCCCCGGGCTTTTGCAAGCTCTTCGAACGAAAAGAGCGCTTTGGTGATGGCACCCAAGGAAGCTTGCATATCATTAGTGAGCTTGGCTATTGCGATGGTCAGTAATACTTCATGAGACGAGAGGAATAACATCATGACAGTGACGAGGGAAAACGACGATAGTGACGAATCATGGTAGAGGGCGGGGCCGGGGGATCTTACCCACGAGCGTCTGCGGGATCTGGGCCAGATCTTCGTCGTTCGACCACATCTCGACAAACGTAGCCGGCAACTTCAGACATGCCAGCTTGCTCATCTTGACAACTTCGGCATCTGTCTTGAAGTTCGTAGCGGCCAACAGGAAGGCGCCAATGTCGCAGGCGTCAGCGTTGCAGTCCGCGGCAATCTTCTCGTGGATCTCTCGGCACTAGCGGGAGATCCAGGGAGCAAGAGCCTTGTGGAAGCCAAACATCGAGCTGACGGTGGCGATGTTCGAAAGCTGTTGAGCGTCGATGGTTTCGTACTCGTCGGTATTGGTGTGGTGAAGAAGCGAAAGGATGCACCGCATACCAACGTTCAACGGTCGGTTCGTTGCAACAGGCACGACGTTGTGTTCGCGAGCAGCCTCCGAGATGGCCATCAGTGCCGCGAATTCAGGCGAGGCGATCTTCAGAACGGCGGACGAGACGCACAAGTTGTTGATTTCGGAGGAAGTTGTGTTGACGACAGAGACGATCAAGTCGCCATCCTCAAGAATAGGCTCGGCAGGCGTAGCCAAAATCTGTACCAACATAGTCTCAAGGGACTCCGGATCGTCCGTGTACATTGGGCGTTTTGCGTCGCTCATTGTGTGTTGGGGTGCAGAGATATTATGTGGACGACGACGAGCAGTGGTTGAGTCTGGTGAGAAAGGAAGGAACAGGGGGAAAAAAGGTATGCTGCAGAGAAGGATGGATATGGAGGTAAGGTAGGTAAGGTAGACCAAGGGGAAAAATTGGTACCTGTCGTTGGGCAAGAAGGTGGGGGGAATAATAAAGAGAAGGCAATAACGGAAAGAACGTGGATGTGGACGTACCTGCCCTTTGTAGTTGATCAGACAACCAGATCGGAAATAAAAGACATCCAGTCTACAATAATCACTTCAATGTGAGGCATCAGGGACCAACTAACAATTGCAGTTTCTTGATAGGCACCAGATCACATGTTTTCATTCTGCATCTCATGGGCTGCAAGCATAGGCTGAACAAAAATCACCTGCTAATGTTTCACGTCATAAGCCCAGACTACAGGTTCTATTACCCAGCTACTTTGGCAACATTAGTTTCCTTGAGTTGCTCGTCTACGCCTCAGGTAGTTTCCTTCCCATCATCTCAAAAAGCCAAAAAGGAGAGGAGATGGACACTAGTTGTCCTATATCGACGCGCTTCCCTAATAAAACCCATCTTCACTGATCCCAAATCCCGCCATCGAAGCCATCTGGCGAATCTCCCAGCATAGCCTCGTCAATTCCAGATCAGGCAGATCTCCAGCATCATCCGCAGTAATGAGGAACTCAAAGCCGTCTGAGATATGCTCGTAGGTGCCATATTCAAAAAGTGCGATATCCACTCCATGTTCGTCGCGAATTGGCTGCAAAAGCTTTCGTATATCATGACGGATTTTCCAGTCGACATCCCCGGTGGTTCTCAGGACGTGATAACGGACTCTGAGACTTGTCGGAGTCTCTTGTCGAATCGGCTCCAGCGCAATCCACCCCTTTTTCCAATAGGCTCTCGCAAGAGGGCTCACGGAGATCATATTTGACGGTCCGCTGAGGTTCTCCTTTGTCAGTTTGGCCAAATACCCGTCGATCTTCTCTTCCCCCCATATAGGAGAAACGGTTTTCAACGCTCGTCGGAATT
This sequence comes from Colletotrichum karsti, assembly GCF_011947395.1. Classification (NCBI taxonomy): domain Eukaryota; kingdom Fungi; phylum Ascomycota; class Sordariomycetes; order Glomerellales; family Glomerellaceae; genus Colletotrichum; species Colletotrichum karsti. Next base: position 97,784 of record NW_024065920.1, read on the forward strand.
TCCTCAAGTATGATCTGAGAAAAGGGTTGAACAAGTAGCACGGCTTGGTTCCTGGCGTTTTGGTAATGACGTAGTGCTTGTCTCTTGTGAAGGCTTCTTTTATCGCCGACCGCTCCGCGCTGACTTCCTCTTTGCTTATGCCGTACCACTCATGGTATGCAGGTTTGTAGTTGTCGTCTTCGTCGTCGCTGTCGTCATATTCGTTATCGGATTCAGACCATTCCAATTCTCGAGGTTTGTCCTTAGCCAAAGCTGAATGAGGATTAGCAACGTCCATCAGATTGAAGGAATTAACTCACAGAGGTCACAGAGAGCAGCCAGACCGTCCCTTAGCGGGTAGCAGTCGAGAACAAAATCGACTTCGTGATTGGCCGTCATGTTACAGATTTCTCGCAACCGCCACATTGGGGCAAGCATCACGGCCGCCGAGACGATACGTCCCCGCGCGAATGCGTTTCCCTCGGGGATTTTTGTAAGCTTGTGAAAAGTCGCCTTGTTCAACTTGTACCTTTCGTCAAAATCGTTGGCCCAGTCGTAGGGGGGCTTGTTTGGACGAGCGTCCAGATGGGGGAGTTGATAGCGGCGCAGCATATTCCGAAGGTCGCCAACTGCCACGTTGGGATCATCGATGGCAGTCAGGACAGCATCAACCGCTCTGACCTTCAGAGCCCGAAACGAATCCGTGTCGTCATTATCGTCTCTCTCCAGGGCTCTCTTCAGCTTGTTGACGACGTGGTCCGTGGTGGGGGTGGCGCCTCGGGCTGGCATAGACGGGTCGGGGCTGCTCATGATGTGATCTGTTCGCTGATGCCTCTGCCGAATTTGACGAGGTAAGAGAAATTTCTTGATGGACATATGTATCGTGAGGTAGATGAGTAAGGTACTTAAGTAATTTGAAAAAGTTGGTCTCTCAAGGTGCGGGAAGTCAATAGAAACTCCTCCAAGTGTTCGGAGAAATCGAATAGTTATTTGGCTATTCTTGATTTATTTCTCCTAAACGTTCCACCCATCAACAATATGAAGTATACGTAATGTTTCTGAGCCAGCTTCAGCTCGTCAACATCAGTTCTGTTGTTAGTTATGTTCACTTGACTTTATTGAGAGATAGCACGGGCTAAAGTGCTAACAGTGTAGTAAAGAACCGAAGAACACGCATTGGTAAATCGCTGAAAAGCTCCTTTAGAGCCGGGCACCAGTTCCAACACGTAGCTAATGGTTCACCCCAAACTGCATCTCAACGTCTCGCAAACGCTCCCCAGAATGAGAGCGAAGTAGCGATCGCGTAGAACTGTCTCCCAGAGTGCTTTGTGCACGAGCTCCAAACGTCTCGGAAACCGACCAAGAGCCCGCCGACATGTCGAGCTACGAACAACTCCGGTCGGGGGCCCACGATGCGGATGGGCCTTCCGGGCCGCGACCTCCCGGCGCCGTAACGGACGCCCCTACCAACCGAGGTTTCTACTGAAGCTCGGAGAGCCGAGGAGTGGAGGTGGGTGGATGGGTGGTCCGGGCCTCGTTCGCATTAAACGCGCGCTGCGTAGCAATGGTTTGACTTGTTTGGATGACAGCAAGGCATCCCTGCCGCCCGATGGCTAAGTTGAACCTTCCCCGCGAACCGCGTTACATGTCCCCGGACGAGATATCCGAGGTGTGCTGCGGTACTGGAGTTGGCGCGCACATCATTTATGCGTAGGCGGCTGAAGCTTCTTGACGCTGGCTGGTGGTGGTGGAATTAGACATTGGGCACAAGAAGCTCATCGGGATGGTTCATGGGAAAATGAAAAGTTTGTACATTGGTAAAGGGACGTATAGGACGTATAGGATGTATAGTGCCAACCAGACGCTTAACCAAACCGCAGGAAACATCTGCGCGTGCCATGGGGTTCATACCCATTCCTCCCGACCTGCCCTTTTTTGGCCATGGGGTCTTTGATGGCCAACCCGAGGTATCTTGACCACGTTGTAACTCCTTTGGATATAACAATAAAAGGAATGAATATTCAAAAACATTTCAGTGAACGAAGCGCTTCTCAAACTCGTCAAAGAGCAGGGGACTAATGTCGTCACTGCTCATGCCCTCGACCTCCCAGAGAACGCCCTTCTTGGCATAATGCTCAAGCAATGGCTCACTAGTCTCCTGGAACTTGCGGAAGCGCTCCCTGTAGACAGCCTCAGTGTCGTCTGGGCGCTGCATAAGGGGCTCCCCGGTGATGTCGTCCTTGCCGGGCACCAGGGGAGCGTTGAAGGTAGTGTTGTACACGCGGCCGGAGGGCTCGTGAACCCAGCGACCCGAGATGCGCTCCATGATGACGTGGAATGGTGTCTTGAGCGAGACGACGAGGTTGATGGGGATGAGCTTGTCGCAAGTCGCGGCTTGGACTGCTGTGCGGGGGAAGCCGTCGAGAATAAACGAGGCCGAGGGATCCTCCGAAGCCTCGGGCGGCGCGTGGCTGTCGAGGGCGCCCGAGGCGGTGACGAAGTCGTCGAGATGCTCCTCATAGAAGGAGTCCACCGTGGCGGCAGAGGACGCGAGGGTCATGACCTGCGGGCGGCCTCGGTTAAGCAGCCAGCCGTTCTTATACAGCTCATTAGAGATCAGGCGCATAATCAAGTCGTCAGCGACGAGGCCGCCGGACTTCATGGTCTTCTCGACCTTGATGCCTACGGTGAATAGTGGTTAGCATGTGCGATGCGGTTACGGGCGCGGCATGTGACACTTACCGAGAGGGGTCCGGAGCTTGACATTGTTGCGGAGAAGGTCTCCCGTGCTGATGGATTGGAGCTGCGGGAAGCGCTGAAGGAGTCGTTCAGACTGGGTTCCTTTTCCAACACCGGGAGCTCCGACGAGAATAACGCGGGCGGCTTTATGGAGTCTCATAGTATAGGCGGGTTGACAGTTGATCGGCGCAAGTGGTCGACTGAGTGCCTCGGGCTTTTGGTGGAGGGGAGTGAGGGGGACGAAGTAGGAGACGAGAGTCGTTCAAGTTGGAGCAGCTTCGAAATTGGATGGCGGAATTGGCTCTGGCCCCGGGACGTGCGGGGGAAGAGTTGCTGGTCGGGAATCGCGAGACCCAAGCGGGATCGTGGTCGGGAGGAGATTAGGAGAAGTCCATGGCTACAGCGAGAAGTCGGAGTGGTGAGGATAAGTCTGGTGGAAGAAGGGAAGAAAAGAGAAATCGGAGAAAGGTGGATGGAAAGCGTTCGAGTTGGTCCTGGTAGTGGTACAGCAGGAATGCCGAGCAGGGCGGGTGGAGAAGCGGCGGACGCAGAACCGCGGTGGTGGGATGCAGCAGCGTGAGTGCAGGGGTTGAGTGAGTGTGATGGAGATTGGCGTGTAAGGTAACTCGGACGGGGATGCTTGGAAATCGGTCGATGGTCGGATGGGCGTTGAGCGGCGCGTCCAAGACACTACCGTGGGCACTTTGCGTAGGTGGCCGACGGCGGGAGGATCCCCCCGCTGCATTCCATCTCCATTCTCCCTGAGGTCCGACGCGGTTGAGCAGTAACCGTTGACGCCTTCTTTGGGTGGATTCCAGGTTATTCCAATGTAACAGCTTCACTTCCATTACCTTACGTGCTTACCTACACCTTAATGCCCGTTGTCCTCGGGGTGGGTCGGAGATACCTCATTGAGCAACCAAACCTAAGTTATAGTTGGACCCTTCGATGCCTTCCCTGACGGATGTCTTGGACCATTGGATGCTTGATTCCCTGAAGGGCCACGGTGCCAACCTCTAAAGTCCGGGGTACACTAACACCTGGCACATCACAGGCCAGCAATAGGCACAGTGTGGTGTCATCACTTTTGATGACGAGATCTTGGGGATAAGATAGCGCACGGAGGTAAGGTCTTGGAGGGTACGTACCTGGTCTTGATGTCGCAGCCGTTGACACAGATGGCTGCGGTCTCTGCCAGCTGGCAGACCAATTTTGCTAGAGAACCCCAGATCCCCCAGATCCCTCAGATCGAATGTGTGCTTCCCACCAAAAAAGTTGCAAGCGGAGTCCAAAAAATTTAGGGAGCATTTGTTGAGGCGGTCTTCGGCTGCATATCCGTCATTATCAGCGCATAACATTCCGATCGCGCAATAGCCCAATCCTACCCTCGCGTCGTTTAGCGACCGGGCTGCAAGTCGTTCAATTGGACTGGTGAGTTGGTTGCTTGGTAAGTCGGATTGGTTGACGATGCTCGGAACTCATATACCTGTCAGTAGGCCCTTGTTTCGGTTCGACCGTATTGGACCCTGACCTCGACTCATCTGCACCGGAGACATTTGAAAGTCAATAAGAACATTCTCATCCCGTTCTCTCCGGGCTAGCCATGACTCTGCAACAGCGTGTGTACCTCACAGCAACCAAGGAGCCAAGCCCCAGAGGGAAAATGTCAAAGGAAGCCAAGTTTCTATTCCGAGTTGGCATCCAAACATTCATACGGATACAGTAGCAAGGCCGATACCGCCGATCTGGCCTCCACACAACGCCATCTGAAAAGCCCACGTCAGTCTCGACAACTGACATGGCTTCGGTCCAGGCAATCCACAGTACACGGTGGTGCCGCAGCGTCCGCCGGCCGTTCCACCCGGCTTATTCTGCCCCTATCGCCGACACGGGTGAAAGGCACGCATAGGCACAGCCCGGGTGGACGAGAACCAGAACAGCGTGGAAGCAGCCACGCAGCTCACCAAACATAAGCTGCCAGCAGACGGGATTCAAGCCAGCGCTGCCTGCACCGCCAGCTAAGGCCAGGATGACCCACCGATCTACAGGAGACCGCCGTCGTCTTTCTTTGCTACCCATGTGGCGATAGGACAGACGCACCAATTGGATCTGTCCAATGATCCAAACAGTGGAGGACGTCTGGTCCGGGCTCAGCCCAAGAGTGGTGTACGTATCCTTCATCGGTACGTACCGAGTCCCGGAGCTGGCTTCGGTGCCTCGTCCGTGCTTGGGGTCCCAGTACCTTCAACGCCGCAAGCGAACCCCGAGAGCGAAAAGAGGCAAACCCCGTGATCTTGCACGTGTTGAATCCAGTCCCTGGACCCCCCCAGAATGGGTGGTTTCGGAAGCCAGGGACAAGTCGTGGTAGCACCCCATTTGATGCGATCGGTTGCCCTCCATTCCAGAATTCTTGGGTCGTTTCGCATCGCATTATCTACATACATCTCCCCGTCCTCTCCTTCATCACAGTTCCTTATTTTGTAGTATACTGCCGACTCACAACACATCGCCCATGCTCGTTGCTCTACGGTAGTCTGTTGATTATTCACACCCACTTTTCCCACCTTCTCGGTGCACCTCCTTGCCACCCAAACACGGCTGCATAATGAGCGCCTCAGCAAATGTCGCTCGTCGGGCGGTGATTGCTAACCCGTTCCTGGGCAACGGTAAGCCCACCTCCTGCGTCTGCCTCTCTGCCCGATCATCGCCGTGGTCTGCGGCGAAGGGCGATTCTGAACCTCATCTCTAACTCTCCGCAGCGCGTGCGCTGTCTAGTCTCGGTGTTTCGCCAGCCGTGCTCGGCCGAAACGCAAGGCACCTGCCTCGTCGAACAAATGCCATCGCCCTACTCGTTCCCGTCCGCCATCTAGGCACCGACCATCACAACCACGGCCAGGGCGGTCCGCCGCCGGGCTTCAATGTCGAGGAGGCTAAGAAACCTCTCCCCAAGGAGCCGGCGGCCAAGACGGAATCCAAGGCGACACAGGAGTCCAAGGATGCGGCTCAATCCGAAAAGTCCTCCGAGAAGGCCGTCGCCAACAAGGCCGACTCCGACGCCTCGTTGTCGGAGCTTGCTGCGGCGAAGAACACCGATGTCGAAAGCAAAGAGGCTGCAAAGAAGGAGGATTTGACACTCTGGCAAAAGGTCAAGAAGGAGGTCCACCACTACTGGGACGGAACGAAGCTGCTCGCCGCAGAGGTCAGGATCAGCACTCGTCTTGCTCTCAAGATGGCCGCCGGTTACGAACTCAGCCGAAGGGAGAACAGGCAACTGCGCCGCACCGTCCAGGATCTCGGTCGCCTGGTGCCGTTCTCGGTTTTCGTCATCGTTCCTTTCGCCGAACTGCTCCTCCCCGTCGCCCTGCGACTCTTCCCCAACCTGCTGCCCAGCACGTACGAGGGCCAAAAGTCCAAGGACGCCAAAGCCAACATCCTCAGGGCCACGCGCAAAGAGGTCAGCGAGTTCCTCCGATCTAGTCTTAAGGAGACCGGGCTGCCCTTGACCCCCGCGACCACCCGGAGCGAGGCCTTCACCACATTCTTCAGGAAGCTTCGTTCTTCCGGCGAGTCGCCCACCCACGAGGACATCATTAAGGTCTGCAAAGTCTTCAAGGACGACCTCACTCTCGACAACCTCTCAAGACCCCAGCTGGTCTCCATGTGCAGGTACATGAACCTGAACACTTTTGGTACGGACAACATGCTCCGCTACCAAGTCAGGCACAGAATGCGCCAGATCAAGAGAGATGACAGGCAGATCAGCTACGAGGGTGTTGACAGTCTGACCGTCGGCGAGCTGCAGATGGCGTGTGCCAGCCGTGGCATCCGCACGCAGAGCGTGTCCCCTGCGAGGATGCGTGAGTACCTCCAGCAGTGGCTGGACCTGAGATTGAAGGATGGTGTCCCTTCGACTCTGCTTCTTCTGAGCAACGCCTACATGTACGGCCAAGTCCCCGCACACAGCCAGGTTGAGGCGCTTGTTGGCGTCCTCTCTTCCATCCCCGATGAGCTCTTCCACGAGATCTCCCTGGAGGTGCACAACGCCGAGGGCGCCGCTACCAACAAGCAGCGTCTCGAGGTTCTCAAGGAGCAACAGGAGCTCATCGACGAGGAGAACAGCCAGAACGAGGAGAATGCCAGCACCGGCTTTGCCACTCCTCGTGATGTTGACGACATCGACGAGAAGGAGGAGAGCAACCAGTCTGCCGAGGCTCAGGCCGCTCCCTCAAGCCAGGCCCAGGAGGCCAAGGACGCAGAGAAGGAGATGCTGGCGGCGAGAGACCAGAATGCTACGATTGAAAAGGCGGAGAAGAGCGACAAATAGATCGCTCGACAGCTGTAAACAAGCACATTTTCTTTTCTTTGTTAGACGTGTATGGCATAAGGCTGGGTAGCGTGTACTAAAAGAGGGTTCATGACACCCAGGGGAACAGCACAGGTCACTAGAAAGATCCATCTCAGGAAACCGAATAGATTCCACTACTGTATAACGGGCGGCTGTTGTGTAGGATGCCACCATTTATGTAGATTTTTACCCCATACGAATTCTTTTTTCCAAACGGTTCCTCCCATCTCTACTAGCTAAGACTGTGGCCAGAGCTTCAGTGCTGCTGCAATTGCATATGCTGTCAAGTGAAAAGAAAAGCGGCCCCGGACCTGGCTCTGGCACCTTGTCAAGGTCGCACTGCTCTCTGCTTTGACTTCGTCATAGCCTTTCGTCTGACGGTGTTTCCCGGATGCTAGCGAGTTACCTCATCGTTCGCCGGTTCCAGGGGACCTCTGTGGGTACCTGAACGACTCCCCGCTATCGCACTGCCCAACCGCATCAGGTCAGCTACACTCAAGCTGGTCACCACGGCTGGGCGACAGCAGGCAGCTCCAACCCATTCCCCACCACTGCCGCCGACACTTCCTGCCATTGTCCGGCAAACAAGACGATCCCTCCGCCATCCCTTCTTTCTTGCGACAATCGAGATATACTAGTTTTCGGACCTCGGTCACTCGACGGTACCTGGGCTTATCAATCATTTCGACGATACCCCATAGCGAACTACTTGGCCCCCATCACCCGATCCAACAACTCCGACGACGACAATAACGTAACCCCACGTCCATCCTGCTGGACGACATGGCGGTTATTGATCAACATCACGACGACTTCTCCAATGTGTCCTGGCACTCGGAGCAAGCCGCTGCTGCTGAGAGCTCTAGCTCAGTGGCAGGCAGAAACTCTGACGAGGCCGATCGCAACGGACATTCAGCCTTTGACAGCGATGCCGCAGATACCACCGGCCAGGAAGTGCTGGAATGCACCGTCTCCGAGCCGCTGAAGGAGAACGATGGCTCCAAAGACACCTTTGTATCATACATGATTACTACCAACGTAAGGGAATCCAAAGGCTTTGTTGCGATGTTCTACAAGGCTGTCCCCGCTGGAGATTTGCGCTCTAACACTGCTCCCTAGACCACATTTGCGACCTTTCAGCGATCGCAGGCAATCGTCCGCCGACGGTTCACGGATTTCGTCTTCTTGTATAAGGCACTGAGCAGAGAATATCCCACCGCCGCGGTCCCTCCTCTCCCCGACAAGCAGCGTATGGAATATGTCAGCGGCAACCGCTTCGGCTCGGACTTCACCAACCGCCGGGCGCATTCTCTCCAGCGCTTCTTGACCCGTCTCTCCCTTCATCCCGTCCTTCGTCGCGCCGATATCTTACACATCTTTCTCGAGAGCCCCGATTGGAACGCCACGATGCGCAGTCGCAGTACGAGGGGATCGCAGAGCAGCGATGCAGGCAGCAGTGGTGTCTTCGACAACCTGACGGACAGCTTCCTCAACGCCTTCACCAAAGCCCACAAGCACGATAAGCGATTTCTCGAGGTGCGCGAGCGCAGCGACAAACTGGACGAGGACCTGGCCCACATCGAAAAAGTGGTCGCAAGGGTGGCTCGCCGGGAGACCGACCTCGAGCTCGATTTCAAGGACCTGGCAGAGCAGTTCCAGAAGCTCATCACCCTTGAGCCTGGCGTCGAGAACGAGGTCAGGCACTTTGCCAATTCGGTCGAGGACACCGCGGTGGGCCTTAGAAAGCTCAGGGACGTCACCGACCAGGATTATCTGGGCAGTCTCCGGGACATGCAAGCCTACAGCATCGCGCTGAAGAGCCTTCTGAAGGCTCGGGAGCAGAAGCAGGTGGACTACGAGCAGCTCACCGAGTATCTTAACAAGAATACCGCTGACAGGGACATGCTCCAGTCCGGACAAGGCTCTGGCGGTCTCTCGGGTGCTAGCGGAAGGCTCATGCGTAAGCTGGAAGATGTGCGCGGAGTAGACCACGAGCAGTCGCGCCGTGACCGGCAACGGAAACTCGAGATGAGCATCGATAAGCTCACCACCGAGGCGGAGCGAGCCAAGAAGACAAGCGAGCTCTTCGACGACGAGGTTGTGAAGGAAGTCGCCGATTTCGAGCGGATCAAGCGGGTTGAGTTCAAGAAGCAGCTCGGCGGACTCGCCGACTCTCACATTGAGTTCTACGACGACGTGATTGGGATCTGGGAGGGGTATGTCAAGGCGATGGAAAAGGAGGGCGTTTCGGGCACTCGCAGCACTGGCGTCGAGCCTCCCGGCCGTAGGCTGGCTGAATAGTTGAAAGACAGCACTGTCAAAGTTGACGACGAGACCTCAGAAAAATGGATTCAAGCAATGGGTGGGAGGTAGCTACGCGTAATGGGTTGTTGTATGTTGGAATACGGAAATGCTTCGGATGGCACCGGGACAACAATGCTTTGAAGAAGCCCGGCGATGAGAGCCGGCCATTCAGATGGAGTTCTGGGATACCTTTCGGACCCCGACATTGAGGGCTGGACATTAATTATGAAGAGGCAATGCAACTCTGCTGATAACGAATATCACTTTTTTTCTCTATGATATCAACAGAGATGGCTTGAGGCCACCTCGAGAGACCTTTCTGTCAAGAGTCATCGATATGTAAGGTCGAGGCTGGCCTACCACTGCCTGACTACGAGCACATACGAGTTGAAGCAGCTTGACTTACGACCACGACGGCACCCGCACCCGCAAACACTGAAGTGGCTGCATGGCGATCAAACATTCTCTAGCCGTGTCTTTGGGAAACACAAACCACAGGAGACGAGTTTGCCAAGCAGAGTTTTGCTGACAGGGCACCCCATCGCGGCGTACTACTATTCAGTCGCCTGCGTCTTGTTTGAATCGAACGCGGTGGTTCTGGCGACGCACTGCGCTGCGTTCGAACACACTCCAGTCAGGGTCCTTTTCATGCGGAAACAGGGATGGCCGATGGATGGCGGGGGAGAGAATAAAAAAAATGTTTCTCATCCGGACGCAGTGTCAAACGGTCTAAAGATGCATGTGTGGATGGGCTGGGCTGACTGATTGTTGAGACTCAGGAACCTGGCTGGACGTTTACGACCATGCACGACACACACATATTCTTCTGTGTGGTGGTGTTGGTACGTAGTTTAATCGCCGCCGTTGCCGGACGAAAACGAAAAAGTTTCAAGAAACCCAGGACGATCGATAAGTAGGAAGCTTTATATTACACAAACATCATCATGGAAGGCCTTATTATTCTTATGTTATTAATGATGGACTTGCGATTACCTCCTTCCAGGCTAGAGCTGAATAAGAAGACCAGTAATACGATAGAGACACTGGGGGATGGCGGACGACAGCGACAGCGACAGCAACAAGGACAATACTGAGGATGACGACTGCCGGAGAAGAGAGACAGACGCCTGGACAACCACTGTTCAAATTTTTCAGACTAAGGCAGCAAGAAGAAGACTGTGAGCTCGAAATGCTACTTGTTATAGCGTTTTATGACCCGGGTGTGTATGAGATGGGTGTTCGAGGTACGGCATCGATTCCGAAACGGTTGACTGTATCAAGCGCCAAGGAACCAAGATGTGCAGCCCTTCCCGGCCCGCGAACCTATGATTTGACGTCTGGACTCCTGGGCGTTTGGGCCTCTTCTTGTCTTTTTCTTCAGCCAAGACTTTTAGGCGATGCATGTTGTCTGGGACTTCATTTTGTCATTGGGCGGGTTTGGTTCTTCGTACGAGTACGATGGTCTTGGTGGTGTTTTGCGCCGGATATACCTGATGAAGGCAGATATTTGCGATTAAATGATGTGGGAGATTGGGAGTTGCAGCATGTGCAAGGCGGCATTACGAATACAGGTGGTACGGTACGTACTTCGCGATATCTTGGATCCAGGGTGAAGAATGCCCGTGTAAAAAATAGCAGCAACTCGCCGCTGCAGCAGCCTGAATCTGTCCCCGTGGCTGTCCCAGGATGCTCGCCGCGCGGCGTGGCCAATGAGGCGCCTCGATGGTGGCTGCGCCTTTATTGAAACGGCAGTGTGGGCGGTGGACCACTGGTCTCTGCTGCACCTGAATCGCTGCCTTCCTTTTCGGTGATCTGTAGTGCAGGTACCATTCCGCGACTTGTCGTTAGCGCAATCCCTCTGTCTGCAGCAATGGCAACGAAAGGAACGCTTGGGGTCCAGACAGGGTCCGTCTTGAGGCAGAGTAGACGAGCTCGGAAGGTAAGGTACTTTGGATAGTTGTGAAGGGTAGGTGGTATTGGGGAGTGCTTTATGTTCCTGCCGTTTTCGAGAAGGCCACGAAACATCATCTTACCTCAGCAGAGGTCGTCCTGTGTTCCGGATTTCTCATTCCTACCCTGAGTAGCATCGATAGTTTGTTCGCATTTTACCTTTCCTGCCTTTTGGTTTTCTCCTCCTTTGCTGCTACCAACATCATCGCTTTTGGATTGTCATTCCAAGCTCCCATTCCTTATTTTCCGTGTTGGCATTAACGCTCGCCGTGGTCCCGACGTATCCCCTATATCGCATATTGAGTGCCCGCGAACGATGAAACGAGGCTTCCCCGCTGTTTCCTACGCGTGAACTCTGGCCTCTTAAGTAATAACCGACAAACAATCACCGGCGAGTTCCATCAAATCTGCCCTTGCCAAGCAGCGACAAGAATTCGCCTCACGCGCTGCTTGCGAATTCCGGCTTTGGTTTTACGATAAAAAAACAGAGATCGCGCCGGGAAGACTGCGAAAGCTTTGGCCATCTTCAAGGGCGGCCCTTGCCACTTGCGACTCGAACACGTCTCGTCCTCCACGTCCACTCTCTCTCCCCCAGCCTAGACGGCCCCGGTCCGCTTCTTTGTTCCCCTAATCGAGGTACGATCGTGTCTATTATTTCCCCCCTACTCAATTAGTTCAGAAGCAACACACCTCCAACCGAGCTCTGGCTGTGTTACGGTGCTTGATGCTGACGCCTATCTGTCCTCAGCTCTTCCCTCTCTGCACATTCCTTCTGTCCCTACGAGGGATCCACGGTTAGCCCGCAATGAAGCTGTCCGCGGTTCTCCTAGGCCTGCTCGGCCTCGCAGCCGGTGCTTCGGTTCGAAACTACGAGACGAACGACTACTATGTTCTCGAGCTGGATTCGTCTACATCTCCTGGTCAAGTCGCTGATCGCCTGGGTTTGCGCCACGAGGGCTCGCTCGGCAGTCTCGACGGCCATCACATCTTCTCCACGAGAAAGGAGCCGCACGATATCGTCAAGCCTGCCTTGCAGGAACGGAGGTTGAGGAGGCGAGGATTGGGCGGTTCTGATCCTCTCGATGGCGTCCGCCTGGCGCAAAAGCAGCAGCTTCGCCAGCCCTGGCAGAAGAGAGTGCCTCCTCGCCTACACGGCCCGAAGAACTTCGCTCGCCAGGAGACGGCGGATCCCGGCATGGTTCAACAGATGAACAAGATCATGCAGTCCCTGAACATCGCCGACCCCATCTTCAACGAGCAGTGGCATCTGCTCAACACCGTCCAGCCAGGACACGACATCAACGTCACCGGTGTCTGGCAGATGGGTATCACGGGCAAGAACGCGACTGTCGCCATTGTGGATGACGGCCTCGATATGTACAGCGACGACCTGAAGCCCAACTACTACGCCGCCGGTTCCTACGACTTCAACGACCACCGCGAAGAGCCGAAGCCCACGCTGAGCGATGACAAGCACGGCACTCGCTGCGCCGGTGAAGTATCGGCCGCGAGGAACAACGTCTGCGGCGTTGGTGTCGCCTACGAATCCAAAATCGCCGGTATTCGCATTCTGAGCAAGCTCATCTCGGACGCCGACGAAGCTGTCGCCATGACCTACGACTACCAGCACAACGACATCTACTCCTGCTCCTGGGGACCCCCTGACGATGGACGGTCGATGGACGCGCCCGGCATTCTGATCAAGCGTGCGATGCTCAAGGGAATCCAGCAAGGCCGTGGCGGAAAGGGATCCATCTACGTTTTTGCCAGTGGAAACGGTGCCGCCAATGATGATAACTGCAACTTTGACGGCTACACGAATTCCATTTACAGCATCACCGTGGGCGCTATCGACAGGAAGGGTCAACACCCTTACTACTCGGAGAAGTGCTCTGCTCAGCTCGTTGTCACATACAGCAGTGGCAGCGGAGATGCCATTGTACGTACTCGATGCTTTCGTGCGATGAAACAAAGCTAACACTGTCGCAGCACACCACTGATGTTGGCACGAATGCTTGCTACAACGGCCATGGAGGAACGTCTGCTGCCGCCCCGCTGGGTGCCGGCGTCTACGCCCTGGTTCTCGAAGCCCGCCCTGACCTGACCTGGAGAGACATGCAGTGGCTCGCTATGAACACCGCCGTACCTATCGACGAGAAGGACGGAGAATGGCAGCCGACAAAGATCGGAAAGAAGTTCAGTCACACATACGGATACGGCAAGATTGACGCCTGGGCCATGGTCGAGAAGGCCAAGACATGGAAGAACGTCAAGCCGCAGGCGTGGTACTACTCCCCGTGGGTCCACGTCAACAAGGCTATTCCCCAGGGCAAGGATGGTGTTGCGGTCAATCTTGAGGTTACTGCCGAAGCTCTCAAGGAGGCCAACCTCGAGAGAGTGGAGCATGTGACGGTCACTATGAACGTGAACCACACCCGCCGCGGTGATTTGAGTGCCGAACTGATCAGTCCCGAAGGCGTCACCAGCCATCTGTCCGTTACTCGCAAGATGGACTCGGCCCGTTCCGGATATGTTGACTGGACGTTTATGAGTGTTGCGCATTGGTGAGTTGACTCGTATCGGTCAAGTTGATTAGAGCTGTGCTAACTGGTAACCAGGGGCGAGTCTGGCATTGGAAAGTGGACTGTCATTGTCAAGGACTCCCAAGAGAACGAGCACCAGGGTACTTTCGTCGACTGGCACCTCAAGCTCTGGGGTGAGTCCATCGACGCAAGCAAGGCCAAGCTTCTCCCCATGCCTACCGAGGAAGACGACAACGATCACGCCTTGGTCGCCACGACAACGCTGCCTGCTGCCACCACTTCAATCACCCACCCGGCGCCGGCCACGGACAAGCCAGTCGTCCCCTCGGATCACCCTAACCGCCCTACGAAGGTGCAGGGTGGAACACCAGCGGAGACGGGAGCGCCAACGGGCACCGAAGATGCTGCGGCAAGCACTACCAGCCCTTCGAACTGGGTCTCGTGGTTGCCCTCGTTCGGCAAGGCCGGCGTCTGGGTTTACGGCGCGATCGGTCTCATTGCTGTCTTTTGCTCTGCTCTCGGCATCTGGTTCTACATCAGGAAGCGTCGCAACAGCGCGCCTCGCGACAACTACGAATTCGAGCTCCTTAACGAGGACGAGACGGAAGGCCTGAACGGCGAGAAGCGCACCCGCGGCCGCGAGTTGTACGATGCATTTGCAGGAGACGACGAGGATGATGATGATGACAGCAGCGAGTACCATGACAGGGATCGCGAGCGTTCAAGAGATGGCAGGGGTAACGGGGAGACGGACAGGTTGACTGAAAAATAGGCGTACGGCTGCATGGGACGTTTTGCATAGAAATACCTTGACCTTTTTTTTTCTGTTGCATTTCGGGTAGTTGGTTCAATTGACTTGGAGGGGATCTGGTGTTTGAGGCTCAACCAATCTATCAACCGCATATATCTTCGTACAAATACCATGTTCGTATTGAGTTTGAGAAGCCTTTCTAAGAGCCTCACAACGTGCATGAAAAGCCCGTGTTAGTATGGAAGGGGGGCCTGGTTTGCGCCGATGACGAATGGCGGGCCATCCCGACAGCTAGCTAGCTTGTCGTGGTTCGTGGTTCACGGTAAGCCATCAATATTGGCGAGAGGAATACAGCGGCGAATACACCAACGGCGTGGAAGACGATGAAGACGACGACAATCGGGACCAGAACGACCAGGACAACGATAATAAAGTTCTGAATAGTTGGTCTGTCATCTTCTCTTCGCTTGCCGCTAATGCTAGTAAGGAATGGTCGCAGGGCCATCGCAGAATAAACTCCGGGTCTGAGCTGAGCACGCATTGCTATTTTCAGAGTCCTGTTCATCCTCTCGTTTGCACTATCCGATCTGTCTTATCCTGCTCATGCATTTTTTTGCTTATTCCGCCGACGTCTTCTGCATCCACCTCAAGACAATGGCCTGTCTGTTGGTACGAGTGCCGAGTCAATCGGGGGGCCCTGTTTGGATTTCCTTGGAACAACTGTGCCGTATCGAGGTCGACCGTCGCCAGCCACCTCAATATTCGGACGAGGTCCTTTCTTCGTAACGGGAAGAGGGCCCGTTTGTAAGTCAGGTAGGCCTCGGAGTGCTACCTCATCGAATCGACGGGAGCATACGGATACAAACGTGTGCCGCGTCTATCAATTAACCTTGTTGTTACTCGAATGGATTTTGTTGATTTCAGCCACCTGGTTTTTTTCGTTTATTGACCGTCATCCGAGAAAAAGTCCCATGCATCTTCGGATTATTGCACCTTGGCCCAACGGGAAAAATGAATGCTTTGCTACCTTACGGATACCCTAGGTATGGATACGCATACTAAATGCCAGAGCCAAGGAAGCCGGCATGGATAGCTGCAGCGCGTAGCAAGCTTGCTGGGCATCCGATGGACCAGAATATGGTGCGATGGGGGGCGCATGTAAGCTGCACATGGGATTGGAGTCGTGGTCACTGGTCAATGGGGAAGGAGAGCGCTTTCAGTGGCTCCATTCCGACCGCCTCTTTTTTCGGTGTTGTCTTTTTTTAATCATTTCGATGATTTTGCTCTCTTACCGTCTCGTCATGCCTTCGTCTTGGAAGGTTGGTCCCCGTCAACCATCAACCCCGTCTCGGCTGTTCGTAAGGAGCTGCCCGCTACGGATACCTTCCCTACCTCTCCCGTAGCCGGGCCCAGGCAAGCTCTCGCCAGCCCAATCGATGACAGTCATGACAGGCGTGGTTTGGCAGCAGGATCAGAAACAGACTCAAGACCCATGTCCCGATGCCAGGATTATCTCCGCCCAAGCTGCCCTCAACCCTGGTCAAGCTCCCCATAGCTAACCCGAGTAGGTGACCAAATGACGCCGTAGCACAACCCGTCAACCTCGCCATTTTATAAGCCTCGATGCTTGAGTCGCATCGAAGCAGAGAGAGGGTGAAAAAAAAAAACGACGAAGCTCCTCTTTTTTCCTTCTGCTCCAACCTCCAGCCTGCATCTTTCGCTGCAACTTGGTTTATCTCCTACTCAAGTGAATTACCCTCCTTCCATAAGGGAAAACCTCAACGCAACTTCGGCGACTCACTTACGAGAGGCCCTGTCTTGCATCCCGCCGACCCTCCGTTGCGCGCGCGTGTCTGCATCGCATTGGCTGCTATGGCAAGCTGCATATGTCTCTGACGCCCGGCCTTTTTTGTCCCTACCTACCTTACCTTACTGCTAGATTGACGCTTTAGTTGCCGAGTAAATCGTAGCTGTCTGCTTCCCACAGACGGTACAACGCACGCACGAACAGACTCACCGGTCCTTCGCGTGTCCAGCCCAGCCCTCTCTCAACGTCGATAGCCGCCGCCCTGCAGCCCGATTATAGCGCCGCTGCACCAAATTATTCCCAAACGGCAGCAGATCAAAGAAAGAAAAAAGTTGGCCCTCCTCGACCATGCCGAGTGCACCATATTGGGGCGACCTGTCAGGCCCCAAGTCCGCCAGACGCCAACGACGCCAGTCTGAGGATTTTAGCCTGCCAGATCGCAAACCTTCTCCCGCCGATCTCCTCCTGGCCCCCTCGGCAGCCGACGAAGCCTCGGGCAGTCGTCCTCTTCCAGTCCCTCCCCCAAAGTCAAATCGCACCTCTCTCCAGACGACAAACACTGAGGCCGTCACCGACTCGACTCTCAGCCCCTTTGCCTCGCCTACTGCTTCACACTTCGCCGACCAGGGCCTCGCCCCGCGCCCGCCGACCTTCCCCTACGGCGAGTCGCAGTACCCAGAGGACCAGCAAGCCGAGAGACGCCAACGACGACGTCGGGAGCGCAAAGAGCAAGAGGACTACCCGGTTGTCGACCACGAGTCTCTGCCCGTGGGTGCCACGCCTCCAGCTGCGCCCGATGTGCCCAAGGGTCCTCCCGTGAGCTTCAGACATCCATACGGCAATGGTGGATTGCCATACACGCACCCCGCCCAAGGTCCACCTCGTCCTCCGCGATATCCCAGCCCGCTGGTGAGCCAGGACGGTGACGACGTTGACATGAATCCCGAGGGGTACTACAGGGACCCCGCGCCCGAGAGGCAGGCCCCGCCGCCGCAACAGGCGCAACGACAGGACGAGTACCCGCCGCTCGACCGGTCCCAGCGGACACTCGATACGAACGATGAGACGGGACAGCGCCGCGAATCGCATGGCTCGACGAGGAGGAGGTCAGAAGGCCGCAGAAAGGCTTCGGGAGGAGGATCCAGACAGTTCGCCAACGACCGCTCTCCGCTTCAAAGACTCGAGCTGACGCTCGACAGTATCACAAAAGAGGAGAAGCGGGCTCGTGTGGAGGCTGCGGAGCGCCGGGCGAGAGAGAAGGCTGCTGCTGCGGCGGCGCAGAATCCGGATCTCCTACAGCCTCCAGAGGCATCACACCGCGCACCCCGCTCGCAGCCGCCGCCGCAACAACCACCGCTGATCAAGCAAGAGCCTCAACGGCCACTCCCAGAACCACCACAACAGCAGCCGCAGCCTCCTGCGCCTGTTCCTCAGGTGCGGTTCAGTGACGTCTCGTACGACGACGATGATGACTGGAGGGGCCCGGCGCCCGAGCAACAGGCCAATGTCGCTGCTCCTCGTGGAGCTCCCACGCAGTATTATCACGATGATAGGCGGCATGCGCCAGCGCGAGTCTCTCTTGATGATGCGCGACGGCAGCCGCGTTTTGTGGATGAAGAGTACGGTTCTGGTCAGTATCAGCAGAGAGCCCCCGCCATGGCTGCAACCAGACACGCCCCTCCGTCTGCCGGGGCCATTCCCCAGAGAAGCGTTAGTTTGCGTGAGGAACCCAGACAGGCGCCAGCTTCAAGCTCGGGTATCCCTAAACGTAACTTGAGCTTCCGTGAACGGGCAGCAAAGAATGACATGAACTTGCCGACGGCGGCGGTTGAAAGGCAACAGAGCCCAGAGTCTAGTCCCGAGCCGACGCCCCCGGTGACCAGTTCTCGAAGACCTAGCTGGTCACTCACCAGACGCGGTAGCAACAAGCTTAAGAAGCAGCCAAAGGGTGAGAAGGCGCCGAAGAATGATCCGTGGTTCAACATTCGGAAGGACGCTGAGGCCAAGTACGACGACATTGAGTTCCGCAACGCAGCTTTGGATGAATCTGCGGCTGCGAAGGGTGGCCCTCCCGTCAAGAGGTCGGCGTCGCATGCGGCGCATGAACAGGCATTGCCCCCGGACGCCACGCATGAAGAAGTCAGACGGGCGGGCATCCCCAGTAAGGCTGCGAGGTTAATTGGAATCGACATGGGAGGAGTCCAACGACGTGCGACGGCCCCTACGACCCGTCGAGACTACGAGCACGACCATGAGGATGATCCTCGTTATGCGCCTGTTGCTTCGGGCGCCCGAGGGGATGAACCACGCCACGGCTCTTACAAGGAGGCGACGGATCGCGGGAGACAGTATGACCGAGAGTACTACTCCGACGATGAGGAGTACGATGAGCGCGGTCATCGCATCTCGAACAGGCTGTACCATGGCCGAGACAGCTTTCGCCCGGGCGAGGGCATCTACAAGCCTCCCAAGTACCTTGACGAGTGGAAGAAAGCAACAGTTGGCACTCTGTCTGGTTCTTTGCTTGAGCTCAACGACGACCAGCCCCCTGCAGCTGATAAGAACTCGCCGTGGTGGGAGGGCAGTGGCAAGCGGAGAGGAAGTGCCTCTCGCCCGCGCAAGGCGGAAGCCTTCGACGGTGAATACGATGAGACTAATGGTGGGTTTCACGATGTCATTGATGAAGAAATGATGCTAACAGCTGGTAGCTCCCACGAGATTCAAGCCGCCACTGTACCTCAAGTGCGGTCCGCTGTTGAGATACTGCGGACTCAAGCATGAGAAGGTACCTCCTCGCGGCAGGAACACTGCCGCCACCGAGAGGACGACATGGCGTGGCTCGGTGATGATCGTGACGCAAGACAGCGACTCTTCCTACGAGATTGCACCGACGTTGAGACTGTTCGTGCAGCCTCTCGATCTGCTCCCACCTCCACCGCATACCATCTCTGGGGAGCAGGATCTGCCCCCTGAGTATGTAGACCCCATTGCTGGCATGCCCAAGCTGGGCAGAAGAGGAGAAACTCTCTACATACGACCAGTCGACCACCTTGAGGAGGCCAAGGACTTGTCGAGAGATGAGTCGGATAACGGACTCTTTGAGAAGACCAAGAGCCCTCCTGACGTGCCACCGGCAGATGGCTCGATGGATTACCCAGGATCATTCTCGAGCCGCCGCAAGCGCGTCAAGATTGACGGCGAAAAGGTCTCCAAGTACAAGGACGTTCGCGGATTCCGCTTGCACGCGGAGCGTGGCTACACCTTCTGGCGCTTCAACATCGAGATTGAACTCCGCGAGAAGCAGCAGCGGATCGCGTACCGTATCAACCGCGGCCCGTCTATGGGCTTCTGGGTTCCTGCTGCGGGAGAGTCCATGAACATCATGTTCTACAGCTGCAACGGCTTCAGCATGAGCGTCAACCCCGACGACTTCAGCGGACCCGACCCGATGTGGCGCGACGTCCTCAACACGCATCAGTCGCAGCCGTTCCATGTTATGCTTGGCGGTGGTGATCAGATCTACAACGACTGCTTGATGGACGAGAGCAAGCAGTTCCGGGAGTGGTTGATGATCAAGAACCCTTTGCACAAGCACAATGCGCCTTTCACCTCGACGATGCAGGACGAACTAGAGAAGGCGTATCTTGAGAGATATTGCATGTGGTTTTCGCAGGGTCTCTTTGGCGTGGCCAACTCACAGATCCCAATGGTCAATATGTGGGACGACCACGACATTTCCGACGGCTTCGGCTCGTACGCCCACCACGACATGAACTCGCCGGTATTCTCTGGACTCGGCAACGTGGCGTACAAGTACTACATGCTGTTCCAGCATCAGAGCGTCCCTCAAGAGACGGAAGCATCTGAACCCAGCTGGATTCTTGGTACTCGGCCAGGCCCATACATCAACGAATTGAGCCGCAGCTTGTTCGTAGAGCTCGGCTCCAAGGTGTCGCTGTTGGCCGTCGATGCCAGAACGGAGCGAACGGAGGGTGATGTTGTGAGCGAGGAGACTTGGCAGCACATGATGGACCGATGCTACGAAGAACTCAGAAGCGGTAGAACTCAGCATCTGCTTGTCTTGCTCGGCGTCCCGATTGCCTATCCCAGACTGGTTTGGCTGGAGAACATGTGAGTTTCGCCCATCTTAAATGACTTGTAACACACTAACAGATTAGTCTCACATCGAGAGCTATGGATCCCGTCAAGGCGCTTGGCAAGCTGGGAATGCTTGGCAACACGCTGAACCACATTGATGGTGGTGTCGAGGTTCTTGACGATCTCGATGACCACTGGACCGCCAAGAACCACAAGAAGGAGAGGGAGATTGTCATTCAGGACATGCAGGATCTGTCGGCAGACAAGTCCGTGAGAGTCACGTTCCTCAGTGGCGATGTTCACCTTGCGGCTGTTGGCCAGTTCTACGCCAATCCCAAGCTGAATCTGCCCAAGCATAAGGACTTCCGTTATATGCCGAACGTCATCTCATCAGCCATCGTCAACACCCCGCCTCCCGATCTGATGGCAGACATCTTGAACAAGCGCAACAAGATCCACCACTTTGATGATTCCACCGATGAGAACATGATCCCGCTGTTCGGACACGGTGTTGATGGTAAACCCAGAAACAACAAGCATCTCCTGCCGCATCGGAACTGGTGTGCCATTCGGGAGTGGAGTCCCGGCACCACGCCGCCGCCCACGCCGCCTCTGTCGGCCTACGATAGAAGCCCTAGCCCGCCTCCTAGTCGCGGCGGTGGTCTCTTGCGGCGTTTCTCTTCCAACAAGGGACCGGCATACCGTCCTGACATTCAGAAAGACTCTCCTCGGGATTCATCTCGCCCGCCAATCTCGAACAGCGGCAAGGCTGGCGGTGGCTTGTTCCGAAGGCTCTCCCGTCGTAACTCGACCGACGGGGGCCGACCTGCCGAACCTGACAAGCCAAAGCGGTCGATGTCGTTGACGCGCAATTTCTTCAGCCGTAAGGGCAGCAAGAAGTCGAAGCCCGATGACGGTGGCATCAATGGATCGTGGGGAGAAGATGAAGACGACAATGTGAGCTCAGTTGAAGACGGTCATTACGGATATGACCACTACGACGGAACGCCCGCCGTGCAGCCCCGTGTCAGAGGCATGGGTCTACGCGGAGGAGGCCACGACGAGTATCAATCTGGGGATGATTCATACTTCACGGCTCAGCCCGCCGTGCGAATGAGAGGTGCGCCCATTAGAGCCGGTGCGCACCACGACGAGTACCAGCCCGGCGACGAGTCACAATTCACCGCCCGCCCGCCGACTCGCGCGCGTACTATGAGTACCGAGCGCTCAGCCGCGATGCCGCCGCCCAGGCCTTTCCACCGCACTCCCACCGGACTGTCGATCAAGCAGCAGAAGCAGGCCGACAAGTTCGCAGTCGACCTCGAGGGCGGCCTGGACATTTGCCTCAACGTCGAGGTTAACCCGAAGGATCCCACCGGCATAACGACGCAATACCGACTTCTCGTCCCACGACTCTTCTGGGACGACGCGAAGGAGGGCGCGATACTACAGCAGCCCGCGCCGGCGGGCTTCAAGCGTTTCTTCAGCCTTAGCAAGAAGAGAGACACGAGTCGCCCGCCGGAGGAGTTGGAGGGCGAGGAGGAGCAGTTCGACAGACCCGTCACGGGCAGACCTCAAACCGCGGCGGCGCCGCTTCCACCTGCCGGACGGGACGGGTATGATGTGCCCAGGGCCGCCGCGAGGTACGAGTCGCCTGGAGGATACGATTCTTCCCGTACATACGACTCGTCTGCGCGTTACGATTCACCCGCGAGATACCAGCAGCATGCCGGGCGGCAGGAGAGGAGGTGAGGTGAGCAGTGGGGAAGGAAGTAGCAGTGCTTACATTGCATCAGATTAAGCCATTGGGAGTTTCGACCCTGCAAAACAGGTTGTGGCGACGGAAGCTTCTCTTCTTGCATACACCCGCAAACATTGTATTTGAGCAACGAGCATTATGAGGCATTGCAATGGAGTAGGATTACGAATTCGAGGGCAACGAAAAGTTGGGTTCGTTTTGGATTTGTTGGTTGGGACTCGGGAGTTCCAATACCTTCACGGCTCAGGCCCTTTATTAATGATGATTATGACCTCGATTTCTTCGATTTTGAACGTTGATGTTGAAGTGGTGACTTGTAGTGACTTTTGAGAGATTGGCGGGGACACGGTTTGCTCTGTGAGATACCTCAACCACCGGCTGGCTCATGTTGTGTTGCCGTACCTTAAGCATGTTGCCCTAGACGAGCTCTAGACAAAACGTAGGCGTGATTACTCAATGGACAACCAAACATACTCATGCTACGCGGAATAGTGTCCACTGTTGTGTAAGGTGCGTGTCACGGGGGTCAATCAAGCATTGGATCGTATGGCCTTACGGGGCTACTCGGGATATTCCAAATGTTAAATCCCCGCTCGTCTTGGTTCGTAGTAGCACTTCTCATATCAAACTTTCTGGTAGCCTGTGATGTCGTTTCGTCAGCAACGCCCAGACACCACCTGAGGAAGTACGTGAGTGAACCCACCTTTTCGGACTATGTAACATATGCCGACGTGTCATCTTCCGCGGTCTCTTTTCTATTCAGACCGCGAACACATCGGCAGGTCGTTTTGTTCTTGACCTCATTCTCTCATTCGAGATTCACCTCCGTCCGCGCGGGCTGTGTGGCGCATGCCGCGCGTTTTTCCATCCATCGTCTTATCTTGCCCTAGACCACACGCGTGAGGGGATCATTGGATATCGCCGTCCTTGGCGGCGGCGTCCCTCTCGGCGCTCCTGCTCCTGCTCCTGCTGCGGCTGCGTCCGCGACCGCGGTTCTGGGCCCTCGCTCCGCCGCGGTTGTTGGCGCCGCCCTTTCCGCCGGGCGGGGGACGGACGAAGGCGAAGTCGACGTAGACGGTCTGGTCGAGGAGCTTCGTCTCGTGGGCCGAGTCGATGGCGGCGCGGGCTTCGGACAGGGTCGCGTACTCGATGAGGGCGTAGCCCTGGGTAGATGTAGACGTTAGTGAAACTTGTTCTCAAGATGGCGTAGAGCATCCGGGGAGAGTAGCGGGTAGTTTACCTTGACGTAACCGCTTCTTCGGTCCAGGTTGAGGTGCAAATTCTTGATCTCGCCGTACTCGCCAAACTTGTCCTGGATGGTCTCCTCGTCGGCCTCCTCGTGGACGTTGGTCACCATGACGATCCAGCCCTCGATGGAGCGGACGGCGGTGGCGCGGCCGTGGGTTTGCATCTCTTCGTTGCGCGCCGGGGGGGCGGCGGCGGCGGCGGCGGCGTTGCCCGGGGAGGGCGGGTTGTCGATTTCCATCTCTACGTCGGCCATCTTTGGATGCTTGTGTTCTGCTTGTCGCAGGGCTTTTCTTTCGGGTGAATGTGGCTTTCGACGGGGGAAGAGGTAGGTGGTTTCGCGAGGCGCGCGTGTGTGTTGGCGGCGAGTAAGTGTGACGTCGGTGGGTGAGGTTGAACGGTGGTCGTTTGTATGGCGGGGCGCGATTGAGGTCAACGAGGCTGTCGAGGAAAAAAGTGGACGGACGGTGGCTTTCGGTACGTATCTTCCGGAGCTTGTGCACGGACGGCGTGTTGATCCTCGCGTGGCAGCCAGCGCTATCCGATCAGTTGAGGGTTGAGTGGTGAGAGCTTCATATCTTCAACACAACCGTCTCTAATGCCAATTGAATTAGCTCTTTTCAATAGCAGCTGTCTGTGAAGTCTCGAACACGTGCAACAATTGATGGTATTGTATTGTCGAGCTAAGAAGGGCACCTGAGACTCACGGCACGGGGGCATGAGCCTCCGTCTCAGCCCTACCCACCGCCGAAAGACAGCCTGACCTGAATTCAAGATTGACGAGGCGTTTTCTTTCGTCGTCTCAGGGCGACTTGACACGAGAATTCATCTTGTTTCAACTGCTCAGCCTCACGATCACTGGCGGGAGTCGTCTGAAGCAGATGAACGGTTCCCCACTGAAAGGCCAACATCTCAGGGGGGCATAAACTGCTGCCTGCATCATTTTTGGAGGGCCGTCTTGCAGCGCGAATGCCACGCCAGAACTGCCACCGTGGGAGATTGGATGCCGAGAAAGCGAATAATGCTTTGTTATTGCAAGCACGCACGCCGAGAACTGGGCAAGAGCTCTCAGTATGAGAGATTTCGGCCGGGATGATGGTTGTTTCATCGTTTCCGTTTCACGACCTACCCGCCCGGGGATGACGGCCGGGGCCCAATGACGGCGGCCGTGGTGCAATTCATGATCCAGGGGCACCGGCTTACGGCCTCACGCAGACGCGTCGATCAACGATCCCATTTAATTGAGGCCGTCTGGTTCGTCGCTTGGCAGATTTGGACGGGAAGCGAAACCCGCAGTCCATGCAACCCTCGAGCCAAGACATACGACGCTTACCTGCTAATACCCAGGCGCAAAGAGTCCGCGTATTTTTTCTGGGCCCGTTTTGGGCGAATTTTATGTTAAATTATGTGGACGGACGAGATCCTTGGCGGAGGGATGCTGCACTGCCTCGAGGGGGTGAGATTGTTGGTTGTGTCTGCAGGAGGTGAGGTGGGAATCGGGGATTGCTTGTTTGCGATATAACTGAGGATGAACCCCTTGTTTTTGATTTCTTGGGATCTCGTTGCCGCAAGATTTCACTGCAATTTTCGCGTCTTTTTTTGAGGTTGAGGTTTCTCAATCGATTGACTCTCAGTGACATAGTCGTCGATCTATCAACAACGGGTTATCATCACAGCAGTCGCAACCGCAAATCAACCCACACTCCACGTCAATCCCTCCTCCGCGCATCATCCCACATCCCGTCAAAATGGTGGTTCAAGAGCAGCCCAAGCCCACGGCGCAAACCATGCAGCCAACCCAGCCTCAGCCGAACCCCAACGCCCTCTCCAAAGAAGAGAGGGAAAAGGAGGAGAAGAAGTCCTGGTCATGTGTAAGTCGCTGCTCTGACGATCTGGTCACATCGTGGGCCGTACGTTGTAAGGCTGCCCATTGCTGATCGGTCGACTCTCACAGGCCCAATGTTGCTCCAGTTGCCTCGATTGCATTGCGGCGTGCATGCGCGGTTAGCAATACGTGTGTTTTTAAAGATGGGGTGAAGGATTGAACGGCCACATTGGTCTGTTCGCCAAATGATGATCTGGCTATGATGCTGGGTCTTTCTTTGCTTTTCGGTGTACGCGTCCTTGAAATGGGCGTCGGTTTGGAATGGGAATACCTCTTGGAGTTTGGGTGTTTGAGTTTCTTCGCGGACTGCGTACACCGACTGCTTCATCATAACGATCTTAGTCGGATGTTATCGAATCAAATGCGCGGTTTGAAGCGCTTGACAATGCCATGATTGCATCCACGCCACAAGTGAAATGATGATTCCTAGAAGTCCCAAAACTTAGGAACCTTGGTCCCAAATTTTTCTTCTTCGAGAAGGTTTCCGCGCTTTGACGTACATGAAGCTTCAACAATAGCCCCGGTGGCCAGCGATGAAATGCCCGACTACCCGACTGTCCCGGTAGAGCACCGTGTGGAAGCTCCGGCTCGGATCCGAGTCTGGTATCCACTATTGCCGCTCAAGTACCGGGGCATTTTCCAAGGCCCAAGAACTGCGAGAAGGAATTCCTTACTGGGTAAAAGCATTCTTGCGTCAAATTTCTGCTCGTCAACGCAATTCTTAATAATTGTTGTCAGGGAGTAAGCCATTCCTCAAATAGAACATGTTATTGGTGGACGGTCAAAGCTATTGGCATGCAGAAGTGAGACTGTCTTGCTATCACGTCGGGTCGCAGAGGTACCGGCCCCCACTCACTTAAACTTTCGGTCCCCTCCACGCGGTCACCGAAGGTCTTCTTTCACTTCCTTCGCCAAACTAACTTGGTCTTCTTGTTTGATTCAGCTCTTCTTCAAACAAGTTGAAGTCATGCTGCCGGCGCCACTTCTCAGCACTTACCAGAGGTACAAGCAGGACACCGACATTGTCGCGTCCTGGCTTGCTACCACAGCCAAATCATGTGGCTATCCAACTGACCTCCTCTCTGAGGTCGCTGCCAGATCGGCACCCTCTGCCGACCCGGCGACTGGGGACACGCCTCGTCAACCAAAGGCCAAGGATAAAGGCAAAACCAACGGCAAAGGAAAGAAGAAGAAGCCCGCGAAGAAGAACGACGCGGCGCCAGCTGTCCCTAAGAGATACACCGTCGCTGTCAAGGAATTCGTCCCTTTAGCCGAGTTCATCAGTACCAAGAAACAGGCCAAGGTTCCCGACGCATTCGTTTCTGCTCTCAATCGGGTCATAGCCCTTCGAGCCCAGTTCAGCGCTAAGCTATCCGAGCATGGGGCGAAGCGCAATGTTGTTAGTGACTTGAAGCACAACTATTTCCTCGGTATTCTCGATAAAGTCCGCGAGGTCCTTAGGCCACGTATGACGGCTGACGGAGCGCGGGCTAGCAATGAAGGCCTCGATCACCTGTCCAACAGATTCGCAGGGTTGTCTGTATTTGAGCCTTCCCAGGCCTTCCTTGACGCTCCTGACATTGAGATTCCCCGACCCGACCCGAATGTCATCTATGAGGCTGAGGCCGGAGACTCCACCGAGGATGCAATTTTCTTCTTCCAACTTCTGTGGAGGGATCTCTACGACATCCGGATGTGCATTAGAGTGCTCTGGCGTAAATACATGGAAGGATACGGCATCAACGAAGTCGATCTCGTTGCTGTGGCGATTGCTACCAACACCGCTCTTGATCTCGCACGACACATGATCAATGACGTCTTTTCAGAATTCAAAGGCAGAGAGGAAGTGTTCTACAAGACGTTGAAGGAGCAGGCGATTCTCACGCATTATCGAGAGCAGGCGAACCCCGAAAACTCTTATTTTGGTCTTACCAAAAATCCGGATGCTGCAGAGCTCAAGCATAACGCCGGCTCTTGGAGTTTCGTGAATGCCTACAACATGTTGGCAGAAATCCTCCCTGCCTTGTCGACAGAAGGCGAGCCCATCGGTCCAATCCTCCCGAGAAACGAAGCCGACGAGCCCGGAATGGAAAACAGCTGGTACGCCGCCCACCATGGTCATCTCAAGGCAATGTTGGAGGACCTCTTGGTCGTCATAAAGTCTGTCCAAGACTGGCCAGTCGAAGACAACCTCTTGCGCGGCTTCAAGGAAGCTCTCGAGACCAGAAAGATCCCCTTTCACTTTGTTTTCAGCGCGCAATTGCACCTGGATATCATATGGAGATTCGGCCTCGATGTTGGCAGCACACATCTCATTGACCAATTCCTTAACAAAATGAGGGCAATGAAAGACTTGGTCCAGGACTATATTGCCATCAACACGGAACTGGGCACGCTGGAATCAATGGGGCCGTACGACATGAATGCGCGACAGGTGGGCAAGGACTCCCAGCGAATGCTCGACGACCCCATCTTCGAGGCCAGGCTCCAAGAGGTGCCGAAAAAGTCCAGAGCCCAAGCCAAGGCGAAGCTGGAAAAGCACCGTCTGCTCAAGAGAAACCCCGTTCTGTGTGGCTTGATCACGTACAGGCACATGATGCTGCTGTACAAGGACGGCATCGCCTTAGCCAACGCCACGCGGTCCATTGTGGCGGCGTACCATTTGTACCACGCCGTTACCCGCGAGTGAATGCTACCAAGGAATTGGGAGGACCTCCATAGGCAGCTTGTAGTCAGGAACGATGTGAACCCTATCCGCAATGGCTCTGATACCCAGGATGCCGTATACTCTGTCCTTCTCTTCTGTGATCTTCGCGTCTCTGGCGAGCACGAGTGGTTGAAGCACTTCAAAGGGATGCCTCGTGTCTACCTCTGCGGTTGATTCCTTCTGGTTCTGCTGAACCTTGGTCATATCTGTCAGAAGATTCCACATCCTCTCTGAAGACCAGTCCCTCTCCTGGACAACTCTGTCTCTGGCAAACTCGAAAGACCAAGATTCCAATATGCGTGGCCGAGTGCTTCCTACTAGTTCTCTGCCGAACCTTGTCTCGTCATTGCTGATGAACAAGGCAGCTTCATGAATGTCTCGCCATGGCAGGCAGCTCTTCCCACAGACAACCGGAGCGTCAGGACGGGCCATAGCCACCTCTTGCAGAATCCACATCCGCTGCCAGTAAGGCCTCGAAAGGAGGGAGAACAAAGCCTTGTACACTGCCTTCTTCAACGGGCTCTTGAAGGTACCCCAGATGATGAACAGCGGTCGTGCATCAATCTTTGTGCTCTCCCGATAGAATCCGTCGTAAGGGCTGGGTGTCCTATTCCTGGCGGCTATCCAGCTCAGCGCGGACATTGCGAGCTCGCTGTCGTCAGCTTCCGGCCCGAGCCAAACGACGACCTGCCAGGCGGCGGCGTATATGTCTCTCATGCGGCCGACCTGGGCGCTTCGCTCTGCAATGTCCTCCTGATTGATGCAAATGGCGTCGATCCATAGCTTGAAGCCTTGGCGGACTCTTTGCGCTTGACGAAGATGCAATAGAGCCTGGTACAGATTCGGTCCAACGGGGAACTGATGGCCTTCCAGGACGATGTGGTGAACCGGAGTCGGAGGGCCCCAGACGTACGAGAGGGCTAGAAAATCTCCCCAAGCATGCCTCCACGGTAGGTTGTTGTCATTGGAGTTCCATTCTGGCGGTGGATCTCCCGGAAGAGTGCCGTCATTGCCAGCTTGATTCAGGGCGATGGCGTCCTCTGCGTCCTTGAATATGGCGGTAACATCGCGGGTTGAATTAGCCTCGGGCCAGACGTTGTTCTGACCCTTGAACGGCTGGCTTGAGGCTTGGGCAGACAAGTCGACATGCTCGATTCTGCAATGAATAGGAGCCGAGGAGTTGCCCCCTTCTACCGGCTCAATTGCGAGAAGACGTATGTCTTCGCCCTGGAGTGGTTGGTATTGGAACGGCATCTTTACGCTTCTCGAAGTC
This sequence comes from Colletotrichum karsti, assembly GCF_011947395.1. Lineage (NCBI taxonomy): Eukaryota > Fungi > Ascomycota > Sordariomycetes > Glomerellales > Glomerellaceae > Colletotrichum > Colletotrichum karsti. Next base: position 127,169 of record NW_024065920.1, read on the forward strand.
TTTCGTTGTCGCAAGATGGAAGGGCGCTGCCATATGAGTGAAATATTGGCTTACGGGAGCAATTAGCGCGGTCCATCTTGGCTCAAGGCAGCAGTTTTAACCGCGTTGCCGCTGCTGCCGTCTCTGTCGTCGCCGCTGCTATCGTCGCCGACACTGTTCTGATTCTGATCAGAAAATACTGCTCCAGGTGATCGGTAAAGTTAGCCATGAAAGAACTTGATGGATCTGGGTATTGGATATGAGAAATATTATACCAACGAAGCTGTGTGAGACTCCATACCCTGTGACATTGATATTGCGCTTCCCGTGGCTTTCTCTAGCCACCGAGTTTCACGGGTTCTTGCCAGTGTTGTACTAATTGGGAGATGAAAGCCCACGTTGAGGGTTTGGAGAAGAACTTTGGTCAAATGACCACTGAACCGTGAACTGAGATAAATCCTTCGGTGCTTTTAGCGGGCTTAGTGGATTTACCTTCATCCCAGTAGGGAGCTAGCCCTAGCAAGAGGGCAATGTTAGCTGCTATTTTGTGCCAACGACCATTGGACATATGGAAAGTTGTCAACGGATTGATCAGACGCTCATTTGACCGCGGTTTGTTTGGTTAAGAACTTGAATCTCGGTATTGTCACTATCCCCAGTGTCGCAGCTTGCTTACATCCTACCCGTCACAATGTTCCTGCCGCAGTCATTGTTCTTCTATTGTTGGTGATGGCGATATTCAATGTCAATGCTATTTTCATGCTGTCTTTGTCGTCGTCGTCGTCGTCGTCGTCGTCGTCGTCGTCGTCGTAAACTCTTGCTGCCTCGTAAACCGTTGCCGTCTTCGTAAACCATTGTTGCCTTCATAAAATATGATTGTCTTTCTAAACCGTGGTTGTCATTGTAAACCGTTGTCATTATGGACCGTTGTCATTGTCACTGTTGTCGTCGTTGCCTGCCACTGTTGTTTCTAGAGTATTCACTTCAGAATAAATCGTGGTGTCAAGTAGAGAAAAACTGACAAACTTTCTATTGAACAAAACGTAACCACACCTAACAACAGCAGAACTTCACTCATTAGCGCTGGTAACTGCATACGGAGCGTCGCTGCGGCAGGTCTCGTTATGCAGATGACGTGCAGCTGAACACAGTCTTATTGATTGACCAACCAGGACCACTCAATAATGGCTGCTTCGGGAACAGGCTGATACCCCTCACCTCCTGAGAACAACAATTCTTCTCACCGTTGAATCGATTGTCTTCCACTTCGTCAGGTGGCGGCGCTCTTGGGATTCAACTACCTGGCTCGCGTCAATGCAACACTGGCCCTTGAAGCTTCAAACGGCAGCGTATTCAAGAGATGGACATCGAAAGACTTCGCAAGAGCATTGGGCAGTTTTGGCAAACGACTTTGAAAGGCGCCGATGAAGAGCTGCCGGGGACGAAATCGACTACTACGAAGACGGCAGACGGGGTAGAAGATGGCTCAAGCGAATGGGGAATGATTGACGACGGAAGCTGTGCCGAGCAAGAGACTTACAGTTACAACAGCGATGAGTTCGAAACCCAACGCGACCAATACTCAGTCGGCTGGCTATGTGCCCTTCCCATAGAGCAGACTGCCGCTAAAGCCATGCTAGACGAAGAGCATCCCGAACTCCCTAATCCGCCGAATGACAACAACGCATACACCCTCGGCTCAGTAGGAAAGCATAATGTGGTCATAGTCTGCCTTCCCAAGGGCACAATCGGAACCGTGGCAGCCGCCCAGACTGCTGCAAACATGATCACGACGTTTCCGAAGCTGAAATTCCTTCTGATGGTTGGAGTAGGCGGCGGAGTACCGTCAGGCTTCGAGTTTGATGACGACGAAGGAACCGACATCCGACTTGGCGATATTGTCGTGGGTACGCCAACAGGAGGGTTTCCTGGCTTGGTGCAGTGGGATATGGGAAAAGCTGAGGAGGGAGGGTTCAAGAAGACTGGGTCTATGAACAGACCACCCAAATTTCTTCTATCACGCCTCTCTAAGCTTCAAAGCGAGCATGAAATGAAGGGGACAAATATCCCGAAATATCTTGAAGCCATGGTGGCAAAATGGCCTAGACTGGCTGAAAAGTATCAGAAAACCGACCGGCTTGAAGACATCCTGTTCCCAGCGGAGTACAGCCACGCAGATAAACCATCTGAGAACAAAGGGTCTTCCCAGTCCCGACAAGACGACAAGATGGCTAGTCTAAGGATTTCTTGCCGCCATTGCGACAGAGCCAACGCAATCAAAAGACAGCCTAGAGACATGACTGTTCACTATGGTCTGATTGCGTCCGGCAAATGCTGCTGTGCGAGATACGGTCAATGCGAGGTTAGGCGGCAAGGTTCTTTGCTTCGAAATGGAGGCCGCCGGCCTTATGGATCTCCCATGTCTCGTTATCCGAGGTATTTGCGATTATTGCGACTCTCATAAGAACAAGGCATGACAGGAACACGCAGCTGCCGTGGCTGCCGCGTATGCGAAGGAGCTGTTGAGCCACGTGCCTCCAGTCGAGATGAGCAGTCAACGTTCAGTCTGGGACCAGCTGCCCCGTCAGTTGCGAGACAGTGTGGGGAAATGTTAGTATTGAAACACATCTAGATGCAAAGCTCGATGTTAGAGATCTGACTAAAAGCATGTTAGTGACTTCGAACCTCTGCAACACAAGAAGACGTGATACAAATCAGGCAACATACAGATGATATTGAGCTAGCCGACAAGCTCAATTGGCTCGACCCAGTGGACTACACACATCAGCAAGAATACTTCCTTTCCAAACGAGAAGATGGCACAGTCAACTGGTTCCTTGACTCTCAAGGGTATCTCGACTGGCGTCGTTCAAGGGGGGAGGTCCTGTTCTGCCCCGGTATACCGGGAGCAGGGAAAACGACTCTCACGTCAGTGGTCGTCGAGGACATTAGCACCCGCTTCAGCAACAACCAGTCCGTCGGGCTCGTCTACATGTACTTCAAATACAAACAAGCCCGACTGCAAGACGACAAAGCACTCTTATCTACTTTTCTCCGACAACTGGCTACGCGAAACTCGATCATTGGCCCAGTAGAACATCTTTACAATGATTGCAATACGCCCAAAGAAAAGAGGAGGCCTAAAACCGGAGAATTGCTCTTAGCATTGCGCGAAGCGTTAGGCAAACTGACCAAGCTTTTCATAGTTGTAGATGGACTGGATGAGTGCCAAGAGGCCGACGGCTGTCGATCATCATGCATCTCTACTCTCTTGAACTTCAAGTCCGCGCTAGAACCCAAGGTCAATCTTTTCGTCACTTCGAGGAGCCTTCCAGATATAGATGAGGCGTTCAGATTTTCGTCTACTCTCGAAATCAACGCAACCGATTCCGATGTGCGAAAGTTCGTCGAGGCTCACGCGCCCCAAGTTCTGTCAAGGATCATTGAAACTGATGGCCTGGAGGAGGCTGTCACAAAGACTGTAGTTGATGCAGTGGATGGAATGTAAGTTTTCAGTTATGAAGACACCTAACAGGCGTGCTAATTATAAGCTTATATAGGTTTCTTCTAGCCAAACTTTACCTCGACATGTTGAAATGCAAGACTTCCGTAAGAGACGTTAGACGCGCTCTATCTGCATTCAAACAATACAAAGGAGACCACGAGAGTGCTCTTAAGTTCGCCTATGATGAGATCTTGGAGAGGATCAGTGCGCAGGGGAATAACTATCAAGATTTGGCAATGAAGGTAATCTCCTGGGTCACTTTTGCAGCTCGGCCACTAACCACAACCGAGCTACAATATGCCATTGCCACTCAGCCTGGAGATTCCGATTTCGATTACGATGGTTTCACAGCGGCGGATCTCTTGATTTCCGTCTGCGCTGGTCTTCTCATTGTCGACATTCAGAGACAAGTTCATCTGGCTCATTACACAGCAGCAGAATACTTCCGGCATGCCAAGCTGAACTACTTCCTTGAAGCTGATTCAGTGATGGCAGCAACATGTGTCACGTACCTCACTATAATCACGAATGTCTATGGGTGGTGTTCTCCGGATTACGTAGTGGCATATCAGCAGTCGAGCAGCGTGGCACGCTGCAGTCCATTCGAATTTGCATCGTATGCCGCATCGACATGGGCCTTACACTCCAGAAGACACACGCCTCTTCATTCCGAGACTACCAAGTTCTTCTTGAACACATGGACTCTGGAGAAAATCAGCTTGTTTTATTCTCCCGTAATCAGCGGCTGGTTCAATCGGGCAACAATGTGCATGGATCCAACATCATCAACATGTGGAGGTGATCTTGGGTTGCACTGGGCGGCACGAGCTGGTGTTCCAGAAGCTGTCGACATGCTTCTTTATCGAGGGCGGTCGTTATACGCCACCGACGATAACGGACTCACACCTCTTGATTACGCCAATTTATATGCTCATCATGCGATCTCCAAACGACTGAAAGAGGTGGAATTCAACGATGCCGCCAGGTACCAAACGAAAGGTTTGACCCCTTGGCCTGAAGCCACCAAGAGCCGGTCCGATCATGACTGCCTAGGCCAGCATTCCCGTGTGGGCGTGGAGCTCTTCGACTCTGACAGACTTCCACTCCAGCAAAGAGGTTGCAAGAATCCGGAAGCAATACTAGCTCAAGGTCGTGCCGCCTATAGTGACCATGAGTGGCCCCATACATGGAGAATGCCACCCTTCGAGAAACCTGCGATACTGCATGAAACACAGTCCACAGGGAAGGCTTCGACACTCAATTCGAGATGGCGTTTTGCCGCAGACGGGTTCGTTTCATCAAAGCCTACAAGGAACTCGACCTTGCTATAGCCTGTTGATAGTGCAAGGAATACTGAGGTTTGTTTTCCCAAGAAGAAAGCCTAGATGCGGATGGAACATAAATAGTCTTAGAAAGGCAGGGAAATCGTGTAGCGACACGCAGGATGAAGGGGCCAAGACCGTTGCCTTTTAGTATAGATGGTAGGAAGGATGATTATCGGGGTTAGCCAGTCCCTTATCGGCTTTTTACCCATGTCTCTAATCTTATTCAGTTCATCATTGATGATTTTCTCTAGTGTTCCCCTTTCAAAGATACCGGCGCCACAATTAAATACTGCTGAGACTTCAAACATACCACTTCCTTTCAAGTGGATGCCGAGGGTCATCAAGTATGGTTCCAAAGCTCAAATGTCCGAAGTCTTCCCCCCCTGGGCTTTTCCGGTTCATCCGATGATACCACTGCTCCGGCATTTGGACCTCGCCCCATTTCAAGAGGCGGAAAGCAATATTGGCTTGAGAGTCAGACCTCACAATTTCTTCAGTAAGGCATCCGCTATTGTTTGATTCTGATATTAAGTCTTCAAGCTCGACCCCGTCTTCTTTGACTTCGTTATGACGATTCAGCCGAGTAACCTTTGCAAGCGGTGAGATTTGACTTGCAGCAGCTATTGCTCGCGAGTTCGATCCCACTACCGGCATGTATCCTGGCAGGTATCTTGTGGAGAGCACAATAGGAAGCGCCGTTATGATGGCTCCGAATATGGTAAGTAGCAAGACCGGAAGAGCGGCGACTCCGATAGCGACGATGGCACCTTCAGGGAGGCTGACTTGGTCGGATACATACCCGACCAAGTCCCCAGTCTGACCAGGTCTTTCCAAGAGATAATAATCTAAAGTGAGAAGTTGATAAGTAATAAATCTTATATAGCCTACGCAGAACTTACCTCCCTGAGATGCAACAACGAAGATCGCCAATGACATCAACCAGTGCATCATCACGCTGATGAACATCAGTGCTGCGCTGTATTTATACGGCAGTTGAAGGCGATAGGTTCCAATCTGTTGGCCTCTTGAGACGTGGTCAGCTTTCTATCGATAGCTTATTGTAGATGGCAGGTCTTAGCTACTAACTGTGGTCGAGTAACCCGCAACGGGCGATATTTCACTGAAAACATAGCCCACTCGCGGCTCATCTCCAGCCGAGTGACGATTGAATTATATGCTAAGTACCAAAAGGAAAGGTATAAGTGAGGAGTGTTGGCAACGATAACAGAGGACATGAACGGCGCATTGCCCTGAATCGCTGCGACGACATTGCTTGGGTCTTTGCCACGAAGACCCATCCACTTTCTAAGGAAGAGAATCAGCATGTTATCAAACATGAGTTCGGCTTCTTACAGAGGTATGTTGTTTCCCAACTCTATGAGAAACACAAGTAGGCATACGATGACGCTCGCCGTGAATATGCCGTAAGTTGCGTATGATATCTCCCATGGCACAGCAGAAGCCCTCCTGAACCGTTTATTGGTCCACTGTTGCGCTGTAATTTTGCCGGAGTACTGTGCTGAATCGTCGTGTCGTATTGACCTCAAGGTTAGAAGCCCTCGCTCGTGAGCTCCCCTGACTGGGTTTGTGATGAATGACGCGATAGCATCCCCAAGAGTGACAAGTGGTTCTCGAGGACCGAGAACCCTGATAACGACAATACAAATGACAATCTTCGTCAAGACTGATAAAACGACGATGAGAAGGGAGGTTTTCGAAAGCGCAACGGAGCAGGCCGACTGCACAGGCTCTGCCAAGCAGTGTGATATGCGGAGCGATGCCAGGTCGCTGGATGTATCGAATGAGTTGAATCTGAGGCCTATGTGATGATTGCCTATAGCAGAGGAGTACACCGAAGTGTTCCAGGTAGTACTGGTAGCAGACTTGAAACGAAGGACTTTATACCAGTCTCCGATACTGATCAACCAAGGTTCGCCGGGGTTTGGCGATTTGAAGACCATGCTGCAGCTGGCATTGCAGGAAGGGACAGTTCCGGAGGTAATGTGTCCCACCATGTTGCACTGAGTCGAGAACCACACCGAATTTGTCATGCCTTGCGGTACTACTGGTTCCCAGATGTTGTCCGAATCAGGGGCAAGGCTCCAAAGTGCTTTGCGTGTCCAGTCTGCGCCTGTGGTGACCAGCACGACATCTCGATAACCTCTTACACCAGTGCATAGTTCGTTGTCATACAATTTCTGGCACTCAGAAGCTTCCAACCTTTCCCATTGAGAGGCCGAGGCGGCTGCCTTCCGGACTTTGCGGGATTGTTCCTCAAAATTGTCGTAGACATAATCTTGAAAGCTATGAATTGCGCCGAAGTCTTGTTTGTTCAGAAAAGACGCCGGTTCATTCCGATTTCCTGTGTCGGGTGTAAAGAGATCAGTAGTCATGAGGCTAGCCCCTGGGAGATAAAAGTTGCCGCCGCTGGTGAAATTTTCAGTCGCGATAGTAACGTGGTAGTCTCCTGAACGATTGTCCATGAGAAATATGGTGCTATTGAAGAACACGTGAATAGGAATTGATGTTAGAAATAGTAGAAACCAGGCAATAAACTTGAAGTAGGATAAATAAAATGCATTTCGCAATGATGGGATACCAATGTCCAGCCAATTATTCTTCCTATGAGCGGTGTCAACTTCCTCTCGTGAAGGAGAGTTGAGGATTTGCATGAAGAAATTTGACGAAGCGAGGATAGCAGTCGATATCGTATTAATAACCAAATGTAGAAGGATGTCGATGATGCCGGTGCTATTGCCTTTGCATTTAGCATTATATAGCGGCCAGGCTCTGGCCAGTTCGCCAGTTGCTGATGCGGCAATAGCAAGGGTAACCAGAAGTACGATCAACAAAGTAATCATAATGGTGACGTTCAAAATTGCCAATCTTCGCCATCCGCCCGGGAGCCGCTTCAGTCCGTTGTCGAGTCTGAAGCGCTTGGCGAATGTAGGCGCCATTGTTGAGTGAGGGAGAGACCGATGTCATACAAAGAGCGAAGAGCGAAGACGGAAAGAAAATGGTCACTCGTATGCGATTCAGACGAGGGTCGGCATTGGCGTTTATGTATGACATCGTGTGTAACCTGGGCTGCTGTCGGGTATGTATTCATACCATGACACACGTGCAGTGACGACCCAGGCCAACGGAAAGCATGTCCACCCCTCGTGGAATAATCAAAGTCGTTTAGTTGACGGATGCCCAAGCAACAGACTCGATCTCTTGGCCCTAGAAGTCGCATCGGCCTCGCCTGTTGGACAAGGCATACTGCTGCACTCCGCAAATTAGATACACAAGTTTTGGTTGTTCCGTATTACCTCGTCGGCTGCGTTGATTTGACCACGGTAGGAGCTGTGGCGCTTTGGCGTGCCACCTCAAGGTTCACACCAAGATGCCACCCATACCAACGTAGGCGCACAGGTCGAGAGAAGGCAGTGCCATAAGCAGAGGGTGGGCCTGTCGAGTTGCTCTTGTAACACTCACACCAGCTGTAGGGCCTCAAGTCCCCAATGGAGACGTATCATTGCCGCATGCCTGGAGCAGTACCTTCCTCACTCTGAAGATGGAACATTCGAGCGGCGTCCCAAGCAACCCTTTGGAGCCTCATCCTCAGGCCCACCTCATCCAGGTCCCCACCAAACCGCACCCTCTTCTCCCGACCAATCAAAAAAATCAACCGCAGACCCACCCCAGGAGTGATCGCGCCCCCCGATTCTGCCATCGACCACCGCCCTCACCATCTATATAAACGTCGTCTCTCCCCGCACATTTCAGACTTCCTTTGGATCTTTTTTTCTTCATACTTACCTTGCTCAGTCCGCTGGGGATCAAGAAATCCGGCTGGCAGAGAGGGAGGCCTGCATTGCACATCGCGGAGTCGACCTCTCTCGATTGCCCTTCGGGGCCATCGTGGGTGCAATTTTTGATTTTGAACACTTTTCATTGTGTCCGTCGCCTTGCGCGGCGGTATGAAGAAGAGTCTTGCCCAGAACGGAAGCTACGGTGCCTGCTGAGTCGGAGGAGTGAGGGAAGTGCTGCTGTGGCTCTTGGACGCGTGTAAACAAGAAGGGGAGGAAAATGCGTCTGGAGCCCTTGAGCAGGGTGTGGCAATGGGGACGCCTCGTTGGATACGAAAGCCCACGCTGCTGTCGTGATGTGACTAAATGAATACACCGTGAGATGAAATCTTCGCCGCGCAACTTCAGACTGTCCTGCTGGCTGGCGGCTGAAGAAAGGCTGCCTCGCGTGAAAAGCTTTCCACCACCTCCGCCCTGACGGGCAGTGTCCCAACAGCCCGCGACGACCGAAGAGAGTGAATAAAGTTCCCACCCAACGCGCTCAGCAGATGTTTGCCTGCCGACCCAGGGCGTTCGTAGATCGCCGTCTCGACCAGCGGAAGCACTTTGCCCTCCGTTATCGCCCTTCACCCAAGCATTCCTACCTTCTACGGCAACGAGGAGCTTTCGCGGGAGAGCAAAGAGCCCGCCGGCGGCCACGAACCTAGGCCGTCGAAACCCAAGCCCACGCCTGCGCGCCTTCCTCAAAGACCCTCAGTCGAAACGACAGGACTGGAAAGTCCGTGAAAATTCAGGCATCAGGCTCCGCCGATGGCCTGCGTGCTGCCTCCCAGTTTATTTGGCAAGAGCACCTTGCTGAGCGGGTGGCTTCAACGACCAGTGAGCACCCGGATGATCAACTCGAGGCAAACCTGGACGATGCAATCAATAGCCGACGTTGCGAGACAATGCAGCAAATCAACAAACAAAGACCACGAAATGCTTCACCATGCCAACTACTAATGTAATGCACACTGTGTTTCTGACCTGGGGTATAATTCCTGCCCACAAACGACCTCTGCCAAAGGGCCTAATATGTACAACGCGGTCCAAACGCGATAAACCGAACAAAAACAGCCTTTTGTCAATCTCCGGCCAAACCAAAACCTTCCGGGGCTCAACCTCGTGATACCGTCAAATGCATCCCCATGAACGCCATACAAAATACTCGCATCATGTTACGAGTCTGGATGGCTCCTCCTATGCTGAAATGCCCTCCCAAGTAACCTGGTCAGTAATATCCCTGACACTCAATCCTGTAATGCTAAAGACGGTTACGTCGAGCTCCTCTTCCGACATGTCCTGTCCTGCTTGCTTCTGACCCTCTGCTACGTCGTAGAGAGCGTAGATCTGCCCATTCTTCACCTCCTGTTGGTTCCGGTTGACCTGGATATCCGCAAACAGCTGCTTGCGCTTGGTCTCGCTGAGGGCAGGATTGTGTCGGTCGTATCGGGCCTGCATCTTCGCCGCCTCCATCTTCATGTGCTCCAACTCGTCCCTGAGGCCTTGAATGACCTTTGCCAAAGCGTGGCCGGGAGGCTGGGAAGGGCGCACGGTGTTGTCCTCTGTGGACATGCCCAACTGCTTGTACTGCTCGGACGGAGGGACTGGTCTTGAAACCTTGATCCGCTTCTTGCCCTCGGCAATATCGGCCGCAGTCACTGTTCCGCGGTGGGCCTTGATCCGAGTGCACACAATGCAGTTCTTACAGCTGTGGCCTGACAAAGTATCAAGGACGCGGCGAGCATCCGGAGACAGGCCAGGGCAGTTACCCTTCATCTCGGTGGTCGTGTTATCGAGTCCGCCTTGGGTCATCAAGTCGATGGTGGTTGACTTGTTCTGGGAGGACTTGACGGCCGGCTTGAGAGACACGCTTCTCTGGCTCTGGCTGGTCAAGTTGCGGGTAGTGTTTGTGGTCTCTTCCCGGACAGTCCTAGACTTTGAGGATCCTTCCTTCCGGCTCTTCACGTCAACGACCATGGAGTGGGTCTGGGTATGCTCCGGCGACTGGATGGTGCCCTCGTCATCACTTTGGAAGGGATCCAAATCCGGTACGGAAGCACCCTTGACGGAGCTCTTGGAGGTCGTGTGAGAGTTACTGCTTCTCTTGCTGCCCTTGTTCGCGAGGTTCGAGGCCTTGCTGTTCTTCCCGTTCGAGGCGGATCCCTCCGGCAAAGAGAAGGCGACCTTCTGGGAAGAGCTGGGAGCCCGAGAGGCGGACGGTCGTCTCTTGGGGCGAGATTCGGCGACCGAGCTTCGCCGGCTCTGTATGGTGTCCTGATCGTTCATACTGCGGTCGGTCTGCTCTGTCGTCTCGGTGACCTCGATGGTCCTCTTGCTAGGGGTCCGCTTCGGTGTTGCCTTCTCCTCGGCAGTCACGTCAACGACTCTCGAGTTCTGCGTGCTGTCAATCGTAATGTCAGGCATGAAGAACGCCGAGGTCATGTTCTCTCCCTCCTCATCATCGTCATCCTCGACCTCCTTATTGAGGCGCGCAGAGAATTCCTCCGTTTTGCCTAGCGGACGGCAGTGGTCGAGTTGCTGCTTGAGATACTCGATCTCCTCCTTCAGACGAATGTTCTCGTCGTGCAAATCGTGCAGGCTCTTCTCAAAGCCCGAGTTTTCGCGACGAAGGATCTTGTTCTCGTTGAAGTACTTCTCGTTGTGGCGAACGAGGCTATCGTTGTCCTCCTTGAGGGTACCGTGTTCCTGCTCCGTAGTCTGAAGTTCTACCTGCAAAGCCTCGACTTCTTCGTGAGCAGCTTGGATGTCCTCCTTTGCATTCTCGACGGTTTGGCGGAGCTCCTCGTTTTGGGTCATGAGTGAGCGCGCGTTGCTGCGTAGTGACCTGTTCTCACTGATGAGCGACTCCTGCTCGCGGCGCAGAGAGTTGTTGTCCGCTCGCAGTTCCTCCATTTCTCGCTGCAAAGTTTCCTGTTCTTGGCGGAGCGTTTTGTTGTCTGCCTGGAGGGACTTGTTGTCGACTTGCAGAGCCTCGCTGGTCTGCTTGAAGCTGGATGTTTTCTGGACGAATTCCCGGTTATGATTGATCTCCAGGGTAGCGTTGAGTCTTTCCTGAGTCTCGTGAAGCGCTCTCTCCTGCGTCTCAATCTTGTCCATCAGATCGCCAATGTTCACACAAGCTTCTTGAAGCTTCTTCACAGCCCGGTCCTTTTCGAGCGATAGAGTGTTGTTCTCGGCCTCGCTGACACCAATCCGGGTAGTCGCCTGTTCAAGTCGAGATTGCAATGCTGCCATCTGGGACTCAAGTTCTGTATCTGGTCAGATCAAGTTCTCCTCGGTACATAGCAATTGAACTTACGAAGCTTCTCCATGTGGTAACGCTCATCGGCAGCGGTCTCAGGTTCTGAGGCCGTCCTGGAACCAATGGCGCTATCGATTGACTTGCGGCCCTTCAACCGCTTAAGCTCATTCTTCAAGTCGACCACTTGTTCCTCCAACGCCAGCGCATGTCTTTGCACTAGATCATCGTGCTCCTGGAGATTGCAGATCTCGTCCCTGATCATATCCAGAGACACAAACAAGTTCTCCTCGTCTGGAGGGATCGCAAGACCGTCAACTTCGGCGTGGTCATTAGGCGGCTGAGTCTCGATGCGATTGCGAACGCGGCCGTTCTTGACGAAGACGGGAACGCCGTTCTGCACGCCGCCGTCGAAGCGGAGCTTGCCCGTGATGAAATCGTTCAGGTGAGAGATGTCGGGCATGAAGAATGATCGACATGTGACGTTGTTCTGAGCGGGACTGTCTGTGGTCGCCGGGGAGGGGAAGTGGCTCTTAATCGTGTTGAAGGTGACGGGAGTAGACTCGACTGCAGGAGCGCTATGGACCGGTTCAGGCTTGGGTGTGGCCTGCGTAGGAGGGGCCAAGAAGTCTGATTTCCTGCGTTCGGCGTTCGCGGCCATTGAGGCCCGTCGAGCAGCCTTGTAGTTTCCGGAGGCGGTGCGAGCGTGGCCTTTGGCGAGAGGGCTCTGGTGTCGTTGTTGCTGGGGGTTGAAACGGAAGTTCTCGGCGTTGATATCGAACTGGAATGGCGACTTGGACATGTTGGAAGAAAGATCCGAGTCGTTGTCGACGCGGGGCTGCATCTCAGCGCGGGTCCGCTTAGAACCTTGCCAGGTATCTTGCTCAGTGTCATCAATGGTTGAGAGATACTTTTGGACGATGCTCTTGTGTGAAACGTTCTCCTTGTGCCGCAACGAACCGTTGGTCTTGGTGGCTGCTCTGGGCTCGGGGTTCTTTGGCTTGGCGTAGAATTCGGGCCACTTGCGGTGGGCAGCTTCCAAGTCGACCTGGAGCCTTCCGTTATTAGGATTGACAAGACGAGCTATATCCTCGTTAAGTCTGCGCGTGGACTCGCCGTCGGGATCCGAGAAGACGGAGGACATAGTCGGGCTGACGGTGCCGTGGGAGCCGGTGGAAGATGGCGGGGAGTTGAAAGGGTTCTCGCGATTAGCGTTCATCTCTCGTAGAACGCGGGAGCGGTAGCGACCATGTAGTGCGTCGGACTCCATGACTACCCTTTCACGCGTTGAACGCGGTTTCCAGGACGGGAGGCGACTTGGGAAGGCAGAATGGGAAACTCACGTCGCTCGCGCAGCAGCAGCTGGGGACGACGCGTCGGCGGGTCGATGTTTGGGTTGTATTAATCGTAAAAGCTGCACTGAAGCAATACCGAGCAGGAGAAAGCTGCTCAAGGCATGAATGCGGACGCAATGGCTCTGCAAGTGTGAAGATTGGAGATGTTGAGCTCGCGGAGGTTAAGGTTGATGGAGAAGAAGCGTTCTACGTGCAGGGCAGGGGTCGTTTGTTTACTTTCCAATGGTGAAGCGTGTAAACAATTGGCCCGCGGCCGGGCGTGGGCAGAGGGCGGGACGGCAGCAGGTTAGTGGGGCTGACTGCCCTGCTTCTGGAGGCCCAGCGCACTTTGTCAGCGAATGGGCGCTGAGATTTAGGCGTCTAAACCAGAAACGCGTCTTGCCTGCTGCTGCAAGACACAAAGAGCGCGTTCTTTGTCTGCACGTCAGCGGGCCAATGAGGGTGTACAAAGAAGTACTGAACCGAATAGTCGATTTCTTTTCTCACGGCAGTACTGCAACGAGTAGGTATCGATGGTTATGAGGTTAGAAATGTCCATATTTTTATTAAATTACGTAGGCCCCGGCGGATGACCTGAGCTCTCCACCTCGGACAGGGCCAGCTCGGTTCGGTGTGCTTCGGTGAAGACGCACGTGCCAGAGGCACTTTAGCTGGCCTGTCGATGTTTCCTCCAACTCTCGAGTCTTGGGATGTTCTGGGTTGCCGCTAATAGCATCGCTGAGTAAGACGGCAGCCAATGGAGAACGGGAAGACCCTTCCACATCAAAGCCAATTAGTCGAGTTCATGACACGGACTGGCGGGTGGTCGCGCACCGCTAGAAACATCTACAGAAGCCGACTCAGTTCGTTTCAGTCTAGCGATGCATTCCTCAGGGCCCTCTTCAACGGCTTTTTCTCGTCATTCCAACTGAATGTCAGTTCCAGCTTACAGAGACATGCTCGCCTAGGTATTTGACCAAAACCGCAGACAGCTTTCTCCACATGGATTATCTCGATGGCTGAGCGTATCCGCAGACTTTCTCATGGTCATGTCCGAGGGTCAGATACAAGTCACCAGATCCACCAGTTCATCGCCAGATATCGGCAGGTGATCACGCCTTGGGTGGGCTGTGCCATCGTGGGCTTCACACCGCCGAGGGAGCTGGACCGAACCTGAGATGTTAGTACAAGACGGAGGCATTACTCGGCTAGCCCGTTTTAGACGAGTACTCGTGATCAATTTCCTCATGCGTGTAGCCAGTTTCCTGGTAGATGGCAGCATCAAGCTGGACCAGAAGAATATCTGCGGTAAAGATGATCTGTAGCAATTCGTAGTGCCAAAAGTGCACCTCGACACAGCACTCAGGTTAGGAATCAGGGTCTTGGCGACTCCAGATGCCCCGCATGAACATAATCTGGTAGTGGCCGCCACCTTCCGAACGAGGTCACCACCCTCCTCGGTGCACCATTCTGCGACCACTCGAGTGCCTCGTGCAGGTGGATCTTACCTGGTAAAGTGGGCTGGCTTGGCTTGGCCTGACAGCCATCGCCAACGCCCGGCTACTCAGCGCCGCCATCCTTCCGCTCGTTACCTTGTTTTACCCTTAAACGACCCTCACTTTTGTCTTCTTTTTCCCTCTTTTCCCATCAATCGCTTGTCGCGGTACGATCGCTTTACTCCTGCGTCTTTTTCCTGCGCCGAAACTCGTCGAGGCGATTGCGATTCCCTCCTGAACATGGCATTGCCCTGCTCTACGTGAGCGGCCTTTTAGAGAGCTCCTTGCTCTTTTTCTTGAATATAGTCATTTGCCTTTGAAACAGCCATCATGGCCCGATCGACTCTCCTCCGATTGTCCGGTGCCTGCCTCGCAGCGCTTGCTCTGCTCTCGCCCTCGACGGCGTTCGCTGCGGCGACACCTCCGAATGCGCCCAAGCCGTACTGCCCCATCTTCTACTCCGAATCCCAGCCTCCGACCGATTGCGAAGCTAGACAACCAACCAACTTCCTGCAGACACCCCGGCCTGCGAAGAAGACATCCCTTGATACATCCACGACCAACAATGAGCCTCTCGAGGCTGCATTCGAGGCCATGACGGTCATGCAACATGACTTTTTTGTTGCAGACCAAGGAACCTGGCCCGCAGCCATCGATTGGACTGCTGCTGTTATGGAGACAATGCTGTCAGGTGCTCTGACTTCCTTGTCGCAAGCATTGGCAGTCCTCGATATCGGAGGAAATTCCGACAAGGGCGCAAAGCGCAACCTGATAGACACATTCTTCACCCAGCTCGTGGCCTCTTACTTTGGCCAAGATGCCGTTGCGATTCGCAACCAGGTTCGTGCGACGGATTAAAAACAAAAATATCAGCAGTACCTAACAGCTCGGCAGGCTTTCGACGACATTCTCTGGGTCGTTCTCGGCTGGGTTGATGCCGTCAAATTCATCGACATCCACTCCGGACTATTCTACTCGCGACAGGGCCTTAACGAGAGTGCGACCCCCGGACTTGGAGATGCATTGGCAAATGGCCCCTGGCATGGCCAGTACTGGATCCCTACTTTCGCACACAGAGCTAGAATCTTTTGGGACCTCGGATCCAAAGGTTGGGACACCCGCCTTTGTGGCGGTGGCATGAACTGGAACCCCAGACTGGAGCCCTACAAGAACGCAATCACTAATGAGCTGTGGATTGCCGCATCTATCTCTATGTACCTGTGGTTCCCGGGAGACAATAACACGACTCCCTGGATCAACGGCGCGAGCGGGGTGAAGGCTACCAGAGAGCCCAAGTACCTTGCCGCTGCCATTGAAGGTTACAAGTGGCTCACTGGTGTCAACATGACCAATGAAGCAGGTCTCTACGTTGACGGCTATCACGTGGACAGGTCGAAGCCAGGCAATACCGTGTGCGATTCGCGGAGTGAGGCAGTCTTTACTTACAATCAAGGCGTGCTTCTGACTGGTCAGCGCGGACTCTGGGCCGCCACTGGTAGCGCATCTTACCTCGAAGATGGGCACAGGTTGATCCAGGCAGTTATCAAGGCTTCGGGCTGGGACTTGGCGGCCGACAGGCCGGTCGATGATCTTTCAGACCTTCCACCAGGATACTTGCCTCCCTGGCGCGGCCTGGGCAGAGGTGGTATCATGGAAGACCGGTGCGATGCCAGCGCGACATGCTCACAGGATGGTCAGACGTTTAAGGGCATCTTTTTCCACCACTTCGTTACATTCTGCCAACACCTAGACCCAGCCGACGTTCAACCTGGCATGACTGTAAATGCACAAGCCTATGACCAGATCAAGGCGGCTCACGGGTCCGCATGCCAGGCGTATCTGAAATGGGTAGAGCACAATGCAAAGTCAGCCTTGTTGAGTAGGGACGGCGAGGGACGTTTTGGCATGTGGTGGGCTGCAGGCATTTTCAAGGGCGTCATGCCTACGGTGGAGACGGACGGCATTCCCGATAACGAGCCGAACGTGACGGATTACCGTAACTACGGACTTCCGCACGACGGCGTCTGGGCCAACGGCAATCCAGATAAGGTGTGGGCACCCAACGGCGAAGCCCAAAAGAACCAGACGAGGAGCTATGTGCTGGTTGGTGGTCAGGAACGAACTGGTCAGAAGGTGCTGGGTCGCTTAAGCGAACAGGGACCACGAGATGATCACGGAGACGGAACCGAACGGCGAGGACCCGCTGCGGCGGCGGGCACGAGCGGCGATCCGAACGACCGCGGGAGGGGAAGGACCCCCGAGACGCAAAACGGCGGCATGGCCCTAATGCGGGCCTGGTGGGAGCTCGCCGCGGCCTCGAACGGCACGCTTGCCGCGAAGCAGCAGCCACGAAGATGAAAGTCATGAATTATTGGATAACGTACCTACTCCGTGCCTACGAAGCATGGTTAGATGAGTACCCGTAGATACGCATTGCACAGCCGCCGGACGGTTTAACGACGGCCTTCTTTTTGGACACATTTTCAGCCCTGTCTGTTACCTCGCACTCGCATCTCATCGTCTTTGCAAGAAACGTGCGCGCATCCTTAGCTTTCAATCGGACATCCCGTGGTCGAATTTTAGACTACCTACTTAATCAACCTGACTAACTACACTCGTCGTCCACCCGCTTGTTCTAAACACATCCTCACCGGCGCGCAACGCTAACACTCCTTCTTCCCCGTCTCTTCTGATTGGCCACACTGCCGAGTGCGAAGAGCTGACATTCCTCTCGAGCAAGCGTCCGCGGCTGGAGACCCAGCCCTCTCCTCCTCTCCATTGTACCGGGGTTCGCGACTGGACGCACCCGGCAACTCGGTGCCGGCGGGCCCACTTGGGCCGCCGTGGCTTGGCTGCAGCGAAGCCGCTGCGTGCTGCTTTCGAATCGGCTTCCCAATCGGGAGGTCCAGCGCTTTGGAGGGCGGCATGGCTTGAGGCTTGGGGGGCATGATGAACGGTGATTTTTTGTTTAAAAGAAGGACGGAGGTCGTGAGGTTTTGGATTCGGGGGAACATCATCAGCAACATCAGCATCTTTGAGTCTTCTATCAGAGCTTTTATACTCAATCTACGCATCTCATCTCAAAGTCACTTTGAATTATCAAGTACCTGAATCACAGCACTTACAACTTTCACCAATACCACCCACCACATATCCTCTCTCAACCAACAAAAACAACAACCTACACACACAAATGGGTCTCATCACCGGCCTCGTCTCCACCGTCGTCCACGTCGCCGCCGGCAGGAACCCCTACGGCCACAACCACAACCAGGCAGGCCAGCCCGTCGCCGTCGACTCCTGCGGCGTGCCCCTCGACCACGCCGACGCCCGCGGCTGCACGGCCGGCCCGAACGGCCAGCCCTGCGGCATCTGCGCCGTCGCGCTGCCCTTCGGCAAGGGCCGCCAGCAGAAGAGGGAGCGCAGGGCCATGAGGCACGCGCAGAGGGCCCAGGTGTACTCCAACGGCCGGTACCCGGGTTACGTCCCGGGCGGGATGGTGGTTCGTCCGCAGCAGCAGCAGCAGCAGCAGGTCTCATACATGGGGGGAGAGTCTTCGAGGCAAGGTGCGGCGAGGATGGAGGAGGGGGTGGAGAGGAGGAGGGCTTCGACCGGGGACGATGTGCCGGCGCCGCCGCCCGCGTACGAGGAGACGGCGCCGGCGAGGAGGAGCGTGGAGGTTCTAGGGGATAGTGACGAGAAGTGGTGGGAGAAGGCTTAGGGAACAGGTGGATGAGATGTGATGGGGTTTATGGGTTTCACTTGGGCGAGCGAGCATGGCGTTACTTCTAGACGGCTTTTGAATACCAACTTCCTTTGGTTCGTTTAACCCTTTTAATTCTTTTCCCTCGGTCTCGTCTATTCCACAGATGCCCAGATGCTTTCGTGAATGCTGATGTACAATTGGCCGGGGGATACGTCTCAACGGCTAACATGCCCCTTCCGAACTTTTTTGAAAAAGACAACCAAAGTTTCCGCCGTAAAGCCTGATGGTGTCTCTACCCTGCCACTCTCCCGCTTTTCCCCATGATATGTATGTAGTCGTGAAAACAACAGCAATGTCTACCTCTGGCCGGCGAGGCGACGGCTCTGGACCTCGCCGAGGGCCTTGGAGCCGCTGAGGAAGATGGAGGTCGCGACGATGCCCATGACGGGGAGGACCTGGAAGAGGGACCAGGTGGTGTAGTAGAGGAAGAAGACGCCCTCCATGGCGACAATGGAGCCGAAGAAGGCGGCGTGGGAGAGAGGCGCGGCGCCGAGGGCCTTGGAGAGGTGGTTGAAGTTGGCGCCGAGGGCGAGCCACTGAAAAGGAGGTCAAGTCAGCATTTACTTGATCGGATATGCGATTCCGCATTCAGGGATGACTTACGCCCGCGAGGAGAACGGGGATGGTGGCCAGCACGGCGAGCACGAAGGCCAGCGAGATGACCTTGGGAGGGCTGCGGGGGTCTTCGCGGAAGATGTGGCGGATCTCGGGCTGCTTGCCGTAGCGGAGGGGGGCGTCGTAGGTCGGGAGGACGGCGGAGGGGTCGCGCTTCACGTCGACATCGAAGAGGATGGCGTCGAGGGCCTGAGAGGCGCCGAAGGAGCCGATGACGAGGCTGGCGCGGAGGGGCTTGGTTGCCAGGAGATGCTGGATGGGGAGGTCCTTCTGGGCCTTTTTTGGTTGTGTTAGCTTGTGATGGACGATCAATTGGAAAGGTAGGAGTCTGGTTCGGGTGCACGTACGACATCAACGACGCCGCGGCCGTTCTCCTTGAGCTCCAGAGGGAAGGGGGCCTCGAGGCCGCTCTCGGTCTCCTTGAGGATCAGGAAGGCCTGGTGAGGGCGCTTGGCCTGGTCGCCTTCCTTGGCCGTGATAATGACCTTGAGAGAGTCCTTGGCTCCGAGGGAGACGGGGGTCTTGAGAGGGGCAGTCACGCTCAACCTGTGTTTGTCGCAGCTCGTCAGCAATTGGGTTCCGGAATTGAGGGCATTCCCTCGGCCGCCTGCCGTGGCAGCTCCAACGACTTACTTCTCCTTGGTGGCATCCTTGCCCTTTCCAGAGACGGAGACGGTGGCACTGTCGAATCCCCATGATGAAGCGGCCTGCGCGGCACCAGCCGCAAAAAGCGCGAGGGCGGGCGTCAAGGAGTGAAGAAATCGCATTTTTGCTGGTTGGGCGGCTTGTCTGTTGCAGCTTGTAGCTGGGGCGGGAGCTTCAACATCACCAGGTGCTTGCACTTATGGACAGCTTTCGTGTCCTGACGAACTACCGATTGGTGCACGGACCATGGACAGTGGAGCTTCGGAGACTGTGCGGCGACTGTTAACACAGTAAGATACACAGTGAGGTGATGGCAGAGCCGAAAACAAACAAATACTGGCTCTAGATACAAATGGAAGAAATTCGGGAGAAATCTAAATTCACTTGTTTGGAGTATTACACCTTGGGTCAATTTCATGAGATGAAGGCTTTGTAAGTGACATAAATAGAAGAGGGAGCAAGGATCATGTGGTGCTTCCACTCCAGCCCATGAGCGCAGCATTCTGAAAGTCTAGAACCCAACATCCCTCATAAATCAACTTTTAGAACATTTTCTCATAATTGAAAGGTCTATGATGCAAGTCTCATCTCAAATCAGGCGCAGTAACTGTCGATACCAACACAGAAAAGCTCCTCTATATGACTCTGAACACAAAGAGGATCAAAGCTCGTCATGCGGCATCTCGGCTTCCGTCTTCTTGGGTAAGAATTCATCCACTTCCATCCACTCCGCTGCAAACACCGTGATGATGCGAGCCCAGTCCCGAACCGTTGGTAGGTCCAGGTGCTCCCCGTCGTCCGTGATCTTATGCCAAACATCAGGAAACGGAGTGGGGATGATGTGCAGAATCTCTATGCCGCGCTGCATGAACGGTACATGGTCGTCTAGAACATAGCCTTGAGTGAAACCCCCGCTCTTCTTGTTCTTGTCTACGAGGAATGAGCGCCTCGGCTTGGTCTCAAGAACACCGAGCTCGCGCATGCGGTGCTCGATCTTGGCCATTTTCTTGTACGCCCAGTGAGTGTTCTGGAAATATGAGGGAATTTGGGGATTCGGAGCGCCCAGGAGATCGATAAGGAGAAATAGGCTGATGGACGAAAGTCCGGTCTTGTAAATGGAGTTCGGGTGAATCTCCTCTTCCCAGCTTGCAGCCAGAGCCCTATGTAATGTTAGACAGGCCACGCTCGACACCCACTGGGACATACCTGGCTCCGTAGAGCGAGTCCTCGTCGGTCCAAGATACCCATGCCTCCTCTCCATCCAGCAAGATGATCTGAATTCCCTTCTCCTCCTCGAGCCCGCTTCCAGCATCGCCGGAAGCCTCCATAGCCTCCCACTTCTTCACCAGCGCATCCTCGATGCTCCGTGCCGCATGGAGCAGCATCGCGCACGGCGCCGCGCTGTCAATCGCCCCGATGAAGCCATCAGGGTGGACGAGACTGTCGTAGTGCGCCACAAGCGTCAGGCGCTCAACCTCACCGTCTTTGGCCCACGGCGGGTCGCGGCGGAAGATGATGTTGGTGAAGGGTATGTCCTTATCTCCCGTCGCGGGCGTCTTGGAGGTCGAGTTGTGCCATTCGATCGTCCATTGCGGCAGGTTGGCGCGGAAGAAGTCGACAAAGTGCTGCTGCACCTTGGCCGAGCCGGGGGTGCCCGGGACGCGAGGGATGAGGATCGGCGCCAGCAGCGAGCCGGTCTGGATGTCGAAGGCGTCGCCTCCCGACGGGATCGCGCGCAGGGCGTCGTCGCCGAGCTCGGTGTAGGCTGTCGCCTGCGTGAAGAGCGAACAGAGGACGAGGAGGATGGACCCGACGAGGGGTAGCTTCGGGAGGGAGGTCAGGAGACCCATCTTTCCGCGGACCAGGTCGGGGACAGCGGGATCATGCTGTGAACCACGACTGGGAGTTTTGTCAATTGTCGCTCGTCGGCTGCGTGCAAAATGGGCTCTCAAGTCGCGGAGGCCATGTTGGGCGGGGGAAAATGTGTCAAGATGAAGGAGACCCTGAAGTCGAAATGCGACTCAGGTCCACGGCAGGTCCTTGTCCCCGCCAAACTTAGCGGTCGGTGCTTGCTGGAAAATGTTCCGAAGCGGCTCCACCAACAGAGCCCACTGCCGACCAAACCACGCACTAATCTGACTTCATCTCCCAACTCACTGCCGGCTCAACGTGGTTGCCGATGAAGAGACAGGCCGGCGAATTTGAATCTGCCAAAACGATTCGTCGAGACGGTCGACAACCGCCTTCCGTATATCTCGATGTAGGTAGCTTAGGGACGGTGAGGGGTTGTCAAGTCGATCGCCAGACCAAAGTTGGTCCCATGGGCAAAGAGATCTTCACAGAGCAGCCAACATTGCGTTTAAATAGTGGCATCTGAGTGTCCTATTTTGAATGTTTATCATGAAATTATGCATCGCAACTAGCTACGATGTAACGACCTACGTATGGAGGTTGCCCGCTTTGACAAGTGGGGCGCCGTCTCCGGGCTCCGGTCCCGAGCGTTCTACCCCGGTCTCCATTTTTACGGCCTCTGGGCCGCGGTTTGCGGCGACGCAGTCTTGTTCTCCATCAATCAGCTCGTTGGGCATCCATGTTGCTACCGAATGTGCTCATAGTTGCCTACGTTTCACAAACAGAGCACTGCCCAGCGAATCGAATTAACAACGCTGACTTGAGCCAAATCGAGTTCAGAACAATAGGCAACACTTTGAGAGAAAGCCAGCCGGCAACATGACGTTTCGTCTCTCAGGCTACCAGTCACCCACTCCACACTGCAGATGAGCCTGCTGGACTTTATTCTCTCCATGAATTTCCATCTCAAGATCCGATATGAGTGAAAATCCTCAACGGCCAGAGTCGCTGGATGCGGTGCTGACATAAATTTCAACTAATCGCAATTCGTCTCTTTGCAGATGCAACCTGCAACTGCGGCCACCCCAAAACAGAAGTTACACATGAAATGCATAGAATCCTATGGAATTTCAAGTCTGGGCCATGGGGGTCGTCCACCCTAATTATTAGTATTGCTTTAAAAAGCCAGGTTCTGCTGCGCTTCATGTCCTGGGCCTGTTGTCCAGCTCCAGCTATCCTTGCGCAATAGTTTTGATTGTTACGTATATGCACTGGGTTCTCAGATATCTTTTTAGCTTGCGTTTTGTTGAACATACACGTATTCTGCGATTTCTTTACCAATCCGTGACCCCAAGCAGCTCTGAGTGCCACTAAGCACGCAGACATCATGGAAGTCCGTTACTCGCAAATCTAGTTCAATCAATACGTATCAAAACGTGTTCAGTCACTGACTAGGGTCAAGGTCGCTCTAGCTGCGATTGGGCTCGTGCAACTGGGCTTGAAGCCATTCAGCTACGCTTTCAGCAGGTCATACGCCACTATTTTCCGTCCATCCACTCGGGCCCTACTCGATGAATTAACCAATCACAGCTACTTGACTACGCAACAGCACGTCAAGAAGTGGCTGGAACAACAGAGAAGCGAAGCAAACCTCGCACAACTAGGCGTACGTAATGGACAACGCCCAATATGCGGCGACATTAAGCTGATATAGACCTTCTAGGCCGGCCTCGCAATCGGGAGCGTTGCGGGTATGTTGTCATGGCCAACTATCTATGACAACCACTGGATTGTTCCCGCGTTCTTGTATAGCAGTATCTTGTTATCAGTGGTCACAATCACAATTGCCGCCGAGCAGATAGTACTGATAGAGGCAAACCAGCATAAAAGTAATCTAGCCTGCTTCAGTAGCAAATACTGGCTGGCTAAGGGAGGTGGATTGCACTGGACTGGTGTGCTTGCTTGGCAGGCTCCTTACATGTGTCTCTCTTACGCGTTATTCTTCCTGGTTTTGGGGCTATCTACACATATCATCGCCCCAGTTGCACGAAGCGGTGGCGAGTTGAATGACGATTGCCGAGTAAGAGCAGGCTCCCTTTCTCGCCTTGCAGTACTGAATATTAACCTACAGATTCTCATATTCTTCATATCGACAGCTTGCGTAGCCTTGAGTTTCTTCTCAATGAACTCGGAAGCTCGGAATGGCATGAAACAAGACGAGTGCACAATTTCGGAGCCACGTTTGGGACAAAATATGCAGCAGCTACTGCAACAAGCACTGCTTCAGTCAACACCAGAAGTGTTGCAACAACCGTCCGCAGGGCACGTACCAGGACAGAATGATCAGAGGGTACTTGGGCAAGCACTGCGGGAGCCGTTGATGGAGTTGTTGCAGCAGCCGTTGGATTTGAAGCAGCTGTTGGAGCAGTTATTGCAGGAATCGCTGAAGCAGTCGATGGAGCGATCATTGCAGCAGATGTTGCCGGAACTGTTACCGCTGCTTTTGCAGCAAACTTTGAGCAAGGAACAGCCGTCGCGTGAAATGCGAGAACAGCAGGTCTGAGTCTAGATGACGCTTTTTCCATAATAACGGCGGTCAACGGAGTTAATGTGCTTTAATTATTGCTTGTATGTGCGTCTGGAAGACCTCAGCTTGCTTTTCTTCATGAACGTTGCAAAACCCTTGGCCCAATACATGTGACATGACGCGTATCACCAGTGAAGATGTATCATGCAGGGCCTCATTAAACATTCATCTGCTCATCGATCTAAACGCTCAGGGCAAGAGATCAAACCTCAGCGCGCATGGGTATAAAACAACATCCAAAAACCAAACCCTTCCACCCCTTATCCAAAGCCTCCGTGGGACCAACTATGCATACCTTCATCCACACTCTGCCCGGTCAATGGAGCCAGCGGTGGCCACAAAGCACACCCTAAACGCCAGAAGCAGCCCGTTGCTCCCTCGTCCTCTCCTCCGCCAGCGGCTCCATCGCCGCAGGATCCCCGTCTCTCTGGCCATGCGGCTCGCTGGGCGAGACGTGCAGCTTCCTCATCAGCTTGACGGCGGCCCGGTTCTCCTCCCTCTCCTCGGCCTCCCTCTCGAGCACCTTGCGCTCCTTGGCGGCGCTCTCGCTCTTGTCCATCTCCTCCTCCTCGCGCTTCCGCGCCTCCTCGGGCGCGACGATCTTCTCCTTCTTCAGGCTCATCTTCTCGAGCGTCTTCTTGCTCTTCTGCCGCGACTTGACGTACACCTCGAGCCCGACCAGCACGGCGTACGACTTGGAGATGGACACGTGCGAGGTGTCGACGTTGGCCTCCTTGAGGGACTTGACGAAGGCGCGGAAGTTGGACGCGGGGGGCCGGTAGTGCCCGCTCAGAGGCGACAAGCTCGAGAGGCGGCCGTTCTTGATCTTGATGAGCCCCGCCGCCGAGATGCGGCTGCCCTGGAGGAAGCTCGAGTGCTGGAAGGCGCCCGAGGACTTGATGCCGACATAGAGCCGGAAGCTGGTGTCGGCGACGAAGATCCAGGTGTTCTTCTTGACGGACTTGCGCAGCAGCTTGTTGAAGACGGTGGCCGCGGAGAGGTGCGAGACCTTCTTCATGCCCGTTGCGTTGTCGAGTTCCGGGGTGGCGTACTTGGCTGCGCGGTCGGCTTCGAGCGCCGACTCGACGGAGGACTCCGACCGGCTGTCGTCAACGTCGCGGTCCTCCAAGGGCGGGACGTTGCTCTGCGACCAGGCGGGCGTGGGGTCGTCGGCCGGCACGATGCCGTGGACGCTGTCCTTGTACGATTCGGTGGTGTCGATCCGGGCGCCATTCTTCGCCCAGCAGAGACGTCCCTCCTGGTCGACTTCTACGAGGTAATACTGTCTCTCTTCTCGTGATAAATACCGCACCTGCTCCCTCTCAAGCCGATCACGAGGACACGCCTCCATCTCGATGTTCTTGCCGCCACCGTAGTCAAGCCAGTAGAAGAAGTTCTCGTTAGTGTCCGACTTCTTCCACTCCTCGTGGTACACTCGCAGGTTGCTCCCGTAGCGGTGCTTGAGGTCGACCATCTCGAGAAAGTACTGCAGGCCCATCATCTTGGAGTCCTTCTTCCGCTTCCCGTTGGCCTCTTCGCGGCGCCGTCGCCGTTCAGCCCTCTGCTCAGGCGACTCCTCAGAGTCATCCGAGGAGGACGACGTTTCGGAGTCCGTCTCAGCGTCATCGTGCCCTGCACGGCGCGCAATCGTCGCCGCCTTCCTCCAGTTATCCCGCGCCGTCGCCGAGCGCATACCGCCATCAGAGTCTCTCGAAAGAACGCTGTGCTGGTCTCCGCTCACAGACAAGGCCGCGGAGCTCTTTGCTCTCGGCCTGTTCAGCTGGCGGAACCGCGCCTCCTCAATGGCGGACGACCACCTCGTCGAGGCATCCAAGCCCAAACCCTGCATCTCTCGTCTCACGCGGTAGCCACGATAGTTGCGTTGGATCATTGTCGCAGCGTTGTTCATCGCATCGCTGCTACTCCTTCCCCTCCCCCTCGATGCGGGCGACTGCAGCGGCGCCTCGACCTCTCCAACCCCACCTTCTACGGAGATTTGGCTCTGCATCGATCTCCTCTTGCTGCGACTGCGCTTGATTTCCTCCTCCTTGGTGCGTTGCACCTCTGCGATCTTGTCAAACTCGTCGCGGGACGGCGGGACCAGGCTGTCCATGTACTCTTGTCGCGCGCTGTTAGTGATGCTATCATGCGCGAGCGAGCATGTGTCGTCGCCGCTCTGGCTGTGCGCCGTCGTGGTTGTCGTCACGGTCGCAGAAAAGTCCGGGTTAAGATGTTCTTCCTGTTCTTGCTGGTCGGGTCTTGGCACGGGAGGGCTCGCCGGCGGGGTAATTGCGGCGCAAGAAACGTGGTGGTGAAGAGGGGTCTTCCGGGGTCCAGATTCGTCGCGGCCGACTGCTTCTTTTTGAGCGTGCAGGTCATTTTCGGTTGCGACGGCAGAAGCAGGGCGGTCGAATTTCGTCATCATGGGCGCTGCCACGGCGGCGGCGAGTGCTGCTACTGCGCCTGCGGGGTCTTCCGCCGCCTGCTTGCGACGACGGTGTAGGGATATGGATCTGGCCCGAGAGCCGATGGCGGCTGGGGCGAGCATCCGGTCTTCTGGTGGTTCCAGGTTGGAACTATGATTTTTTGGTGGTGTTTTGGGTAGGGTTGCCCGGCGCTGGCTAAGGTTGTTGCTAGGTTGAAGTGTGTATATCGGGCGATCTTGCGGCAAGCTTATGTTATTAGGTTGGTGAGAGGTTGGTGGGATGTAAACGGCGTCAGATGGATCGCGAATTGGAACTTTTGTCGAACAGCTTCAAAGGTAACCATGTGGTTGAAGTAAGCAACCTTGAAGGCGAGAGACGGGGGGCTATTGCAAATAAACTAAAGAAGATATAGTAAGGGTGAGACCTTTCTCTGTTATGAAATTATATTAGGTTGGGGGGAACGTGGGAAAAGGACCATCGGCATCTCCTTTGAGAAGAACAGCAGGAAGAGGAATCTTAAAAACAATCAACATCGCCCTGCATCATACCACAGGCCATCCTTGTCAGGCTCTGCAACTGACAAGCTTGGGGGCGGTTTTCGTTCTCCATATTACCCAGCGAAAGCAACATGGTGTGGTCGTTGCTCAGCCGTAACGTGTATTTGCTGGGGCTGTGACGCAACATGACCAACCGTCTTGACGACCATGAGAAAACCCGTGAACATAGACACAGCGTGCTTGGTACGCGGCCATATACGTTTACTCGCCATCGCGGTTTATTCATCCATCCGCAGTCCGCCAGGTTGAGATGTTGACGGCCAAAGAGCCAATAGAGATGGGTTTCTGTCCAGCCAACCCGAAAGGTGATCGCAACTCAGACACTTCCAGTTCTCCTCACGATGTGGCTTTTACGGGCGGGAAGAAAACGGAGTGGACAGGGAACCCAGAAATAGCAGACTTCGCCCACCTTTGCAGCCCGACGACAGAGGCGTTGCTGTGCAGTTGAAGCGCTAAACGCCATCTCCATTTGGGCCTTTTGCGTACGGACTGGGCTGCGTTAGGCGCTCTTGACGGTCTTGACGGTCTTGGTCCGCCTTGGAAGCATGCCAAACCGTTGCTGGCCCCCGCTAAACGTTGGCGAGGAGGGCTGTACATTACGCGTCCTGGTCAATCTTGCGGGGTGAGAGAC
The DNA here is from genome assembly GCF_011947395.1 of Colletotrichum karsti. Taxonomy (NCBI): domain Eukaryota; kingdom Fungi; phylum Ascomycota; class Sordariomycetes; order Glomerellales; family Glomerellaceae; genus Colletotrichum; species Colletotrichum karsti. Next base: position 154,981 of record NW_024065920.1, read on the forward strand.
GGCCACCTTCAAGACCCTCCTCGCCCAGCTGACAACCTAACCAACAAGAGAAATTACCTATTAAGACGGGAAAAAAGAGCACAGGACACTTCACTGCCACGGCGACCAAAACGGCAGCCCTTTGTGTTTTTTTGCGCGAGGGCCCCACCCGAGTGACCCCCGCGGCCGCCGAGACATGCTCCGGCAACGGGCAGGGCGGTTACCGGCCATCGTCTCCGCCATCCAGAAACGGGTCACCGTAAACCGGGCTCGAGGTTTTCTTCTGCCCGTGCGACACATTATCGTTCATCTTCATTTGTTCATGATTCGGGTCAGTCTGTGCCCGCTATGTATGTGCAACCGGCCCCTCAGCTCCCTGGTTGACTGATCCGCCTGGAAAGCTTTTTTCCCCTCTCTTCGGGCTCGCCGCTGCGCCCCCGCGATTAAACACGGCTATCTCCGTGCCGTGCTGCAGGACCTTCCAAACAATATACAATAAGAGTAAAAATAGGTTAGGTATTTAGACACTATGTTTATGAGAAAAGAAAATCCTTGAGTACTGGCGACCCGGAGAACTCAGGATTCAACATTATACAACTGTCACAAGTTAGCGATGTTCCAACCGGTCGCTATCTTGGCGAGACGAAACTCACTTGAGAAAGTATTGTAGGCCCGACCTTCTCTTGTCAAGGAATCTGGGCCTAAATTTCGATATCACACTCTTGGGCGGTAGAGGGGGCACCGCGGCTTCGAAGTTGGGGAATGACTTGATGAGCTTTTCGCGGAGGTCGTCGAACTCGGAGTATCGCTTGCGGATGTTCATATAGCTCCCCTGTACAGAGTCTGTCAGTTGCTGATTCGACACCTCGCCCGTCACGACCTGATCACTTACCTGCAGCGTCTCGACCCTGATATTCCACACGACGAAAGCCCCGATGTTGGTCGTACTGCCGTTGACGATCACGTAGTCGGTAATCTCAACGCTCTTCGCCCAGCACGCGCGGTTGCGATCGTTTCGGTCGCTAGCCTCGTTGTCGTGCATCGTGATCGCGCCAGCGGGCAGCACGGACTCGACCGACACATTGGAGACGGAGCGTTGGTGATGGTTCATCCAGTACGGCGGCGACGTTACGGATGACGGGCTCGCGACGGAAGAAGCTTGGTCGGCCGACGCCGTGTCGTCGTCGTCGTCGTCCCCGAACAGCCCGCCGCGCGTACCGTCATTGTTCTGGCGGGACAGTAAGCCCGCGATCGTGCCGTTCGTAACCTTGGGGGAAGCTTTCGGGTGGCTGCCGTTCAGGGCGCTGCCGTGTGTGGTGCCATTCGTGGGGAACTGGGATGCGATCGCCGAGTCCATGAATCCATGTGCGGTGCGGCCGCTATATCATTGAACAGGCGCCGTGGTTTCGTCTTTCTCAATTGCGGTTGCGATGCGCTGCGATGCGATTCGTGAGGATTGAGGTTTGGTGGTTTTGCGCTGGTGCAAAGTCCGTGTGTCTCGTTGCGTGAGGATATGTGACGTATTGGTGATATCCCGAGTCTAGGGAAAGGAAAGACTTGTCTCGGGGCGCTTCTTGAACTCCGGTCCGTTTGGGCTGCGTTAGGGTCCGGTGGCTGTGCAGATCGACTAGAAGCTACTTTGGCTTGCGTGCAGCAGTCCAATTGTCTGAGGCTTCCGATGGATGATGGATTTGGATGGATGCTACGTGCGAGCGGCGATTAAGTCGGGCCGCTGATTGCAACGTGACGAATGTTCTGGCGGTTAGGAGTTGGGAAATGAGGATCGAGAGTGAAGCGAGATATGCAATTGTCAAACAAAGATGACGGTATTCACTGTTGGAGCAGTTCGGAAGGAAAATCTCTGATATTGTTTGTTTGTGTTATCAAAACATCATTAATATCAGCTAGGACGAAAGCACCTACCATAGTTTACCTGAGGAAACGTTCTTCCCCTCAATTGCCCAGGATCATGTGTTGAAAGACAAACTCTGCCAAGTTGAGGTGTGCTTAGGTAAGTCTCGCAAGGACGTCTTGATGTTTTGGCAGGTGCTATCGGACGAGAGAGGGTGGACCTGCAAAATAGGACGACCTACCTTACCTACCTAGGTAGGCACTCCAAAGAAGCAGCGTTTTTCAATGCCGCCAGCACTGGCTGCTACTGTCATCTCCTGCGCTCCCTTATCATCACCAAATCAACCTCGTCGTCCTTACTTGACATCGTCTTTTTGTAATGGATTGGTTATCCTGCTGTCTTGAAAGACCTTGCGCTTGAGGGGTCCAGCGGTGCCTGCCGCCAAATACATATGCGAGGTCCACATGGGATGGAAATGCAGCTGCCGCTCGGAGCGCTGGACTTCTGCGATGTGCAGCCAAGAACAAGACTCGAAACTCCAAGAAACAGAGCATCTTTCAAGCAGGGAGAGATGCTCTGTCTTATCTTTCTTGCCACACATCATCAGTCTCACACCACTATTCTATTCTCGGGTCTCTCCCTGGAATCGACCACTCCAACAGTCACGGCGAGGTGACACCGACGATTCACCAAGACGCACCAGAACGCACCGAAGTCCCGGTTGTGGCGCTTCGAGAGACGCAAGCGTTGGGAAACACTGGCAGACACTCCTTCGGCACAAGCGCTGTTTCCCCGCGCTATCGCATCTGGTCTAAGTCATCGGTGCGGATACGAAGCTGCAGAACCAAGATCCCGAGTGGAGGCGGAGAGTTGAAAGGGTGCATCTCGCTGACCAGGGTCTTTGGCTTCGACTCCGATTCTAAAGTCGTAGACCCTGGTGCGCCCTCATTGGCGCAGTGGCAAGTTTCCTCGGTACTTGCGGCAACCAGACCTGACGCATTCTGCATCGAGGAATGCATCGCAAGCTTCGTCGCATCAGACGACAAGTCAATAAGAGAGGCAGACGCATGCAAGTGTGGGTTTTGTTGACAGCTTGACACATCCAGCTGTGGCGGCATCCCTTGGCCTTAACGCCCATCACGAGCACGACGGTGTCTTCGTGACGTCCAACGACTTTATTCGTTGCGGACAGTTTCGTTTGACGCGAGAAACGGCCACGCGGACTCATTGGGGATCTCGGACGGCGTGAGACCGGACTGGGCTTCGGCCATCAACAAAGCCATCTCCAGAGACACCACGCCAACGACAACGGCTCGGGCTCCGCCAGCCACTTCGTTCTCCAACCTCTTTACTATTTATTCCTTCTGGTACCAGGTATCATATTTCAAACAGTCGCCTAGCCAAGGCCCTCTAGCATGCAGAGCTAGCTGCGTCCATGGTCTGCACAACCCGCTTGGTGAGGTGCAGACTGCAGAATACGAGTGGCGATCACTCCAGTGAGACGCTGCGAACAGCGATATCAGTACAGCAGGTCGTGTCGACGGCTGAGAAATGTCGGCGGTTGGGACAATCGGAGGCCGTTCCGTACGGCCAAAGAGGCACAACGACAGCTCCTGTTTCGCAACAAATGCATCTTGCAAGCGGAGGTGGTCTCGTAAAGATGTGCACTTAGGGGAGACCGAGGGGTCTGGCCTGTTTGGCAAAAGTTTACTGCACGATATCCGTCTGGCGGCGACTGGCAGGGGGGACTTTGATGGAGCCTTGGCTCCGAAGACCTCAAAACTATCCGCCGCTTTTGCAGGTTTTATGGAGAGCAAGACAGTTCCGGTCTATTCTGCAACCTCGTAATCAACTATGGGGCCGGTCATCCGACCTGCAAAACTGGCAGTCAAGTGGGAATTGAACTGATTCTGAGCGGTCTGTTTGGCGAGATCGATCCGGGCGTGACCGACGACCAGACACGGAGGAGTCGTCAGTGTGTTTTCGCCGCATTGAATACGGGCAACCGCGGGAATGTTGTGGCTGCTGTGCTGACGCTCACTCTTCCTTCTCGAACGCACAGCATGGACGGGACTGCACAGCGAGGCTGGAATTGGCCATGGGTTTGGTGGACGGATCGTTGATGATCAACAGATGGCGATAAACGGAGAGACCGGCCCTCTCTTCTGGACATGGTCCAGCGCAGCAAATTAACGAGCCAAGGCAAGGGAACTCACAGGTCTCACCTCGACTGGACATACCGAGGGCATTCAGTGCCAATGCTGCCGCTGCCAGTGCCGCCAGCGTTGGGTGTCAGTTTGTGGAGGGGAGATTCATCTCCGGGCAACAATGGACACCCGATCTCGTTAGCGGAGCGGGCAAAAACAATGCTAGCACGTTTTAGTGCCATCGGTGCTGCAGACAGAGTGCAGAGGCCCTGGGAGCTGCAGAGAAACCCTCGTCCGATCCCTGCCCAGAAGGCCACTGAACCCTTCCATCCTCCACTAAGCCTCAAACTCCACCAAAAAAACAACACCATGAAGCCCTGCTCTTTCTTGTACGCAAGACCCTGGGCCGTCCCCAGAACAATATCACCCTAACGTGCCTAGCATGGCAGGTCGCCACGGCTGTTGGACTCCTGACTGACCGACTTGCCGACCTGCCTGAAGTTGAGGGATTGGCACTCTAGGGTCGACTTCGGGATTGTTTTGAGCGGATCTCTGCTATCCTCTTCTGCCAAGGGCTAAGGAACAAGGGAGAGAGAACCACAAATGTCAGACGGAAGAGGAGAGTATCTTCGGCTGAGGCGATGAGACACCGAGTCTCATCGACCTACGAATACGGACGTCTTACCAACGATATGGAGAAGCCGGTAGAAGCACCGCTATGATGGACCCCAAGTGGTGACTCCACGAGTTTACGGTCACACTCATGGTACGACGTCTCCATCTCGAGATAATTTCGACACCGTGATTGGCAGCCGGCGAAGAGACCCCAAGAACCCTGGCCCTGGCTACTAGCAGGAAATACACCGGATGGCTGGCGTGGAGACGAGCTAAACCCAATTGCGCTTATTCTCTCCAGTCGATATCGCGAGCCCGCTGCCCGTGGCGTTGTAGCCAGGGACCCCCGGGCCTCCTTTATTTTGGACCTTGAGTAGGAAGAAGCTCCCGATGCCTGGCCTAGCATAGGAAAATGGCTTCCTCCATACCCATGTTCCTCCTAGTTCCTCCTCTTGCCCAGGCACCTTGAGCGAAGCTAGTGAATGCACGGCTAACGCTCGAGTTTTTGCTTGATATGAACCCATCACCTTCCTGTCTATGCCGTTCCTTCTTCTTCTCCTCCCTCCTCACCTCTTCCTCCGACCTATCCATCCTCAGCCCGTGTCTTATCTTTTGTTACACAGTTGAGATTTCTTCTTCCTCCCGTGTCTAGTCCTCCTGCACATATAATCTCTTGCCCTCGTTCATACAAGAGAAGCTCGCTCGCTCTTCTTAGTTGCAGCCTTCACGAAATAGCCCGCCTCTCGCTACTAATACAAATTCGGACACTCGCCTTTTTTGGTCACCAACGGCTTCTGAGTCAATCCATTTAGTCTGTAAGTAGGAACCCCCATTCCTAACGCCTCATATCACATCGCCCCCTTCCCAGCCATGTGCTGCTCAAACAACTATCGAAGCCCGGTGGAGTTGTGAGGCTGTGGGAGAGCTCTGGAATGCAGAGCCCACGGCTTTCTCATCTACAAAAATGCTTTTTTGCTGACCAGGAAACGACACAGCTGGTTGATATTAATACTTGAATTCGATTTCCCGAACCTTGGACCTTGCTCCCTTGTCCACAACAACTACAACAACACCTCGACTCGAAACATCAGCACACACTCGTCACAATGCCTTCATTCAAGAGCACCATTTTCGCCGTTGCTGCGGCATTCGTTGCTTCCGCCCACGCCGACTACGTTATCAACCCCAAGTCCGTTCCTCTGGCCACAAGAAGTACGTTGTTTATTCTTCAGACCGCGGCCGCGGAAGCTGAGATCCGGGATTTTCCATGCTAACGGGAACGTGCAGAGTCATGGTGCCAGGATGAGACGAACACCTGCCCGATCATCTGCCAACAAGTCGAGCCCAGGACGACCCTGGTCAACACGTGCAACTCCGTGAGTAGCTCCCCCTTGTCCCAGAAATCCGTCCACAGAGGCTAACGCACGGTATCTCAGGAAACCCTCGAGTACGGCTGCATCTGCGGCGACGGCAAGCAGCCCAACATGACCGAGTACTCCCTCACGCTCCCCTACCACGTCTGCCAGGAGTACGGCAACCAGTGCGTCACAAACTGCGGCCTCGGCGCCAACCAGTGCGCGTCCAAGTGCCGCGAGGACCACCCCTGCGGAGCCAGCAACCCCACCCGCGAGAACAAGACCTCCAGCACCGGCACGGCCACGGCCACGGCCTCCTCCACACAGACCAGCGGCGCCATCTTCACCGGCATGGCCGGTGACGACAGCAGCAACGGAAGCGGCAGCTCCGGCGCCGCGGCTCTGGCAATGGGCCGTGAGGCTGGCTTTGCCGTGCTCGTCGGCAGCTTGCTCGGCGGCGTCGCTCTCTTGCTGTAAGAGGCGTGTCCTCGTTGGGAAGCGTTCTGTCAGGCGTTCTGTCAGTCGGAAAATAATGAGGGGGGAATCCTGCAGTCGTGTGTTCTGTCTCGTCCACTCTTTCAAATACCCCCCATATTTGCACAAACTATTTCACATGCTCGGCGTTTACATACGGCGGAGGGAATATCAGCTTCCCTCCTCTCAACGGCATTTCAATCATACGGAACCGGAACTACTGGGAAATCTCGTGGGAAAAAACAATCATCGTAATGTCTTGTAATATCATCCGAGCAGAACACACGACGGCGGAGGAGAGAAAGGAAGAGAGATAGAGAGCGGCGTGGGTGAAATATCTGTCATTTAGCGTTCTAGTTTTGGCCAAAAAGAGGCTCGGTCGAGTCAATGAAAGCGAAGGAAGCGGGCCTGTGGTTTGGGCACCGACTTCTAAAGATGAAGATGGCGTTCCTTGATGCAGTGATCTCGGGTGTGTGGGATGTGATCAATCGGACGAAGACATTCCACGATATGTGTGTGTTTCGCGGCTTGTTTTGTTACTCAAGAGTGTGTCTAAAGTGAGGAATGAAGTCTGCACGATGTTTTGCAGCTTCTTATGTATTTCAAGTGCGCATCGGCTCGTCATCCTTACGCTGAGCCATCCCGGGTGGTCTGCGGCCAGTTCGGTCGATGGGCCGCTCATCACGCAGGTAGACAAGATGTGATGTTATCGAGAAGATGGGCACGAGACCATCTTCCATGTTCGTCCCATCTGTCCCGTGACGTGGTTGACGCTAGGCTCGTTCCCGTAGGGCGATGACTCCGATACCGTGAGGGAAGCTAAGGTCGGTAGGTGGTAGGTAGCCGTCTGGTAAGCGAGGTCGGGACGTCAAGCCGTCGCGTGCGCGGAACAATGAACAAAGAATGAACGGGGTTGACGGGGCGGGGACGGTGACGGCGTGGCGGGCGCCAATCAGACGGGGACAAACTCGAGATCTTGGGCATCGTCGACGATAGGGCCAGCAAGACGGGAAGCTGCTTGTACCACCACATGCTTCTGGCCGTGCCACGGCGGCCATTCTAGGCGGCCGGGGCGGGGGTCACGGGGACCAGCCTGGCGGCACAAAAGCCGGACCCGATCCATGGTGGGTCCATCCGTCACGCTATTGAGGCTGAAGGTATCTTGGGCTGGGAAACCAGGGCTCCCTCACATGTCATCTCGCAGGAAGATGCGGTCAGCCAATGAGCGGTTCTTCTCTCCGTTTTGTTCGATAGGTCTTCTTGAGAGTGCCGAACATAGGATGATTTGGCTCAAGATCGGTTGGTCTTGGTTCTTGTGTGCGCGGGGTGGTCGGTAGATTTGTGTTAGTCGGCGCGCGATGCCATCTTACCGACATGCGCCGTAGCTCCTCCGTGAGATCAGGTGAAGTAGCAGCGGCTGCGGAGACTCTCACATGTCAATCACGTCGTTGTCAGAGTCCAGGAGCTGCGAGTCCTTGGAGCTGCCTTAGGGCTATCTCAAGCGTCTTCAAAAGGCTCGAACCAACCCAATGGGTGAGGACGGAGTGAAAAGGCGGTAAATGGGCAGAAGGGCCATCCTTGCATGGTCATTGTCTTGTCTCGTCGCTCTCGGGCTTTTTGCAGCGAGGGTTTTTGGAGAGCGCGACAGAAAAAAAAAAACGGGTGAGGAGCTTGGGGCGTCGGGAGCGTGCGTTTTGATAGGGTCTTTGTGATTTTTGTTGAATCGCCGAGATGAAGCGGGGGCGAGTACGGCGATGTCATTGGACGTCGTGGCAGGGTCGCGGTGGTCGGCCTGTGATTCGTGATCAAGATGAGATGGAACGTTCGAAGCTGGCCATACCTGGCGCGATTTGCTGCAGGGGAAGATCAAGAAAAGGAGAAGATGGTGTTGATGATGTGAGGTTTAGGTAAGGCGGCGATCTGGAGGACACCGAAGAGGTACTCAGCAGTGGAAGTGAGAGGTAGCAATTGATGTAGGAGAAGAAGGAATCACGAGCTTCTTTCAGGCTTCCAATTCGCAGGTACGTGGGGAAGCTACGTAACGCCTGCAACCGCAGCGAATGACGACCAAATGACTGCTTGCCTGAGGCGGGTTGATGCACGTCGAGCCGGCCGCGTACCTACGGCATTGAGCCTCTTTCTTGCCTTCCCTTCCCGCCCCGGCCGCGCCCAGCCCAGAGTCCTGGTCCGGAAGGAGAAGCTCGTGCCTCTCGCACCTGTCATTCGCTGTTTGCTGCTTGCTGGACGCCGTGGGCGGGGGCCACTGCTGCTCGCAAAGCCCACTTGCCCAGCTCAGCGGTGGACCATGCACCCAACTGGCAAGACCTGGAGCTGGGGTGCAGGCCACCGACCCCCCCCGGTCCTTTTTTCCCCCTAAAAAAATAACGGCCAGCACCGTCGATGATGCGAACTCAATGAGGTGGCCGACTACCACTGCCTGCCCATCATTTTTTTCGATCCCAAGTTTTGCATGTACTGCTCTCTTTTTGCGGTGGAAACCGCGCGCACCTATCTCCTTTAGCATTCATCTCGTGCTATAGATATCTCAGATCTCCCCCACCAAAAAGACCCTTTGTTTGATCCCCCCTGGCTCTCATTGCTTCTGGTCCTCCTTCAACTCCTACTCCCCTCCTCCCCTCCTCCTACCTACCTTACGTTACTTCACCTGCCATAACCCCCACAGCAGTTTACCGACGGCCGTCATTCCAGACCACGCTCGCTGCCTCTGACGCAATTCTTCAGAATGGGCACCAAGACTTCTGACAGTGAGCACGAACCTCCCTCCCTTCCCTCCCTCCCCAGAGCTCAGGCAACAGCTGGCGCCGAGCTCCTTGGAATGATGCGCCTTCAATTCATGAATGGCAGCCTCCTCGTGGGGAGCTATGGCGGGGTTTGCTTCTGTCACGACGATGGTGGCTAACACGATCGTTTCTTTCGAGTAGGGGCCGCTGCCGCCGAATGCATCTCGGACGATGCCCTCATTCATCTCAAGTCCTACAAATATTCTGCCGTCGACAAGTCGCCCATCTCCAACTACATCCTTCGCCCATACGTGCGTAACCCCTCCGACGATCCCCTCCAACGACGCTCTGCCCCGCGCCGTCCGAGCGGCTTTAGCCTGCCAGCCATCACGCGACCTCTCCACGACAGCTAGCTAACTCTCCTCGTTGCAGTGGAACGCCGCCGTTGAGCTCCTGCCGTTATGGCTGGCCCCGAACATGGTGACGCTGTTGGGCTTCTTCTTCATCCTGGGAAACATTGGCCTCTTGGTCGTTTTTATGCCTGATTTGGTGGGACCGGTACGTCGCAAAATACATCTGAGGGGACATGGGAACATTGCGAGCGGCTGCTGATACCGCTCAGGGGCCATCATGGCTATACTACAGCTTCGCTTTCGGTCTGTTCATGTACCAGACCATGGACAACCTCGATGGCAAGCAGGCGCGTCGCACCGGAACCTCGAGCGGACTCGGCGAACTCTTCGACCACGGTATCGACTCTCTTAACTGCACCCTGGCCAGTCTCCTCGAGACTGCCGCCATGGGTCTCGGCTGCTCCAAGTCCGGCGTCTTCACGGCTCTCGTGCCTTGCCTACCCATGTTCTTTTCGACCTGGGAGACCTACCACACCCACACCTTGTACTTGGGCAGAATCAACGGACCTACCGAGGGTATTCTGATTGCCTGCAGCGTCATGGTGGTTTCAGGCATCTACGGACCTGGCATTTGGACCCAGCCCATCATCAATCTCCTCGGCGAGGGCCATGAGCAGTACACCTTCGGCTTCGCTCACCTGATGGGCGACACTTCCATCCGTGACATCTGGATTGGCATGATCGTTTTCTCCCTCTTCGCGACTCACGTCCCCTTCTGCGTTCTCCACGTTATCAAGGCCCGTCGTGCCCGCGGTGAGCCCGTTGCTCCCGTCTTCCTGGAGTGGACGCCTATGGCGGTGTACACCCTCGCTATTGGCGCATGGATTTACTCCCCTTACACGAGCCTCCGCAGCGAAAACCACCTCGTGCTTTTCTGCCTGACAATGTCCTTCGTCTTCGGCCGTTTGACCACCAAGATGATTCTTGCTCACCTGACGAAGCAGCCCTTCCCCTACTGGACCGTCATGCTCGTGCCCCTTGTTGGCGGTGCTTGCCTGGCTAACCTTCCGGTCATCGGTATCTCTGCTATCAGCGCTCAGACCGAGCTGTACTATCTGTACGGCTACTTCATCTTTTCGGCTGTCGTCTACTTCCGCTGGGCGTACCTTGTCATCACGAGCATCTGCAACTTCCTCGGCATCAACGCCCTCACAATTCCTAAGGAGAAGCAGCTCGCAAACAAGCAAGCTCTTGAAGCAGCCAAGACGGGGCCGATTCTCAACGGTACCGCGAACGGTTTCAAGAAGGAATAGAACTTGGCCGCTGGCTTAGTAATAGGTGGATAAGGGGGTTTCAACACTAGCGACCGACTTGTGCGGAAGAACGGTGATGACGAGACAACAGAAGACGACAAAGACGAGAGAGCTTTTTTGAGTAAATGGAATGACAGCACGTCTCGTTGCGGCCGCGAGGGATACGATTGAGTTTATTTTGCATGGAAGTCGGCGTTGCAGGAGGCTGATCTCAATTTCAACATTGCATGCGCTGTTGTTCCTTCTTTTCGGCGCTTGAGGTGAGCATGCCGTGGATATGGCATGACTGGACCACGTTACAGGTACTATAACTATTCAGGGGTATAGATCTCCTTTGCATAATATCAAAGTTCAAACTTCAACTGGTAGTGTTGAATGTCAAGTGTGAATAGCGGGAGATCACAGTGTTCCTACAACGTATCCGCTGTTTTGCGAGACAATAACAGTGCCTGACAGTCTGGTCGATAAGTATCAGTAACTGGTCGGTAGATTCATTCGTCAACCTTGTGAGACTTCCTGTTTGTCCCGACCATGGGACCGCCCTAACCGCGATGCCCTACCACTCTCGATCCAATATCTGCCTCCTCTCCTGTCTTATTCCCTAACTTCTCCATCGTTACTCTATGTTTATGTACAAGGCAACACGAATTGATCCTTAGAGAATCCATATTAACCTTCACATTGTGTACTTCTCTCTCCGTTTGCTACTTAATCACAAGACGTTGAACATCTTTTTCCCGCCATACACGACATTCATAGGCGAGACCCCCACCCCCGAGGGCCTGATGAAAGGGCGGGAGTATTACCTCGGTGAGGTCGATCCTCGCCCACGCCAAAAGCTGATCGCGAGGATTATGGATACTTGCTTGTCTCACAGATCCAGCGTTCGAGAAGAATGCAGACGCCTCTACCAAGAAGCAGCGTGTAGACGTCGAGGAATCTTCCCCCGATTCGGTTTACAGCACGGGTCGACGGCTGCGTAAAAATGAATTTGATGGTGGCTACGAGCACTGCATCATCATCCGTCTGCACTATCTCCGAGTCACAACGGTGCCCAGCCACCTTACCGACTCGCCCGCTCCCGATGCCGACCCGCGAGACATGCTCAAACCCTGGAGCGAGCTGGCTGAGGAGTACCGCGCATTAAATACTCGTCCGGTTGAGGACGGCCAGGTCATCAGGATCTGGGCCAAGGATCCCGACCATCTTCCCGACTGGGACATTCTGCGCCTCCGATGAGCGGCCTTCAGGATTCACCGCTTATCGGGCGGGGTCGATCCCGAGCTGTACAAAACTTGGGACAGTTTCGAGGAGGAATACATTGCTATACAGGATAAGAATTTTCACTTCGAACGGCACCGTATCAACATCGAGCGCGCCAGACTCGAGAAGGAGCGTGGTGGCAGGCTGTCGGAAGTGCAGTATGCGTGGCTTGAGAGGGATGTTAACAACGATGAGTGGGGCCGTTTGTAAACGGAGAAGTACCTGCGTAATAAGGCACAGAATGAGTTGAGAGTTGGAGACGGAGCGGGAGGGCCGGTTCTTGACCCTAGAGTCGCCGACGGGCCCGCGACCGCCTGGCGGTCCCACTTCCTCCGATGTACCCACATCGCCGATGACCCCGCAGTTGCCTCCGTAGTCCGACACTAAGTCCGGTACCACGGCCGACCCTAGAGTGTACAATCTAACAATGACATCAATGCGGCGCCAATAGTGTTGAGCTACATTACACTTAGCGTGCGCCTTTCATCGCATCTCCTATCGCCGACAGCAGGGAGACTTCAATCGTCTTTTGTGATCCTTCGGCGTTAACCCTCGTCAATAGTCGTCACCACGCATGGTACGATCAAGCCCCGAGCCAGGAAAGGTTCAACACGATGCTTCTTTACATTCGTTCAAAGTGTTCCTGCAATGCACACAGCCACACCAGTCGGGCGGAGACAGCGCCGTACGATTATCGCCGTGTCAGCAATTAGGAGTTTGGCGTTGGGCCTCTGCCAATGGGATTTGGTGTTACGACACCCTGATTTGTCTCTTATGTCTTCAGGTAACTTATTCAAGGGGATTTACTATTTAAATATGGTGATGTTCGTATTCAAACTGACTCTTGAAATATCTCTTCATTACTATAAACCTCCTACTTCTCATACCTCTCACTCGTGTTCTTCGACAAGTTGTGCCAATTAGCACCACCATCACATACTAACAATTTGCAAACCTCACCGCAACATCATAACATCATGGACTCCCCCGTCTGGTTCATCACCGGCGCCTCCTCCGGCTTCGGCTTCGAGATCGCAAAGGAAGCCCTCGCCCGCGGCCACCGCGTCATCGCAACAGCCCGCAACCCCTCCAAGATCTCCGCCCTCGCCTCCGCCGGCGCCGACCTCCTCCCGCTGGACGTCACCGCCTCCGAGGCCGCCATCACCGACACCGTCGACTCGGCCTTCGCCCTGCACGGCAAGATCACCCACGTCGTCAACTCGGCGGGTTACGCGCTGGAGGGCACCGTCGAGGAGGCCGACGCTGCGGAGGCCTTTGACCAGTTCAACACGAACGTGCTCGGCACGCTCAAGGTGTGCCGGGCCGCGGCGCCGCACCTCCGCGCCCAGGGGTTCGGAGTGCTCGTCAACTTCGGCAGCCTCGGCACCTGGGAGGGCTGCGCCGCCGCGGGGCTGTACTGCGCGACCAAGGCCGCCGTGAGCAACCTGACGGAGGCGTTCCGGGACGAGCTGAGTCCCTTTGGGGTCGCGGTGTGCAGTCTCGAGCCGGGCTACTTCCGCACCGGGTTTCTGAACCCGGGCGCCCGCGTCAAGGCCAAGGTCGATCTGGAGGCGTACAGCGTCGGCCCGGCGGGGAAGTACAAGAAGCTGCTCGACGCCGCGGATAACCACCAGCCCGGGGACCCGGTCAAGGGGGCGCGCGTTGTGGTGGACGTCATGACCAAGTCTGGGGTTGCCGAGGGGAGGGAGGTTCCTGTCAGGCTTGTGCTGGGAACGGACTGTCTTGCTGCGGTTCGGCGGAAGTGTGAGGAGACTCTTCGGTTGATGGATGAGTGGCAGTCGATCTCGGATACGACTGACTTCTAGATTGTCTGTTCTTCTGGCAGTGGTTCTCGGGTTATCGTTTGGTACGCGACTCTGTCATTTTACGAATAACGGCAATTGCACGTCTCTCTCATCGGAAATCGCTCTTTTACCTTCAAAGAAGACCTTAATAGTTAACATTCAGGTATAATCTCTAGCTCCAGCAACTTTTTGCGCTGTGTCTATTAAAACGGGCTTGGGAAACGAAATTTATGGTCATGAATACAGCTCAATTGAGACAACACATTGAGGTCCTTCTCCCATTGCTGTTTGATAGGGCATGACTTATCTCTTAGTTGACCGGAGTTATTATGCAGCATGTGGGAAATGCTCGGCTCGTTGTTGATGAACATCGCCGTTCCTTCAATATTTTATTCGTTGGTCTGAAAGATGGTTTGAGAGATGATTGGCCGGGAAGATAGTTGGTCTGGGAACATCTCAGAGGTAGCTGCAGGTCGTCTTCCGCAGAAAGACGCTTCAAACTGAAACATGTCTCGCGGTTACACAAACTATGGGAGTCCGAAAATGGCATGTACAAGACTTGACTTGCCGTGTCGGACCCCGTTCGGTCGACCAGATCCGGGGCGGCAGGGAGATCCCGCCTCCGCATCGGTCATCAACACGTCCTTCGAATCCATTCTGCGTCGGGTGCAAGACAGCATCCGAGATGATTCGGTACGCGTCGGGGTCCTGTTTGCCCTGATAACGACATCAGATGCACCAATAAGGGGTGAATGTCTGAACGCATCTTCTAGAAGCACCGGGGGTCACTCCGTCAGGGGATCATCAGCCGCAGACAGACGAAATACTTGCAGATATTTGGGCCCAGCTAGAATGTGATTCGTCGCCTCCCATATGAAGAGTTGGGGACCTCGGATTTAGCAGACGGATGCGTGGATCCTGGCAAGTTGACGGCACCTCGTGTTAATGACGAATTGCCGCGCCTCAAGCTATCCCTTTTTCCCCTCGTCTGTAGCTGGGTACGTGGGTACAAGGGGTGATGGAGAAGCCTATTACGAGCCATCAGCAATTTGCAAGGTTGATATCTGATCGAGCAAGATAACCCCTGAAGCAACTCAGAGCTGGTATCGAAAAATTGAAGTTTGTCCCGAGGGAGCAAGCCGAAGGGCTCCATTCATGCACTGCTCGTAGCGGCAACTCGGATTACAAATGAGGCAAGACTTTCTTTCCGGTGTTGCAAGCGGACCCCGAAGGCATGGAGTCTTCATCCTTTAAGCCTCGAGCGTTGATTAGGCAAAGGGTAGCGGGCTCGACGCCAGGGGCAGTCCCTGCCACACCCACTACCGTGCATGTCGTGTTTTTTTTGAGTCACCAGCGGACTCAATTCAGTATCCGTATGTGGAAGCCACGTTTTGCTTGTTCTTGGAAGTTGACGGCAACGATGTCACTCGAGGTGCTGATGGAGGTGTGAGCGAGTACAGGGACTGGAAGAGAGTAGAAGAATGGAAGATCTCCGCCAAACCTTATCATACAAGAATGAGATCGTAGACGGTGTTAACTCCGTGGTTCCACAAGGACATTATCTTTCGTAGACTCGCAGTTGGAAAAGATTCCAGTATTGGGAATATGAAACTGAACTGCTTGTTTGTGGAAAAGAACTGGGGCCTGGGCAAGTAACAGCCCGGAATGGGTGGTGCGGCACACGTTCAAGAACACCCAGAACGAAGAAAGATCAAACGAACTGGTGGTCTTTTTAAGGGTTCGAAGTGGGAGTAAGGTTGGATTTAGACGTTGGGGAATTTGGACTTCTCGGTAAAAAAACGGGGGTGGACGGCGTCCGCGTCGGGGCACTTCAAGGTTCCGAGAGCCCGCCTCTACGGATCCACACCAACCTACGGGCTCCAAGACGACATGGCGGATTTTACGTGATGATCATCGCCAAGGCGGCCCGCCTCTGTGAGACCCATTCACTTACACGCAGGTGGACAAGGCTCGCAGACGACCAACAACACGCAGCACTTTTTCGAGACCCGCGTCAGGTTTTGACAAACGCACATGGCCCCCTTACTACGTCAAAAGCGTGAGATTTGACTTATTTGGCGCACGGAAGACCCGGGGCGCTGGATCGAAATTGACAGCCCGGATTTTGAGATGGACCCCTTGCGTATTATGGGCCGTGGACAGACGGGGAGCATAGAGTGTCCGTGAAGCTCATGATAAATCTAGACCTAGCCTTATTTACATGCCATGTTTCATAACCTTGGGCACCATTTCCTTGCCTTTTGCTCTACTCAACTTTCTACTTTAAGTCTGTCTTACACCTCTACCTAATTTTTTATTGTTTACTTCAAGGCTGTCTACGGCAACTTGAGCGCAGACCTGGTTGATGCTGATCGGTAAGCTTCATTATGGGATTGTGATGGGAAAGATCCAAAAGTTAACAGTACCGCTCAGGATAGCAAGACACGCTTGCAACCGCTCCATCAGCCAGACGCCCCTTATCATCATCCGATAATAGACACCGGATCACATCATGTCTGCGCCTATCGTACCGTTCAACGCCGACCACACGGCGCGGGTGGCCGGTCGCTCTCCCGCCGGCAGCCAGAAGACTTATGTGGACGAACAAGAAGCGAATGCGGCATCAAACGAGAAACCACCAGCTTCCAAGGCTGCTGAAGGAAGCTCACTCTACGAGGGGGACGCCTCTACGTCGACAGATGGAGATGGCAACGACACCGAGTTGGAACGCCGCCACTCCATCGTCCAGGAACTGGCCCGCGAGTACACCCGACACTCCGCAGTGAACATCGGCGAGAACAACCAGGCTCTTTTCGGCAGCGACGACCCCGACTCACCTCTCAACCCTCGTGGCTCCAAGTTCAACGCCCGCAAGTGGGCAAAGACCCTCGCCAACGTCACCAACGAACACGGCTCCGGATTTCGAACTGCTGGTTTCGCCTTCCAGAACTTGAACGTCTTCGGATATGGACAAGAGACGGATTATCAGAAGGATGTCGGCAACATTTGGCTCGAGCTTCCCAGCATCACCCGCAAGCTCACCTCGAAGACTGGTGGTCAGCGCCGCATCGACATTCTCCGCGATTTCAACGGTGTTGTTGAGGCTGGCGAGATGCTTGTCGTTCTTGGACCCCCCGGATCTGGCTGCTCGACCTTCCTCAAGACTATCGCCGGCGAGACCAACGGCATCTATACCGATGAGCGCGCGTACTTCAACTACCAGGGTCTTTCGGCCAAGGAGCTCCACAAGCACCATGCTGGCGATGCCATCTACACGGCCGAAGTCGACGTCCACTTCCCCCAGCTTTCCGTCGGCGACACCTTGACTTTTGCCTCCCGAGCTCGCTGCCCTCGCAACCTGCCTCCCGGTATCACAACCGAGCAATACTGCGACCACCTTCGCGACGTCGTCATGGCCATGTACGGCATCAGCCACACCGTCAACACTCAAGTGGGCAACGAATACATCCGTGGTGTCTCTGGAGGAGAACGCAAGCGAGTGACTATCGCTGAGGCCACCTTGGCCAACGCGCCGTTGCAGTGCTGGGATAACTCCACGAGAGGTCTCGATGCTGCTAACGCGGTCGAGTTCTGCAAGACGCTCCGTCTCCAGTCTGAACTGTTTGGACAGACCTGCGCTGTCTCGATCTACCAGGCGCCGCAGAGCGCGTACGATCTCTTCGACAAGGCCCTTGTTCTCTACGAAGGTCGCCAGATTTTCTTCGGACGCGCCACCGAAGCCAGACAGTATTTCATCGATCTCGGGTTCGAATGTCCCGCCCGCCAGACGACCCCCGACTTCCTCACTTCGATGACGGCGCCTTCCGAACGCGTCGTGCGTCCCGGGTTCGAAGGTCGCGTACCTCGCACCCCTGACGAATTCGCTGCCTGTTGGAAGGCCAGCCAGGCCTCCAACAAACTCGCCGCGGAAATCGAACAGTACAAGGCCGACCACCCCATCGACGGCGTTGATGCCCAAGCCTTCCGAAACCAGAAGCAGACTGTTCAGGCCAAGAACCAGCGCCTCAAGTCCCCCTTCATCCTCTCCTACGGACAGCAGGTCAAACTGTGCCTGTGGCGTGGCTTCAAGCTACTAAAAGGCAGTCCTGGGTTGACACTCTTCGCCTTGATTGCCAATTCTTGCACGGCGTTGATCATGTCTTCTCTGTTCTACAATCTCCCGAATACAACCTCGTCCTTCCAAATGCGAGCTACTGTTCTCTTCGTCGCCATCCTTGCCAACGCCTTCTCCAGCGCCCTCGAAATTCTCACGCAGTATGCACAGCGGCCCATTGTTGAAAAGCAAAGGAGATACGCCTTCTACCACGCCTCCGCCGAATCTTTCTCCTCCGTCCTCGTCGACATGCCATACAAGGTCTTGAACACCATTTGCTACGATTTGATCATCTACTTCATGACGAACTTGAATCGCGAGCCTGGAAACTTCTTCTTCTTCCTGTTCACAACCTTCTTGATGGTGCTTTCCATGTCGGGTCTGTTCAGATCGATGTAAGTACCCTCTTGGTTCTTCTCACATGGAATACGCAGCTAACACAAGGAAAGCGCATCTCTTTCTCGCACTTTGTCACAGGCCATGGTTCCTGCCTCGATTCTGATTTTGGCACTGGTCATTTTCACTGGTTTCGTCATCCCCGTCGACTACATGCTTGGCTGGTGCAGATGGATCAACTACTTGGATCCTGTGGCGTACGGATTCGAATCGGTGAGTTGCTCCATTCGAGCCTGATTCTGCATGGCAGTACTGATGTCCCCTCTCCAGCTCATGATCAACGAGTTCCACAACCGCGAGTTTGAATGCGGTGCCTTCGTCCCCAGCCCTTTGATTGACGGCTACCAGAACGTCACTCTCGAAAACAGAGCTTGCTCTACTGTTGGTGCAGTTCCTGGTCGTTCGACCGTCAGCGGAGACGCCTTCATCAACTCCCAGTACAAGTACTTCGCCTCCCACAAGTGGCGCAACATCGGCATTCTCATCGCCTTCATTATCGCCCTCCACTGTGTCTACTTCGTCGCCACCGAGTACGTCTCCGCCAAGAAGTCCAAGGGCGAAGTTCTCGTTTTCCGCCGCGGCGTCGCTGCTCCTTCGAAGGTCAAGGATGATGTCGAGACCTCCATGACTGGGCCTTCCACCATTGTGGAGAAGGGAGGGAAAGCCGCTTCCGGCAACGACGGCATGATCCAGGCCTCCACCAGCGTCTTTCACTGGAACAATGTTTGCTACGACATCAAGATCAAGGGTGAACCGCGAAGGATTCTCGACCACGTTGACGGTTGGGTCAAGCCAGGTTGGTCTTCTTTGCCTCATGTTCATCGGACTTTATTGACATAATCATCAGGTACACTTACCGCTTTAATGGGTGTTTCGGGTGCCGGAAAAACCACCCTGCTCGATTGCTTGGCCGATCGTGTTTCCATGGGCGTGATCACGGGAGAAATGCTCGTTGATGGCAAGATTCGTGACGAGTCCTTCCAACGGAAAACCGGATACGTTCAGCAACAGGACCTTCATCTCGAGACGAGCACTGTTCGTGAGGCATTGGAGTTCAGCGCTCTTCTACGACAACCAGCCAGCACGCCCAAGGCCGAGAAATTGGCTTATGTGGACGAGGTCATCAAGCTTTTGGACATGCAGGAATACGCTGACGCCGTTGTTGGTGTACTTGGAGAGGGTTTGAACGTTGAACAACGCAAGCGACTTACTATCGGCGTGGAGTTGGCTGCAAAGCCTCCCCTTCTTCTCTTCGTCGACGAGCCGACTTCTGGATTGGACTCTCAAACCTCCTGGGCTATTCTGGATTTGCTCGAAAAGTTGTCCAAGGCCGGCCAGTCCATCCTGTGCACGATTCACCAACCGTCCGCCATGTTGTTCCAACGCTTCGACCGCTTGCTGTTCCTCGCTAAGGGAGGTAGAACCGTCTACTTCGGCGAAATTGGAGAGAACTCCCACCACCTTACGTCGTACTTCGAGAGGAACGGAGCTCCCAAGTGCCCTCCTGGCGAGAACCCGGCCGAATGGATGCTTTCTGCTATTGGCGCAGCCCCTGGATCAACTACCGAAGTCGACTGGCATGAGGCATGGAAGTCCAGTCCGGAATACCAGGCTGTTCAGGACGAGCTTCAGCGTCTCAAGTCAGAAGGCGCTGCGCACATTGACTCCGAGGAAGACAAGGCCGCCGCTCATCGCGAATTCGCCGCTTCTCTGGGGGACCAATTCCTCATCGTCACTCGCCGCGTGTTCCAACAGTACTGGCGCACTCCTTCCTACATCTACGCCAAGTTCATTCTCTGCTGCTCCGTCGCCCTCTTCATCGGTCTCGTCTTCCTCAATGCCCCCCTCAGTATTCAGGGCCTGCAAAACCAAATGTTCGCAATCTTCAACATTCTATCCATCTTCGGTCAGTTGGTTCAGCAGCAGATGCCTCACTTCGTGACGCAGCGTTCCCTTTACGAAGTACGTGAACGGCCTTCGAAGACATACAGCTGGAAGGTCTTCATGCTGTCGCAAATCGTCACCGAGATCCCCTGGAACACCCTCATGTCCGTCTTCATGTTCATCTGCGTCTACTATCCAGTCGGCCTCTCGGAGAACGGTCTCGCAAGCCAGAGCAGCGAGCGTGCCGGTCTCATGTGGCTTCTCTTCTGGCAGTTCCTCATCTTCACCTGCACCTTCGCGCATGCCTGCATTGCCATCACTGAGACGGCTGAGATGGGCGGTAACTTGGCCAACGTCATGTTCATGATGTGTCTGCTGTTCTGCGGTGTCCTGGCCAGCCCTGATAACATGCCGGGTTTCTGGATCTTCATGTACAGGGTGTCGCCGTTCACGTATTTGCTCTCGTCGATTCTTTCCACGGGTTTGGCAAACTCGCAGGTGACCTGCTCCAGCAACGAGTTCATTCACTTCAACCCCCCAGCCAACCAAACCTGCGAAGCCTTCATGAAGGGATACATGGAAGTTGCGGGTGGGAAGCTTGAGAATCCCCAAGCCACCGCCGATTGCAGCTTCTGCTCGATCGCGGACACCAACGTCTTCCTTACGTCCATCAGCGCCAACTTCGACAACAGGTGGCGCGATTGGGGTATTGGCATGGTGTATATCGTCTTCAACATCGTCGCCTCTTTGGTCCTTTACTGGCTTGTACGCATGCCGAAGGGCAAGAAGAAGGTTTGAGTGAAGACATCAAAACGCAAATTACATCTCCACGGCGCAAGCAGTGGAACAGGAACTTCCTACATTCTCTAATTCTCACTTTCTCGACCGAAATTACTGCATATTCACGATGGGCATCATAGATATTTCCTAAGTATGGGTTCAGGATTACATGGCTAGACCTGTCGCAAGATTATTCCGTATCATCAATAAACAGAATACATCTCATGAATGAATAGTTGGCATGTGATGAACGGTGAATTTGGATGCAGTGCATAAACTTTGTGCTACGGATTACCCCTGTCCAGTTCTGAGCCATACTAACCACGTAAGGGGCAACAGGCATACCAGGTTCCTTCAGTTCAATAGAATCACAGTACATATCGAAAGTCAGAAACTCCAGTAGTTCTGACGGCATCTGCATCCCCGGCATTCATCTTCTTATTCTGCCCCTTCAGATACCATCGATAGCCCAGCACGCCCCCTATTGCCAACAACGCCGCGCCACCTTCTACGCCAACAGCCATGGGATACCGGTCCGCCTGGCTAGCAGGGAACAAATAACCCCCAATGACGTTACCAATGTTGCCAACCATGTTGATCGAAGCGATAGACGCCGCGCGTTTGGGCGCGGGCGAGGGCACGGAACTGCCGATCCAGGCGAGGTTGATGTTTGACGCGCTGGTGACGCCGGAGATCATGAGGACGCTCGCCACGATGCGCGCGGGCACCGCGAGTGTGGCGCCCATGACGGCCAGCCCGACGACGCAGACGGAAAGGTTCGCCACGATGTGCCACGTCCTCTCCTGGCGCCTGTCGGCGTGCCAGCAGGTCAGGAGGACGATGAAGAAGCCCGTCAGGTACGGGATCGAGAGCATCGCGTAAGTTATCTTCCGCGAGAAGCCGAGGGTCGCCATGATTGTGGGGAAGAAGCTGTTGGGTTAGTGAGTAGGAAGTTCAAAGATCGTGCCGTTGTAGAGAGTGGGAGTAGATGGATGACGCACTTTGTGAATGATGCGCAGATTGTGATGAGCAGGTGGTTCAGCATCATGATCCACACTTTGATGTCTTTGAGCATCAGCACGAGTCCTTCAGACAGTGCGGCCGAGCTGCTTGGGGCGTCGTGGAGGTCCTCGAGGAGGCGATATTGTGCTACGATGGACTCTTTCTCGTTTAGCCAGCTGCCATGTCCCCCCTTTTCTTCAGTAAGATTCAACATATCGATCTAGTCGGGTATGCTTACCGCGTGTTGTGAGGGTAGTTCGGAAGCGTGAAGACGCAAACGACGGCGAAAGCAACAGTCAGAGCGCCTTCGATTATAAACAGCCTTGCCAGCCGTCCACGTCAGTAACGCACGTGAACATCCTTGTCTTGATAAGATTCTCACCATCTCCAGGACGAGATACCGGCGACACCACCCATGCGCTCGGTGATCCCAATGGCCATCAGACTGCCAAAGGAACCAGACAGCATGCTGCCCCCAAAAAGAAGAGCGACGCGGAGCCCAAGCTCGTTGTTCTTATACCACGAGGAACAGAGAAAGACGGCCCCTGGGAAGAACGGGGCTTCACAGAAACCGAGGATGAAGCGGACGACGACCAGGCCTTCGAAGTTGTGTACCGCAGCGGTACATCCTGATACCACGCCCCAGACGGCCATCGCACCCGGGAGATACCACGACGGTCGGAGCTTCGAGAGGAAGAGGTTGCTGGGCACTTGGATCAACCTGGCGGATACGAGATGTGTCGTCAGAATCTTTTCATGTAGCTTTCGGGGTAGGCTAGAGCTTTTCCTCACAGATATCCGACGAAAAGGATGGAAATCGCGGTCCCGTATTGCGTCGACGAGAGGCCCAACTCCTCCGATATCCCCGCGAGCTTGGCGATGGGGAGCGCGTTGCGGTCGATGTAGTTGAGGATGTACATGACCATGAGCGAAGGGAAGAGTCTCAGATCGAGCTTGAGCTTCAACCTCTTCTCGACCGCGCGCGCTTCCTCAGGGGAGAGCTTGAGATATTCATCTCTGATGTGTTGCTCCCATGAGTCCAGCACGTGTGCGTCGGCGGTCTGGTCGAGGATGACGCTTGATGTTTCCGCGTGTTTCTCGGAGAGATCGTCTTTTACGGGCTTTGAGTCGGAGGAAAGCATCATCGGCGACTTTTGCCGAGTTTGAGGTTGATATGTAAGGCGGTTTAGTAAAGAACAGAGCTTCGAGGCGACATTCGAGGTGGATGAGTACCTGTTCCGACGGCCATGAATATTATATTTAAGCAAGCTTATCGCGCTCTTGAACGCTTCAACTTTCATTCATTGGTTAGGCTCATACAGCAGGATCTAGATCGTTGTTGGTTGCTCTGATAACAGCTTTGGGCCGAGTCACTCTCGTCCCTGAACAACTGAGCCGAGTCACGAACCCCGCACCGCCATGGGCCTCACGAAGGAGTGTCTTCGGCAGAGTAACTCGTAGACTTGCAAACGACAGGAGACCTCAATTGGTTCGAGGTCCGTGTAATTGTGTATTTAGCTCGTGCCGGGCAGGACTCGCTGTCCGTGGAAGACGTTCAACATCCCGCCCTCCACCTCTCTTCTTGGCAAAGTTGATTCCTGCCTCATCTAAGTCAACATGAATCCGACCCAACTCGTCGCAAAGGCTCTCGCAATCAGAGACGAGAGTCTCGTCGACGCACTTCCCCCGATCAAGCTACCGGAACCTCTCCCTCAGAATGTGCAGGGGATACCCGCACAAATCTTGACCGCAGAAGAGTTGGAAATCACCGAGTCCGACGCGGTGACTCTGATAGACAAGATGGCCTCGAAAACACTGTCTTGCGAGACGGTCGTCAAAGCCTTCCTCGCCCGAGCTGCCCTAGCACAGAAGACGGTAAGTACAATGCCCCTCCAAAGTCTCGCATCCGAACGCCGTAATGACCAGCCCCCAGGTAAACTGTATCACGGAGCTACTATACACCCATGCCATCACGAGAGCTAGGTATCTAGACTCTCTACCAGAGCCCGCCGGTCCTCTCCACGGCCTCCCTATTTCCGTCAAGGAACAGTTCGGGTTCGAGGGGAAGATCAACAACAACGGTTTCGTCGCATGGTGTGACAGACAGCAGGTTCCTCGTTGCAGCCTCAACGAGATACTTGAGCGAGAGTGCGGCGCCGTGATACTTGCCCGCACGACGCAGCCGCAGTCCGTCATGCACCTCGAGACGAACAGCAACGTGTATGGAAGGACCCTGAATCCATGGAACAGGACCTTGGCCGCGGGAGGAAGCTCCGGTGGAGAAGGAGCGTTAGTGGGGTTCAAGGGGAGCTCATTGGTAAGATACAACCATCCACGGGATGTCTTCTTCCATCATCGTGAAGCGAATTGTGTGTCTCGATGTTAAGGAGCTAACAGGAGTTACGTAGGGGCTTGGGGGCGACATCGGCGGCTCGATACGAGTCCCGGCCGCCAACAACGGTGTTTACGGCTTCAAACCGACTTCTAATCGAGTCGGCAATACAGGAGGGATGGGCCTAATTCTTGGCCAAGAAGAGTGACAACCAAGAACCTTGTACGCGAAGAAAGCCACTAAGTCCCTCCCAGAATCACCGGCTGCATCGGGCCCCTTTCCCCGACCCTATCCGGTATTGAGCTCTTCATGAGGGCCTACCTCAACATGTGTCCATGGAACCGAGAAAACACTCTCCTCCCGATCCCGTGGCGCAAGGTCGCGCTCCCGCCGAAGCTCAAGATCGGCATCATGCGCTCCGACGGCGTTGTCAGGCCGCATCCGCCGGTCCTCCGGGCTATGGACACGGTGGTTGATGCACTGAAAGCGGCGCCTGAACAATTTGAAGTGGTAGACTGGGAGTCGAGGGGCCATGACGAGTGCTGGAGGCTGACGAGCGCTTTGTACTATGAGGACGGCGGCCGTCGGCTCAGGGAGGTCATCGCGGCCGGGGGGGAAGAGACGCTTCCTCTCACGAGTTGGTTGTTAGAGGAGACCAATATCAAGCCTCGGACTGTGGAGGAAGTGTGGGATGTGAGTTCACTCCGATTTTAGATACGTTTCTTCGTGCCAAGATTGCCATCGCTGGAAGGATTTCTGGTTTGGTGTCATACGAGATTTTGATAGATGATCCGCTAACCGCGAATCTAGCTCAAAGCCGCGCGCAACTCATACAGAGCAATGTACAACCAGCTCTGGCTGGACACGGGGAAACGGGACGGCCACCCCGTCGACGCGATCCTGTGCCCTGTCGGGCCGGGGTGTGCTCCGCCGCACGACAGCGCCAAGTACTGGAGCTACACGTCCCAGTGGAATCTCCTGGACTACCCAGCCGTGTCATTCCCGGTCACGCAAGTCGATCAGAGGTTAGACATAGCAGAAGACGGGTATACACCCCAGAACCCGGACGATAAGTTTAATCATGAGCTTTACACCGGTCCCGGGAGGTACAGAGATGCTCCTGTCTCTCTTCAGCTGGTCACCCGCCGATATGAGGACGAGAAGTGTCTGGGGATCTTGCGGAGGATGGAGATGGCCATGGGAAGAAAGGCGGGGATGACTTGAGAGCTGAAGCGGCTTGACCGGCGTGACCCGGGACCGTAAAAGTGGAGAAAGAGAACCGGATACGGAGCCCCACTTAACCGTCCGGCCGGCAGGTGGTAGTTAGCCGTGCGGCGGAATTCCATCACGGCACAACCGACCACAAGCCGTTTATAAGAGGCGATTCTGTGAATTCTTTTTAGCCGCATCGAAACATCAGCCAAAGAGGACACATGGTGCCCTACATCGCAAGCGCCCCGGGTCGCTTCGTAGTATTCACTAACATCAAGCCCGGACTCCATTTAGAGCTTATGGAAGAGATAGACGATACAGTAATCAACTGCTAGGTTTTGAATCAGATGAAATTCTGTTGATGCATAACTCAGTCTAAAGCACTTGCGAGACCGTAGGCCTGTAGAGTTTCTATCGCTATGGACGTGGCGTAGAGCAGGGCAAGCAACCTAGACGTCTGCATGGAGACGCAGGCTATCGCGTAGGGATCCGCCACCAGTAATTCGCCCTTTAAGAAGACAATAAGGATCAAAGCTATAAGTTCTGCTGCAGCTCGCGGTCCAGTTCTCATGTGAGGGGTTGCATATGACCCCAGAGAGCGCCTTCGTTGCTCAAACCCTCCCACTCTTCCCACACAGGGACCAAGCCAGTCCAAGAAGCGGCGACATACACATTTGTGCGGATAGATAACAAATGCAAGCGACTAACTTCCAGCATTTGCCTAGGCAAGGAGCACTGTCTATCTTCCGCAGTGATGTTCCGCGTGACGATTTGTGACAACATGCTTCACTTCCCTCGATGATATTATGCTGCCTTTGCCGCAAAGCTGTAGTTTTTGAAACTTGTACAACTTGGGACGTCTTGCTGCCTTAAAGACCGGCCAGCGTAGTCTGGGAGCCCGAAGGTTAGCGGAACGGGGTCGGAAGAAGGAGGTGGTGGATTATGTCTCTTACCCAATCTTGATTCCCAAAATCTTTACTGAGGTACGCCCACTGCCCGTCCAGCGATTCAAAGGCAGTACAACTCCACCACACTATAGCCAGCGACAGGACGGGACTGCCCACAGCTACGAGATAGACAAAAGCGTAGGCCCCGGGAGTGCGTCGAAAGGTAGGCAACCTCGTGGTGGAAATAGCAAAGTATAGTCCAAGGATGATCATGGTGCCAAGGACAAGAAACTCCGTGAGACAGACGCTACACTGAATGCTCGATGTGCAGTTTTGGCCGTCAGGTCTGATCCCCAATCGTTCCGGGATGCGTGCCTGGGTCAAACTCCGTTCCAAGCGGGCGGGAATGCTGTGTGTAGGAAAGTACGAGACGATGGTGCGCCCGAGCGAGATGACGGCACGTGTGAAAAAGAAAATAATGAGGCAGCCCAGCTCGTTGTTTGGATCAACATCGAAAATATCCATCGTTAGGCTGTGTTGACGTAGTCTGGTGAGAGATAGGGAGGTCATGGGCCAGGACGTAATAAGAGGGAGGGAGGTATTCAGGAGACAAATATGTTGAAGATGAAGATGTGGGATGTTCGTCCTTGTCTAGCTAATGTAGTCAGGTACTTAAGTAAATAGTCTAGCCTATCTCCTTAAGGTCCTCTCCTTCTCAAGGCTTCTAGATATTACGTTCAACAGAGTAAAGTTTTATTGACCGGGAACTAGGCCCGGTTGTGGAGGAGCTTTACGGCGGTTTATGGGGGGTAGGGTGCCACGCAGGTGGTAAAAATTCTTCACGATGCCCTCATGGTCCTTCAGTCAGAAAGGTGTCCCGCTAGGCATAAAAGGCCGACTGAACAACTAGGATATAACTCTCATCATCAAGGTACCGGGCCTTTCGACCCTACGGCCATGCCCGCCACCATATATGCCTGGAAATCAGGACAGAGCTTTAACAGTCGACATCCTCAAATCCCGTAGCATTGCTTATGCGACGATGACTTCGCTAGGTCCTCTGCGCAGAAAAGCTTTCACGACATAGTACACCTTTGAGCAATTCCCGATTGTCGAGTTATGGATTGGACTCCGGGATCCGGTGGAGGACTTCAAGAGGGAGCGAGGGAGATGTTGGACGCAGTTTTGCGGTTGACTTGATGTTTTCGCTGAACCAGGTAAGGCATGAGAGTTTGGTTTTGACAGTGACTTCTCGTGGCAAGATGTACTCAGATCACCTGGCTGCGCCTTGCCTCAGCACTCGTCCCATAAACTCCAAGATCGGTTCTCCTGAGAACCCCAAACGGGGGTTGGGTGGTAGAATGCCTGGCCGAACACGATATATGTCCGAAGCTAGAGCTCAACTTCATGCTAAGGCCGTCCTCGAGGTCTCTAAAGCCGAAAACGATGCGTACCCAGTGGCCCTTTACTTCCCGTCGTCACCCCAGCTATATCTTGCCTTCAGCTATTGCTGAGGAGATGACCAACCGCACGAGACCACTCAAGCTCGTATCGACTCTGGAAACATGGTACTGGACTGGAACGCCCTGCCCGCATGGATGGAACGGGCTTCTCGTATCTCTGGATCGACTCCCTGTGCATTGTGCAGGACGACGAGGTCGAAAAGGCGAAGCAGATCGCCCTGATGCCACAAATTAACACCAGCGCTGTGGTTACGATCATGGCGTCCCGATCGAATCACGCTGTGGACAGTTTCCTCCACGACCTCCACTTGACGAGCGCTGCCTCGATGGCGGTCAAAACCCCCTTTCAGCGCCCTGGATTGCACTCGCCAGACGGTATAACCGTCCTGACTAGCCAGGAGGAGGGCATGTCCGACCCGATCGACTACAGAGGCTGGACCCTGCCGGAGTGTTACCTGGCGCCGCGATTGCTTGAGTACAACACCAAGCAGCTGTCTTGGACGTGCGGGTTCGTCGGCGAGAAACAAAGCTTCAAGGACGGCTGGAGGACTGGACCGAAACAGGACGATGTCGGGCTGCACCCAAGCGAGAGCTTCTGGGAAGCGATGTACGGCGAGACCCGTCGTAGGCACAAGAGAAACGTAGACGTGTACGAGGGTGTGATCGTCACCTGGCGCGTCTTGGTTCATATCTACACGCGAAGAACGCTGCCCATCACCCGAGACCGCATCTTGGCCATTTCTGGCATCGCCGAAGTTTCCTCCAGGGTGTTGGAACAACAGCATTTCGCCGGCCATCGGAAAGGGACGCTGCCTTACGACTTGCTCTGGAACTTTGTGCCGGGAAAGGCACAGAACAGCCCGGATCAGTGCCAGGCGCCTTCTTGGTCTTGGGCATGCGAGGGCGTGCTGTTCCGAGCCTGCTCCACCGGACCGCGTTGTTTTGACATGCGGACGCAGGCGGACATCCAGGAGCCGACTGCAAGGTTCGAGTTCGTGAATAGCGGCAAAATTACGAATCGGGGTGCAATACGGAGAGCGTGATGGTTCGGAAGCCAGGATATTCCGGACCATTATCACGTTCTACACGACGTGGGCTCGAGCCGAAGGGAGGGTGCCATCCATTTCCGCTGCTTCGTATGATTCCGGACAGTTGTGAGACGTAGTTCCTGTCGGGGAAATCGGGCAAAGACGCTTCGTTGGAGGTTCATCTGCTGCATCTAGGTGCTTGTCACGGCCTCGGTCTGAGTGGCCTCGCGGGCTTGGTCTGGGAGGAGATTCCCGCCCGAAATGACAATGGCAGAAGGAGATTCACCAGGCTAGGCATCTTCCACCTCAGTCGGTCTTTTGCTAACCGGACGAGAGAGTCGCTTGGTGCACTCGCCTGTCGGACGTAGGGGTGGTGGGAGATGGTCAAGATCATTTCCATGGCTGTGTTCTGGAGAAGTTTGAGATCGTCTAACAGTGCCGGGCGGACTGTGAAGAGTTTTAGCCCAAAGTTTTAGTCGACTGAGGACTAATACAAGGCCAGCTCGCTGGAGCATCCCAGGCCGACTCGATAAGAAGGACTCCTTCCTCGAGGTTGTTCGAGACTCTGTAGGCAGAGGACGCCATGAAAGTACATCAAGAAAGCAAGCCAGAAGGACTTGAATGTGATTCCGTGAAATGTTGAGACTTCCAAAGCAACTTCTGAGTGGAAGACACTTTCTTTCCTATTTGGGTCGACAAAAATGACAAAGCTACTCTGAGCAGTGTCTTCCTCTGGTGACGCTTGCCACTATCGGCGCATAGGTATGGTATGGTACTTGGTCTTGATGATAATGTGCAAAATCGAGTTTTCCAGGCACCTATGAGAGGTGATATCGCGATATTTTCTGACGCGCTTCAACTTGAGGCGGAAAGAATGGGTACGTTTGTTGCCTGGATATATCGACAGGATAGTGATGTAATGACGACGAAAGAGCTCGGAAAAGACGATGCCTGACTCAGGTCAATGCCTTCGCGACATGCGGCTCAGGGCCAAACGCCCTAGTGGCTCTTAGCCATGGAATCATCGATGGCAGAACAATGCTTTGGCGTCGGGTTGGCGGGATGTCAATTCAGGGGGAAATAGGGAGAGAGCGAAGAAATGGATGAGGTCAGGTTCACTTGTCGTCTCCAAATGCGGTTGACGGAAGGAAAATGCATTGTGTACATCTGCTGTCACCAGGAATTGCACATGCGAGAAAGTACCACAATCATACCTTTCCCCCTCCTTCGGTACCGCCGATGGCAGTGAGCCGCCACCGTGACCACAGCAGTCCAACAGAGGCAGGCATTCCCGTGGTGGACGCAAACACTGAGGGCACTGGCAGTCCAGTAGCAGTAGCAGTAGCAGTAGTAGTTAGTGCCCAGGTGGACGACGCGCCCAGCAAAAGACAGTGCAAATTGCCCAAGGAAAAGAGCAAACAACCTGGAAAACCCCCCCAAATTCCTGCTCCTGCCAGAGGCAGCCACTTCCCGCATCGCATCAACGAACCCGACACGAGACGAAAAGCGCAGCAGAGACGACCAAAAAAAATTCCATCGATCGACACGTCAATCGCCCTCGCGACGATCCGGCAGGAGAACAATGAATGGCTATTCAATCGTCGCCAATGGCCTCCCTCACGCGCTCCACCAGGAGGGCGAACACTGAAGGGCATCTTCACCATCCTCCAGCCGTCCCCGTTCAGCAGCAGCAGCAGGCCTTTGCCGCCGCGAATCCGAACACTGTGACGCGCGCCCACCCCCAAAACATCTCCGCCTACCACCACACACAGCTGCCTGGTCGCACCAAGCGCTCCCTCGAAAAGGCAGATCTCGTCGATTTTGACAACCCAAAAACGAAGCGACCGCGTTCGAGTATCGAGATCCTGATTAAACCAGCTCCCCAGAGCGTCAAATCCGCTGTTGCGAACGCGACTGTTGTCCCCAGCGTCGCCCCAACTCCGCAACCGACCACGACCACGACCACCCCCCTACCGAAGCCGACCCCGAAACAACCCGCTCAACACGTCGCGACAGTGCATCCCCTGAACGACGCCCCAGCTATCGCGACCGATAATGCGCCTCAGTTGACGAAACACCAAGAAAAGGTCATCAGCGGTATTAAACATGAGCTGGATCGTTTGCAGCCCCGCGAAGGCGATACCCACACAAAGGAGGGGGGCCGCAAACTGCGCTCCCAAGAAGCCACCCGTTTCAAGAGCGATCTGTCAGCCTATTTCCCCGAGTATGACGAGGTCATCGGGAACGACCCCAAAGAACAACGTATGGACTTCCCATTTTGTTTTTCCGCCCTCCTTGCACAAGAACATCCGTTTGTTGTCGTACACTTACTGACATTTGGCCTCTAGACTTGTTGAACGTCGACACCCCAATAGTCATTTTTGACTCGAACCCCACACGTCTTCAGCCGGCACCGTGGCTTCCCTTTACCAGTGCGGAACCCAGTGCGCCAAACGACTCGTCCACGACCTCCCACAAAGTGCCCATCCGTGGCTACGGCGACGCACTGTTCACCGACCTTGTGGATGCCCAACGAATCGACTTTGACTTCCTTGGAATTTCTCACAAGAGAGAACCTGTCGAGGACCCCCTTCCCGATGCCTCTTTCGTGCCCTCGCACAAGAGGGCTGAAAGGACGGAGAGGTCCATCCGCAACACGGAACGCGGTCGGGCTCAACATGAGAAGGATCAGATCGCTCGTTTACTGGGTGGTCTGCAGGGTCATGACTGGCTGCGAGTCATGGGTGTCAGTGGCATAACAGAAAGTCGAAAGAAGCAGTATGAGCCGGCGCGGCAGCACTTCATCAAAGGCTGTCAGGCCATTCTCGAAAGGTTTCGACAATGGAGCCTGGAGGAGAAGCGTCGCAAGGCCGAAAAAGATCGTGCTCTGGCGGAAAAAGCCGAGGCCGAGGAAACGAGCGAGGACGATTCTTCAGCGGCTGCGAGTGACGAGGACGTCGACGATGACGACGATGAGGCTGGTGATATCAGCGACGGTGATCCCCCGGGCCATTCTGATGATGAGTCCGCTACCAACCAGCTTCACGATGAAGCGTCAGCAAGGTCAAAAGGAGCAAAGAACAGTAAGAAGCGCCCAAGGGCGGCAGCACAGCCTCGGCCACCCCCGAAGCCGGAACCGCCAAGGGAATTCAAGTCGTTCTTCAAGAAGAGGTACGAGCGAGACGCGGCCCTACACCGGCATAGGCGGGCGGGCCGTAAAGTGGTGGCATGGGGACTTCCGATACCAGAGATACCCGAGATCGATTTCGATCTCCCCGAAGAATTTCGTGATGAGGAGACGTTGAAGATGCAGGCGCGAAAGAGGCGCCGCGACCGCCGAGGCAGACACTGAGGTTTCCTGTGTTCTCAAATCGGAGGTCATCTTGTAAAAATCTGTGTATCTGTGTCTTTCTTGTTTGGCCTTGCATTTGAGGGCGCGATACCACTCTTGTAACATTAATCATTGTAGACTAGTCGATGACATGGCCGAAGAACAAGCGTTTGACTTTGAACCAAAACAAAAAGCCCAAAAGAAGACCTGACGCATGGTGCGCATTTGATGTGGAGGCAATTGCGAAATAGATAGAAAGAGGCAGCATGTACAGCCGTGAGTGTTGCTGTCCGTCGTAAAGTGCCGTTTTTAGAGACACCAAGAATTGGTGGGGGAAGTCTTGAATCGGCCGCAGAAGCTCATGTGCATTACATACCTAGCAAATGGAAGGCACCTCAGGCTCAAGAAGAAGCACGGGCCAGCTGTTGAAAGCCACTAACTAATTACCTAACAAACCCCCCCTCGAGAAAGCCAAAGCATCTGATTGGACGCAAGTTAGGTAAGGTAGGTAATTATGTAAGCAGGATAGATCCAACAAGGTCCACCCAACGGGTGCACGAGCCAGCCTGGAAGGTGGCTCCGGCAGCTCCATCTCTGGCAGGCGCTGTCGCGGCGAACCGTGGACCTGGACGCGCTGAGTGTGGAAGGCCCGACCTGAGGCAAGGTAATCAACGATTTGTCGACCTCAGAATCTGTGTTTGGTCTTCGTCTTCTTCCTGGCCACTTCATCCCAGGCACCCTCGCCGTACACCCTACAGCAGCTTCGCTTCTCCCCAAACGGCGAAGGATCTCATTTCTCATTCTTATTCATTCGTTGTCCCTTCGTCACAGCTTCCTCAAACAAACCTAAACATCGCGCGACGACCACGGCCACAGCGACAGGATGGTTGAGGCCCTCGACGCATTTCGTACCTGAGAACCTCGCGCCGGCGCCCCTTCCTCGCCCGCCCTCCGCCGACCTCACCTCTCACCCCGACCAGCCTTCGCGATTCGAGCGAGTCGAGCGAGTGGACGTCCTTGATGCTTAACTGCGACGCCGCAGTCTCGAGCGCAAACTAGGCCAACATGAACCCCCTCGACCCAGCTGCGGCTGCCTCCGCCGTCGTCGAAGAAGTCGTCGGCAGTGATTCAGAAGACGATCTCCCTCCCATCGAAGACAAGCCGCCGTACCCATATTTCGTCGTCCGACAAGATGTCCAGCTCGAGGTCAACTTTCGCGAGAAGCGGATCGAGGGAAAATCTAAAATCGTCATAGCCGTTGTCGCCGGCTGTCAGGTCGACGAGCTCGCCATCGATGCGCGACAGACAGAAATCGACGTCGAAAAAATCACGATACAGGTGATCAAGGATCTTCAGCCCACCGGTGCCCCGAAGAAGGTTTCAGCGAGCTACAAGGACCCGTATAAGTTGCTGGATTATCCTTCGTACTACAACTGGAACGCCGAACACCACGACTTGAGGAAGATCCGCATGCGACCCCTCACGCACACCCGACAGAGCGACGTGCCCGCCGAGAATAGAGAATTGGTTGGCTGTACGCCCGTGGACGGTGCTCTGCGAGTCAACCTCCGCGACTTGAAGAAGGTCAAGGAAGAGCCGGGAGCGGGAGTCCCGAAGCGACCGACGCTCAAGATTCGCGTCTCGAACGTGAACCCGAGCAGTGCCGAGCTCGATAACGATTTGATTCCTGGACGCGAGTACAGAGTGACCATACCGTTCAAGACCAAACTCGTCCGAGATGGCATTCAATTCGTCGGAGTCGACCCTGGCGACCTCAGATACCCTCACGCCTACACACGACATTCGATTGAACCTGGTACCGCCTCTTGCATCTTCCCTTGCATCGATGATCACGGACAGCTCTCCACCTGGTCAATAGCGGTCAAATGTCCAAGGACGCTCGGCGACGCTCTCTGGCAACCACTGGCCACCCAACAGAGGTCCAACGGCAACACGAACGGCAACCGAGAACGTGGGCATGTGAGCCACAAGTCGGACAGGGAGTTTTCTCTCACCGAAGAGGACAAGCTTCTCGAGATGACAGTGGTCTGCTCCGGCACGCTGTCGGACGAAATTGTGGATCCTCACGACGAACGCAAGAAGATTATGAGCTTTGATATGGACAAGCGCGTGTCCGTCCAAAAGATTGGATTCGCCGTCGGCCCATTTGAGCATGTGGATCTCTTCTCTGATTTCCGCACCGAGGAGAACGACGAGAAGCTTGGCGCCAGTGCTCTCAAAATTCACGGCTACTGTCTGCCTGGGAGGGCTGCGGAGGTCCAGAATTCATGTGCCGCACTTGCGGCAGCAGCTGACTTCTTCACCCTCACGTTCGCCCGATACCCCTTTGAGAACTACAAGATGTGCTTTCTGGATGACATGGTCAACGACACCGTGGCTTTGCAGTCTCTGTCCTTCGTCAGCACCCGCCTTCTTTTCCCCGAGGACATCATCGACACAGAGGTGGACGTCACCAGACAACTGGTGTTCAGTCTAGCGTCACAGTGGAGTGGTATCAATCTCTTTCCCAACACACGCAGAGATCTTTGGGTGGTTATAGGCATTGCCTATTACATGACCGACCTCTTCCTGAAGAAGCTCTGTGGCAACAACGATTACAGGTTTCGGATGAAGGAAATGTCAGACCGGCTGGTGAATATTGACATCAAAAGGCCTTCGTTACATGAACTCGGCAACCTCTTACACATCGGAGACTTCGAGATGGATTTCATGATCCTGAAAGCCCCCCTGGTTCTCTTCATCCTCGACAAACGTCTTATGAAGGCGCCTGCTCAGACCAACTTGACCCGCATCATCTCGCGAATTCTCTACAAAGCCAACATTGGAGAGAAGCAGAGCGAGTGGATCATCAACACGGAATCATTCCAACGGGTCTGTGAGAAGAACGCAAGAAACAAGCTGGAGGCATTCTGGCACCAGTGGGTTTACGGATCAGGCTGCCCTCGATTCGACGTCTATCAGCGATTTAACAAAAAGCGTCTCTGTGTGGAGATGACGATTCGGCAAGTTCAAGATAGAACTTTGACTGAGGCACAAGTTTTGAAAAAGACGGAATTTTTGCGCGCCGTCAAAGAGAAGTTCCACGGTGTCAAAGGCGAGGACACGGTTGGCTTATTCACAGGTCCCATGACCATCAGGATTCACGAAGCCGACGGTACTCCATACGAGCACATCGTAGAGATCCGAGAAGACGCTGCGAAGGTTGCCAAGTTCGAGATTCCATACAACACAAAGTACAAGCGGCTCAAGCGCAAAAGGCGGGCGACCGAGAAGCTCAGCGCGCAATCAGCGGCAGACCCAGATAACAACGAGGAGACACTTCTGTATTGTCTGGGAGACGTCTTGACTGGGCCCGACGATCTTAAAAAATGGGAGTTCTCCGAGTGGGAGGCTGACATCGAGAAGGCTATGGACCAAGAATCCTATGAATGGATCCGGATGGACGCTGATTTCGAATGGGCTTGCGAGATGAAGACCAACCTCCAGAGCTACATGTACGTGTCTCAACTACAGCAGGACCGAGACGTGGTTGCGCAACAGGACTCGATGCTCTATCTGAAGAAGGTCCCTGCACATCCGCTGGTGTCCACGTTTTTGACTAGAACTCTGGTGGATCGTCGATACTTCCATGGCATCAGAACGATGGCGGCTGAGACGTTGCCCCAAGAAGCTACGGCCAAGACCTCTATGGTAGGCATGACGCACTTGCTGAAGGCTTTCACGGAGCTTTTCTGCTACCCCGATACGCAAACGCCCCGGCCGAATGACTTTTCGGACAAGAAGCAGTACATCGTCCAGAGTGCACTGCCCATGGCCATTGCTCGGGTTCGCGACTCAAGCGGCAAGTGTCCCGAAGTAGCTCGGAGGCTCCTTTTGAACCAAGTTCAGTACAACAACAACGCGAATAATCCTTACTCGGACCACTTCTACGTTGCCAAGCTTCTGGATGCCTTAGCAACCAGTCTTATCCCAGAGAAGTCTGGTGATCAAATGGACTTGGACACAAATGTCGAGGAGCACCATTTTCTTGGCGAAGCCCTGGTTGAGATTGATCGCTTCCGCAGGATGGATGAGTGGGCCAACTCATATCAAAACATATGGACCACCACTGCCCTTGAGTGCAGACGAAAGTTGATGAAGGCCGGTGTCATTCCCAAAAACGCACTGGATTTCATCCAATATCTCCAGGACGAGACCTGCGATCTAGTGCGGATCAAAGCCTTCGAGGCTCTTGTCGATCTTGGCTACATGATGGAGATGCCTATCTTCCGCCTGATCTTGTCCGTCATCAGCACCGACAAGTCCCCATTCGTTCGGGACAAGCTTCTCAACATTTTCTGTTCCGGCTTGGCTGCTCTGGCTTTTGGCGAGCAGTCCGGACCGAATTTGTCAGCCCGCGCCCCTATCAGCGGCGACGTGCTTCAAATCGAACATGATCAAGAGGCTCAGACGCGGGAGCGCCGCAAACAATTCGACAGGAAGCACGATGTCGACGTTGCACTGGCTGCATTGAGAACGGAGATGGAAGAGCAGTACTCGGAACATGAGCAGGCGCTGCAGAAAGCAGTCTGGAAGGCACTGAACTCTGCAGTGCTCGGTCGTGCCGAAAAGATCACGCTCCTCGAGCTGTGTGCTACCATGTTTGATGTTGCTGACCGATGGACGATCACTCTCAACTTCCCCAAGCGGTGGAGAGCCACTCGTCCAGTGAAGCCCCACCCAGGCAGAGTAAGTCGAAACCTGCGTGTAGTGTGTTTGTTCTCTTCTAACGAGCATCAAAGTTCATGGTCAACTTCAAGTCCTACTACAAGACAGCCTTGCCGCAAGTCAAACCGAAGGAGCCCGAGCCGGAGCCCGAGCCGCAAGCTCAGCCGCCGCCGCCGCCGCAACCACAGCCTGTGGCCCGGCCCCCTGAGCCGAAGCGCCTCATCGTCAACATGAAGAGTGGCTCTGCCAAGATCAACAAACCGTTGCCGTCAGCCCCTAGGCCTGTTTCGACGGCCCCACGTCCTTCGCCATCCCCGGCTGTACAGTCTCCCAAGCCAACTTCCGCGCCTTCGCCCATGGCAGATTCGATTGTCGCATCGACGATCAGAAAGGAGACAACTCCGAAGCCGTCGACACCCAAGCCTTCTGTCATCAAGACTACGGTATCGAAGCCCTCGCAAACCACCAAGCTTTCTGTCGGCAAACCCGCGGCCTCCAAACCTCCCATCGCCAAATCTGCGTTGCCATCTGGTTCAAGTTCTACATCGAACGGGCGCTCTACACCTCAGCCCGGACCGTCGTCCGACACCCTGAACAGTAAAGCTCACAAGCGACCTCGACCTGACAAGGTCCCTGGGGTTGACGACGCATCTCCAGTTCTGAAGAAGGCGAAATTGAACGTTCGTCCCGATGGCACCATTCCAAAGCGCCGGAGAATGGTTCGATTCAAGCACCCGAACCTCAAGGCAATCATGAAGAAAGCCGGGGTGGTATCCCAGATGCCCCCGCCAAGAGACCCGTCTCTGGTCAAGTCTCGCAAGCCTGCGTCTCCGCTCAGCGTTCGAGCTTCTCCCGCTGCGTCTCCAGCACCCGGTCCATCTGACGGCAGCATCATGGCCAAGCCCGCGCGCAAGCCGTTGCCCGGTGGGGCC
This sequence comes from Colletotrichum karsti, assembly GCF_011947395.1. Taxonomy (NCBI): domain Eukaryota; kingdom Fungi; phylum Ascomycota; class Sordariomycetes; order Glomerellales; family Glomerellaceae; genus Colletotrichum; species Colletotrichum karsti. Next base: position 192,967 of record NW_024065920.1, read on the forward strand.
TCGTCAGGCGCAGCGGCTAGTCCCCCGCCGCCGCCAGCGACATCCCTTCCGCCTAAGCCGCCTCCGCCGCAAGCATCTCCGCCGCCGGCTGATGGCCAGCCCCCGCCGAAGCGCGTCAAGCTCGTCATCAAGAAGCCATCGTCCTCGGCGCCTCCGAAATAGTACTGCCCATGCTGAGAGAGAGGATGGGTTTCTTCGTCCGACAGGGAGCGTCAACAGAGGGATCATCGGGCAGGGGGTGTCTTCCTCTCTTTACTTTCCCCTAAAGCGCTTTTAAGAGTCCGCTGACTCGTCGTGGCATCATTTATTTCACTTATTATTAAACTCTTTTTTTTTTTCCTGTTCTTGGTCGGCGGCGCTTTACGCTCCCGAGACATTACACCAAGCAGCATTATCGGGCGTTCGGTCTGAAGGTGGGGGCACACAAGGAGGGAGAAGACGGGCCAGGTGGTACGTTGGGCACAGCGGCTTTTAAAGGAGAGCCGGGGAAAGAAAGAAAAAGCGAGGACAAGAGGATGCCATCTTTCGACGGGTGGTCAGCGTGTGTACATAACTACTTCTAAAAGAAGCAAAATTTTAATGATACCCTCGACCCTGAAGGAGATACTTTCGTGCTTGTGGCCTGACTTTTGGATGTCTAGCTGGATCTGCGCCGTTCCTAGAACTGTCTCGAGTGCGTTGAGCCCTCTTTTGGCATCCCGTATTCAGCCAAGACGAGGGTATCTACCCAGAAAGGAATCAACTTGCGGCTCATGCTGGCTGGGCTTGGCAAAGACAGTCTTGTTCCACAAGGAGGAACGACGAAAAATGTGTGAGCCAGCCAGATAGGACCTCGGCTGGGATCAACAAGTTTCGCCCGTCGGACAGGAGATCTGTCGGAGCCGGGGACGTTGACACTCCATCGGCCACGTGTGCGTGTCCCTCCCTGTTTCTCTCTTCGCGACCGAGATGCGTGATGTTCCGACCCTCAAAGACCCTCTGCTTGCTCGTTGAATGCATTGCTTAACACGGGAGAGAGATCTCTACGTCGCCGAAACTCATTTACTGTTACGGCACTATGGATCTCTTGTGCATGCCCTCTGCAGGCGCATCATTTCGAATTTAAAAGTAATATTTTGATAGTCTTACAAACGGTCTAAACACCCAGAACCAGAAATGGCAGCAAGTATGCGGCGCCATTCCTGTATGACCTTTCCCACGATGCAGTCGACGACTGAGACTGACTTGGTGACTGATACGCTTACATAGAGAATGCCACTCCCGCAAAATCAAGTAGAAAGAAAGGAAAATGAATTTGTCATGTGACGGTTGGCGGCAACGAAGAATGTTTCCGTCCCCAACTTCAGAGTGTGTCAAGTGTATCCGCCCCCTTCCCAGTCCCAAAAACGCCGGTATTTTTGTTGGGTTAATTGCCAGACTTCGCGTCTGCAAAATGTGTGCAAAAACAAAAAAGCCCCGCCCGCCTGTAGTGATGTCGCAATAATGACAAAAGCCCCATGTAGCCCCTTTCCAACTGTCGCGGCCGAGAAAATGGGGGTATTATTAATGAGAAACCGCGTTGTGATCAGAATTAGTGTGAGTGACCGTGGTCGTGGCTATGGTTGTGGCCGTGGCCACCATGAGCATGGTCATCATGGCTGTGGGCCGAGTGGCTACGTACGCTGCCGGCGGCAGTCGACTCTGATCCGGAGCAGCAACCCTTGCCAACACAGTCGTCGACGCACTCAAGCAGGCAAGCCTGCTTGGGAGGGGAGCCGTAAGTAGCAGCTCCGTCGTACTGTAGTGCGTGTTGGGCGTGGGGGTCTTCGGGATAGTTCTCATCGCCGCAGAACTCGGGTTGAATGGTGGCAGAATGGATGCCGTAGGCGTGGAGACACTTGCGTGCCCTCTTGGAGAGCTCCATGTATTTCTCGCCGCCTTCTGCCGAGATGGGGAAGCTCACCTGAACGTGCATGGAGGCGATGATCTTGGTGTCTGAGAGTTGCCAGATGTGGACATGGTGGCAGCTGACCACACCGGGGAGGCCCTGGATGTCCTCGCGAATCTCGTTGAGGTCGATGTGATCGGGGGTCGCTTGCAGCAGAATCTTGGACGTAGCCTTAGTCAGGGGAAAGGCGGACCTGAGAATGATGAGGGTAATGAGCAGAGAGACGGCGGGATCGGAGTAGAAGCGGCCACGCCACTCGGTGAGCCAGATGATGAGGGCGGAGACCATAACGCCGACGTTGCCCAGGGCGTCACCAATGACGTGGAGAATCATGCCATTCATGCCCATATCGCCGTGGTTATGGCCGTGTCCGCCCGAGGCCTTCTTTCTCTCCTTGTTGTGGTTGTGGCCGACGTGCAAGCTGGACTCTCTTCTAGGTCGCTTGGAGCCGGAACGACCACGGGGTTGCTCGATTGTGTAGGAAGACTTGTTGCCATTTGACTTGAGCAGAGGGGACTCCTCGTCCGCATCGCCGTCCTCTACGACCGTCTCTTCGATCTCGCTCTCGCTTGCGGACTCCTGACCATCAAGTTGGGGTTGGCTGGCGGCAATAATCTCCTGTCGGAAGCTCGAGGGGTAGATGCTGATATCCTCAATGCTAGTGAGGCGCGAGTGGTGACGGCTGCCGCTCTTGCGACGGTCCTGAGCCTTGGACGCTCCCGAAGCACGGCTTTGGTTTCGGCCGGACGCATCAGACTCCCTCTCGAATCTGATGTGGCGAGGCGACTGAGGGGCGGCGGTGGCTCTAGCGACAACGGCCTCGGGGAGAACGTCGGCAACGTTGCCGGTATCATCGCTGGCAAGGGTCGTAGCACGGCCCTCTTCGGCGGCGTGCTCGTCGGAGTGGCCGTGGGAGTGAGCGTGCTCATGGTCGTGTTCGTCATCGCCGTGATCGTGGCCACCATGGGAGTGGCCGTGGCCGCCGAGAACGAAGAATCCGACGAGGTTGGAAACAAGTCCGAGGGCACCGACGGCAAAGATCAACTGAGGGTTCTCGATCTCGGGAGGATCGAAGAATCGGGTGATGGCCTCGAGGATGATGGTGACGCAGAGGGCAATCAAGAAGACGGCGTTGAAGAAAGCACCGAGAATCTCGGCTCGCAGCCACTGCGGAAATGGAGTCAGAGGGGTGATAGCTTCAGGTTCGGAATGGGAGGCGACCTACGCCATAGGAGTACTTGTCGGTAGTGGCCTTTCTCGCGACGGAGACGGCCCAGAGACCAACACAAAGGGAAATGATGTCGTTGAGCTACAACAGTCAGCAATGCGTCACACATAGCGGTTCCGCAGTACGGGTGTGATGTGTACCATGTGGAAGGCATCTGCGGTCAGGGCCAGCGACTTGACGAGCAAACCAACAATTAACTCAACCAGAAAGAAGACGATATCGATGGCCAGCATGATGCTGATCCGCGTCGTCTTTGACCACGCCATGATGGGCAAAAAATCGATGTTATCGCGGACGATGAGGGTAAGAAGAGGCAAAGTGAGCTCTAAGAGCTCTGAATATTAATGGGTTGGGCCAGTAAAAGCAATTGTTGGGTGGCAGGTGTAGTCGCTGGTTGCCCTGTACGTTAGTCGAAGTTGAAGTTGAAGATTGCGCGAGCGCGGAATCGGGGAAAGGCAAGGGGGGAGGAGGAGGGGCGTTGGCTGGTTATATTTGTGTACCGCTAAGATTGAGTTTTTGACGGCCGGGGGGTAAGAAGAAGGTGGAGAGGCAAGAGAAGAGACAAGGGCAAGCGGCAGGCGCAGGCGGCGGCAAGCTGGATTCGGCGCTATGCTGTATCTGAGGGTGATGTCGAAAGATACGGGGAATTCCTAACCACCTACCTACGACTCGAAAGGTCTGTTATTTTCCTTCGTCCGTTTGCCGCTCGCTCGTACCGTTTTTGCTACTGTTTGTAGCACCGTGGCACCGTGGTCAACGGGGAGAAAAAAGTCGGAACGCGGTCGGACACACAAAGACTGCCCAGTGCGCAGGTTGCAGGTAGGTACCAGGACCTTGGGTGGGTATTATGACGGAATTAGTGTTTTCTTTTCTTTTTTTTCTACTCTTTGCCATCACGACCCAACGAATACGTACAGTTTCTTCCTTGGTGTGGCTTATGCATTCGACAGTCACGGGCAGTTAGTGTTTTCCCCCCGTTTTCCCTGGCCTTCGGGCGAATAACACGTGCTGTTTCCTAGCACGCAACAACAAACAAATCGAATCGTCCAAAATGAGATGAGGGGCGCCTCCAAAAGCGATGCAGATAGGCGGTCATGTCTTCGGTTTGGGAACACTAGGGAGCAGGAGACGCGCAGGGAGCTTGTCAGGGATTCAGGAAGCTGCAACTAACTGTTTGCTCCAGCTGAATAAAGATGTGCCCTTTGTCACGGAACACGGCGAAATGAAGTTTGGGGCTGCATCGGTCGTCCGCTTCAACCTGCCTGAAGCTACCTTAGGTACACCAACGATGCCTCCGAAGCTCGGGCATCGGACCTGAGCTCACTTGAGGTAGGTACCTACACCAGAAACTGTTTACACGCAGTCAGAGAAGCGGTATTGCATCTAAGGCAACCAACCCACATGCATTAGGCAGAGATGATGCAGAATTATTAAAGGTCTAACGCCTCTCCATGCTTTCACTTTGACACCTCAAAGCCTATTCATAATATATCCATACGAATACCGAAGCATATTAGTATGAGCTGACTACGAATACTGCGGCGAGGTCTGTTGCGATCGGCCTCTGATTGGCTTATGCAGGTACATGAACCACCGTCGCGACGAATCTGAGAGCCCACTGTCGCCTGCTCTCTCCACCAGGCGACATCCACTTATCCACTCCACATGATTCCGAATGTGGGAGTCTCACTTTCCAGCCCAGCTTGCCCCCTTCCTCCCTTCAAAGTCACCCGACTCACACGGGCAGTTCAACACTTCTGCAAAAGGAGGCAACACTGAGTTGTTCGGGTCGGACTATCCGTACGGAAACCGCGTACCGTTCTCGCGGGTTTTCACTCGGCTCGGAGTCGCACCGTCGGGTGCCATCGGATCGCACCCGTACCACACAATAGGTACAATACGTATGCGCCCATATCGTCATTGGAGGTCGATCCTTCCATTCCAGAAACTATTGACGCAATCCCTGGACTCTCTGCATCCTCCCAAGACACCCCGCCCGAATTTTGCAACACCATTCCGATTCCGTTCTCCTTCTCGTGTTGGCAACCTTCTCGCACGCTACCTACACTAGAAAAACAACGGATCTCCCGTCCCCCTGGTCCCCGGAGGACCCACGGCGCCGGCCCAAGTTCGGTCGGCCAAGCCGGGATCCGTTGTGGAGACGAACCCGTCCACGCGCATCGGCCCCGTTTCCTAAACTTTTTTCCCACAACCTGAGCGCCGAGCGAGCGGCCAACTTCATTGCTGCGCCGCTGCCTGGCAGCATTGTTGGTTCCCTGAGAGGTCTCCGTTGCTTACGAACACGACCAGTACGGCAGCATACCTACAGATTGTTAGCAAAAGAGAAGGCTGCACCAGCTCCGACGAATACCCACGCTGCCGTTGCCGCAAATATCTCGGCTCGTTTTGCATTCGTTGTGAGGCCTACGCTGAGAGCGAATGCTATGGTGAAGAAGCATATCATGACTAGCTTCGCAGCCCACGTCGTGACAAAAGAGAACCCGATGATGGCTCCGAGGAGTAGGATCGCCGCAAGAATGATGCTGATGATGCCCACAGTTACTGTGATGGAGTGCTCGTTATATCGACGTATTCGATGGAGTCCATTTCTTGACAGTTCATCCTTAAAACGTGTAAGCAAGACTACTCGGACGACAGAAGAACGCTAGCTACAAGAATGATGGAGACAGAATGTCAACGGTTCTCCTCACCTTTCCCGGCCAACAAGCTCGCAGCGCTTTTGAGAGTATGTCGACCTCCGTTGGCGCCTTCAAAGCAACCAAGTCGGCATCTTCGCTGAGGTACCTCGCCGCTTTCCCTCCGAGAATCGGGAGAGGTTCTTCGAGCCAGTGTCTTGTCGCTTCGACGGCTCTCTTTTCTGGACGATGCAGTCCAGCTATCTCGCTTTGCAGCTTCAAAGTTTCATCTGTTCCCTCAAGTCAGCGTTCTCGTCAAATTATCATCAACGTCCTAGACTTACGATACTCTCTCAATTTGCTCCTCAGCTCTTTGATCGTCTGCATCATCTCTTCCGCATCCTTATTGTTCGTGGACTGTTCCACAAGCTTTTCCCACTTCCGCGCCGCCTCCGTTATGGGAGTTTCACTGCTGTCAAGAAAGATTCTATCAAGTTTGCGTAACTTATCTTCGATAACGAGTATCTCGCATTGCAAGTAAAGCAGATTCCGAGCGCCTAACTGGCTGAACTTACGGAATATGAAGCTTTCCGAATCCTCGTCTTGAGCCAACACCAAGAGGCGGCTGCGAATCCTTCGCCGGCTTTCTGCCGAAACTCGTCGGCCGCCTTCTCGATATCTTCCATAATGTCGTTGAGGTACCAGGTAGGTCAGTGAGGACTTGAAATGAATATGGCATAGTATGTCAAGGACATATCAGCTCCTCTCTACCAAGGGTTGTTCGGAACGCCTCGCAGAGAGCCTCGACGACCTATTGGGCAGCAACTTCTGCACATTCGGCTTGGCTTACCGCTCCTCCAGGCGTTTCCAGGTGCTGCGCAGATTGCCTTGGCCACTTATTGGGCCGCAAATTCTGCATATTTGGCTTGAGTAAGCACAGCCACGTGTTCTCACACAAGCCAACTGAGCCGCCTTATCGGCGCTGACATACTTAGGGGAGTGCAATCTGTTTCCGAAGTTATCTATCTTTTCTTCCCGAGCACAACACATTAGAATATGCTCATTCTCAGGCCGTTTGTAATCGTTTCCATCTATCCTCCATTTTTCTAGCGGGGTCTGCGCCTTGTTGGTGCTGAACTCAGCTCGTCTAGTTTTGCGACGTAAACATGCGAATCGATTTCGAAGCAGTCGATTTCGAAGCAATCAATCGACCACCACTGAATACACAGGAAGATGTAGTAAGCGGATATTTCCCTCCAAATTCAGTCATGCCAGGTGGGATAACATCAAGTAGGGACCACTACGAGTTATGAAAACTCACATGTATCGTGGAAACGACATGGAGATTAGCAAGGTCCTTGCTTCGCAAAATTCCCCAGCCGAGCATTTCCGTCATTTAGAACCACCGACACACTTGGTCCGTGGAAATGTCGGCCACCACAAAAAGGTTGATGCTATACCTACTAATGTTGCCTTGCGCCGCCTAGCCATGAGAACATTGCCCTTGCCTATTGGAACCAGATATTCCACAGTCGAGCATTATCGTCGTGAAGAGCCACCGAGATACTTGGTTATTGGAAGAATCGGCCTCAAAAGGGTTGTTGCCGTGCCTGATACTGGCGCCGAGCTCAACTTCATTTCTGACAAGATTGCCAGCAGTCTAGGCAAGTCTCCTCAACCCAATACTTACGGCATCATTCGGTTACCATCTGGCAAAAGCGTTTTCTCGCCAGGCATGATTCGAGTGCCTTTTGCGTTTGCAGAAGAGAAGGGGGCAACGGACATCAATTGCCTGATCATGCCTGGATGCTCTTACGACCTCATCCTCTCCGGCCAATTCCTTCGCATCACTGAGACGCTGACCAAGTTCAAGCGCCGTATCAGACGCATCATATCTGACGCCGCGAAAACACTCAGGCTGAATTTGATCGGTGGCGGAAGACAACGTCTGCGAGGTTACATGAATGGCTTGCCCACTCTTGCATTGCCAGACACAGGTTCCGATGTGATGTTGGTCGATGCATCGTACGCAAAATCGCGCGGGTTCGCTATCGATCGAAGTCCCGAACACTGGTTGGAACTACAATTGGCCGACGGCTCAACAGTCATCACCTCGGGAATAGTCCAAGAGCAGATGGAATGGAGATTCGGGGACACCCAAGACCGTGTCGCGAAGGACTTCTACGTGCTGGAGAATCTTCCAGCCGATATCATTTTCAGCAACGACTTTCTGTTCGAAATGGACGTCTACTCCAGATATGAGGAGTGCCTGATCGATCTCGAATCTGTCGACGATGCCGCAGAGCTGAATTATCTCAGGCTGATTGGGAAATTCAGCCCCGAGCTTCGAGGCATCGAGGATCTATTTATCAATGACCGTAAGTCTTGAGCCGCACTCAGCTGATGCAAAATCAGTTCCATATCGATTCTAACACTGATGATCCATGATAGTCACCTCACCACATGCCTTCAGCCCACTTCGAGTCCAGGCCGAGGCCCACCGCCGCGATGCGATCGAGACCTGCATCAACAATCTTGATTCATCAGTACAAGAAGATGCAAGGAGGGCTGAAGCTGAGCGACAGGCGGAGTGGGAAGCGCTCCGTGAACAGCATAGAGAAAACCAAATAGCTGGGAGTAGTCGAAACACATCAAAGGCAATACCTAATACGGCATTGGGCGGGAGGAAACGGAGATGGTGGAGTTTACGAATAGGTCGGAAGAGTACGAGCACTCACCCGTGATTGACACAGGGACTTGGGAGCATGGATAAGCGTGGCGTTTGGTTGGGAAAAGACACCGGAAGGTGATGCATAGATACCCTGGCGTTTGTTTGGGATCACCTAGAAGTCCGAAGGTGGTGCATACATACCATGGCGTTTGATTCATGGGTGATAAAAATGGGTGGGATCATCTCATTGCTACTTGTAGATTAATCATGATTCGATAGATATAGATGCACAAATGGCGTTGCTCCGGGTCCCCTTCATCGATAAGTGTCATCATATCCACGACATAACTTCTCGCTAAACCGATGCCTCGTTCTTTGCTGTCGACGATGAAGCCGTAAACTCACCAACTCGCGATGACATGGAAGTACGTATACAGCTACATACTTGACACGATACGCAACGTTTTGTGAGTCAGAGAAAACATCAACACGTTGAGTTACACATAACGTAAAGACAAAGGCGAAGGGCGACCTAGGCCGCCCTCGTACTTGGATTCGGAGCCGGCACACGAGGTTCTGGTTTTCCACATGACCAGTCACTTGGCTGATCGGGAGAGAAATAGGGCCCTCTCTTTCGGCACGCGATAAGGCTCATACTGTGTAGCATAGTTGCAGGATAGCCAGGCTGTCGCGAAGCTTATCCCAGTGGCGCCCTGTGAGATGTGAATATGTGCTTTCTTTTCCACACAGTGTGTTCTCCCAAGTCCACATCTATCACACCACGCAGTATATGTTTAAGGTTTTAGTCTTTTGAGGAACGAGGCTGACCAGATTCTCCGAACTGAGTTCATGATGGTAGTGGATTTGGCTTGTCAATAAGGCGGCGCGCTTCTGACCAGTTCTGCCTGCACGCCATCACTTGACCAAGAGTCCACTTCGTGCCCCGTATGATGCGAACGCTCAAGGCTCTTCTCATTTAAACTTCCGTATTATCCAACCTAGCTCCCGCCCACCAAAGACCGTGACTCACCATCGACTCACTAGCTCATGGCACCCTCTCATCGATCAAAGCAGCAAGCAGGACATCAAACGGCGCCGACCGCCCAGCCACGGCTCTCTTCTTCCCCATCGAGTGACGCCGGCACGTTAACGCCGCACCACACCGCCGACCATCGGGAAGGGCCACCCCACACTGGCGCTCAACATCGATCGGGCCTGCATCAATATCCCTCAGCTTGGCTGAAAGCTTTGCTCAAAAGCGGCGTGTGAGAAAGTTTTACCTCTGCGCCGCCTTCGGGCGCCGGCAGTTGTTGCCTGCTCGCCGAGTGGAGCAGCTGCCGCCGCCCCTTCAACGGCACCTTCCGGATGTGCGGAGTCCATGGAGAAGTTGTGACACACCTGATCTGGAAAATCGTTCGATGAGCCTTTGGCGGACGGGCGGGGTGGTGACAAAGTATGCATATTTACCTCAGATATTGTGCCGTGGTAGAACTGAGAAGCGGAACCGTCCGATGAGCTTCCGTGGTTGCAAAAAGTCCTCGAGAGCAAGTAGGACGCAGGTGGAAATTTGTTTAGATTCGATACAGCAGCCTGCCTGGGTGCATTTTCGAGTTGGGGGGTGAAGTTGAAAGCTGGCACGTGAACTTCTGCCTAAAGGACGCAAGAGCTCCGGCGACTTGTGCCCCACCCAGGCCGATCCGTCCGATCGAGACCCGAAATTCGCCGTGTGGGGTCGGCGGAGCCACATCCGAATCGGCCTGATCTTTACACAAGTCACTGAAAAGGTCATTACCGCAGTTGAAATAATTTCGAGGCTTCGCAAGTAGAGCCTCAAGAGGCCGATGAGTTCGGTAGCGTCTATCCGTGCATGCTACGCACCAGGATCTCATACGACGTGATCGGCAGCGAAGGGGCATCGAACCTCCGCATAATTCATCTAAGATGCAGTCCCCATATTATAGAGACTTGCCGAAGCAGGTCGTTTGCCAGCAGCAATTGGTGGATCAATCCGCGGAGCGGAAACGATGTTTTGCCAAGACACGGCACGATAAATAGAGCTGGACCTGCATCCTGGAAGGGGCTCTGTAACCGCGAAGCTGTCTGTGGCCGTTTAATCTATCTCAAATTGTTTAATTCAGCCCGCAATTTTTCATCATCACGATGACACTGGATCTTGACTTACCCCGTGTGATGATCAGCATTTATCTTGTTGTAGGTGTCGAGCTTGAGTTTCAATCTGTGAACCCCATGCTGGCAACATCAAGCGGCGCCGCAGAGTTTTTGACTTGAATCCATGAGCCATGCTCGCGGCCAATAGAATGGTGGTTAGACACTGGAAGATTCCTTGACGACGTCGAGAGCGATCAAGAGACCGAAGAATATCATTATGAGCTGCGATGGATCAGCGGCGCCCACAATCTGACGCGTTGAAAGATCACAGATGAGAAGCATACCATTAGGAAACCCAGAGCCAGGGACATGATTTCAAACCCGCCAGAGATCGTCTTTCCGCGGAGCATGGCATGTTGGAGCCTCCAAGCGCGACAGGCGCCGAGAAGCGTTGTGCAAATCGACAGGCCATAACACACACTGGCGAGAGGCTTGCCAAGTGCGGAGTAGCCAAAACCCGAGTCTGACTGTTGCAGCGTAAGCGGCTGAGCGACTATGGTTCCCAGAATAGCTGTGGCGAGTCCGGTGCGGAGGTATCCTAGAAAGGTCCGCTCGAGGGCTTGGAGATGGCGGAGGTTGGTCTGTTAGCGATGAGCCGGAGTAATCGAACCGTAATGTCATATCTCGAGGCAGACTTCGGACACAGATGGCCGCACTACCGGGCCGATCACTCGACTTTCGGGCAAGGCCTTCAACCGTCTGAACAGTTGGAGAACAAAACTCGTGTGCCGTGGTCTTAATTTGCGCTGCTGCGTCATGTTCCATCGACTGGGTAAAACAAGATTTGCTATGTTATCTGGCGCGCAGGAAGACCCTTACATGGACAGGCTGATGAACTGATCTAACAAGGGATGAACTATGAAAGGGGTTGCACATTAATCGATCGGATGGATGCCTCGTTTCATGGCCTCAGATTAGGATGGTGTAGCGGCGGAGGTAAAAGTGCCTGAACTTCGCCAGCCGTCAGGTACTACCAGACATTGTTCCGCACCTCATTCTCTTCCCGTAGAACCGGGTTGATTCTACATGAGGCGGGGATGATGAGGAGGTCGCCCCCGGGAGGTCCCCTCCGAATCTAATCTTGAGCGCTCTTATATGAAACTCCACTTGGACAGACTTGCAACTAAGAAACCAATGATACGTACCTAAATGATCACGACAGTCGTCAAAATCAACTACAACGCTGACTTGCTCATTCCAAAAGCGCTGGACAATGCACTTTGCATTTGCTGAAGTCGGAACTTGGCCCGATGGTCCTGAGGATGAGCTCGATGTCCCGTTGTCGTCCGATTCTGCTGTATTGCAGTCTGCAGGCGGGTGTTGCTCATCTTCCTCTTTTTCAGGACGTTGCAAAATCTCGTTATCACGAGCGGGTTTCGTTTCGTTACTCGAGGCTTCTGGCCGTCGTATCTGCAGTTCATACTCGAACATGACCGGCAGCAATAGCGTGATGCGGGAATGGCACTAATGGTTTGAAATTGGCTGATGCAGATCAAGACAAGTCTTGAATTGAAGGGGCGGCCCGGTAGGCTGATTCGGAAGGTGACAGCGATCGTCTTGGTACAATTGGAACCTTGCAGTCTCGTTTGGTTCGAGATTGACCGGATGCAGGCGTGATGTGGTTGCTATGCAGGGCAGTGGTATCTGGCAGTTGTCGAAAGTGCAAATGATCAGTCGGTTTTGGACAGCGTGTAAGTGACAACGAAAGTCTCGCCTTAGATATTCATTGCCTCGAATGTCGACAAACAAAATAAGTCAAAGAAATGTCGACGAAGACCTGGGACGATCCGTAGCGGTGTTTCGGTTATGGATCCGGACGGACGGCAGTCGGTAACGGGAAGAGAACGACAATATTGATGCTTGGGTGGAGGAGACACCGGCTGCCGGTGATAGGAAACAACTCGGGGACAATTGGGCCATCCGCGATAGGACACTTTGCGTGGTCCCCGAGAAGCGGACGAATCCGGCGATCCACCGGACAAGGATGAGCGTGCAATGAGTTCATCTCTGCGGCAGTTCGATGCCGTTGCAACAGCTCCGATTGCCACAGAAAGCCGGCCGAGTGGAGAAAAGGCAGGAAGTTGAACCTGTCAACGGTGTCAGGGTTGGATTTCCTTCGCAAGTTACCTTACCGGCGTTCCAGAAAGAAACGATTTACTGCACCAAAGGAAAGGTCTTGATTCAAATCCATGGCGTAGCAGGACTTAGGACGGAATTGCTGGGGGATACCCTGTCTTCGCTCGAAAATAGGATCATGAGCAAGCTCGACATGAGGAGCCTCGACATAAGGAAATAAGAGGACCCATTCAGCGGACTTGACGCCCTCTGTTTGGAGAACGATGTGTGAAAGCTTGTCGAAGGGACGACCTATGTCATGCAGGCGCAGAGGGGATTTTGGAATGATTCAAGTGACGGGAGGAATGGCAGTACAGGTACTGTACCTTATGCGATGCAAGTCACGCCCATCACAGTTGTATCAGCGATGCCGTACTGCAGTCTCCTCCGCTTCTTCTTCGGTTTCCCGAAATCTGTCTGAATGCCTCTCCTTCCCCGATTGAATAGTGTATCTGGTACAGGAAAGCGGGGTTAGGTAGGTAGGTTGGGAGCACCTTCCATTCCGTTCGCACCTTACGGATTCGTAACAATATTCCCCAACTTCACAACCTCCGCGATCCAGTTTCTTGGGAATCCTACCTTCAACTACCCGAGATGCCGTCTCGACGCTGAGATTTTCAGAAGCAACAAATTCATCCATGAACTTCCGACGCTCATACTGAACGGTTTTGCATGTGAAGTTCCAACGAAAATGGAGCACACATGGCCGTCTGTCTGCCGCGTTACATCGAATGGGATGAACCACCGCCATGTCATGGTCAAACGAACGCGTTCCTGGAACAGACATCCGCACCTTGCGTTCGGACGCAGGTGGTGACCCTGGATGAACTTTATCTTTCGGTCTCTTCCAGGGTGTCATTCATTCTAAGAAGATGGGAATGCAACGCGGCGACAACCCTCCGTCAACAGAGGATGCAACCAATCCTACGCACCAAGCAGGAAATGCCCGAATCCGCCATCGTTGACCGCAATCCCAAGGTCAATTTTCAGCCAAAGAAGCGTTCGGCAGATGTCAATTGCATTTCAAGTTACGGTATGGTGTTGCTGTCGCCCGCTTCCGGGTCGCACTCTGCCAAGCCGAGGGCCAGGCACCGTTGAGCCTCGACGCAACCCTCCATTTCTGGTACACAGCATCAACTGAAGTTTCCCGCCTCGAATCTCTTGCGCCGTAAACAAGAAATATCTGGATCGAGTTCCGGTTCATGGAAACAGAATTCACCGCATGCTATGCAGATTTAACCTCAGACCGACAGCGAATTCGTCTAGGTCTCGGGCGATAATCAGCGGTTCGCAACGTCTCATTGCAGTCTCTGTGGCCGTCACAAGCCATGCTCAGCTGGCGCACAGCCAGCTGACGATGATGGGTCCAGCAAAGCATCAGCAACATCGCCAGGGTCGTCTTCGCAATAACAGCTATCAATGGCGAATGGGGGACAAACGGGAATCTCTCTAGCACTGGACGGCAAGCGAATGACGAACTCATCCAGTGCCCCCGTAATTGGAAGCTGACAAGCAATGCAGTTATGGAAAAGGCATGGCCAAAAGCCGTCTCTCTGGGACCCGGAAGTCGGACCCCACGCTCCAATTCAACGTCTTGCCCTGACAGTTTCTCCCCGGCCAGCCAATCCGGCGGGGCCGCTGGGGTAGCCGGGCCGCCGTGCCGCTAGTCGGGCTTCCACCGCGGATGGATCCCGAGGGACATGCATGAAAAAGCTCAGGGCGCTGGGGATCTCGATATCGCCATGTCAAACTGCTGTACTCTCCCGTCCGCTCTATCCTACTGGACATCGAGTTCGCAGGCAGCGTCGCCACCAGCACACAACTAGGGGTGGCCAAATGCCGCCTTTTTATATCTCTCACCACTCGACTGCACAGAATGCCGATCAGTTACAGGTTCTGGAAGCTCGAAAGAAGCTCAGCTCCTCGATACGTCTCGAGCTGACGGCTGCGTTCTCGTATTGGTGCAGGGAACCTGTAGGAGAAGAGCCAAGGCCCGGCATCTCAGGCCTCTGCAACGCAGGGCCGTCGGAAGGCACTGCCTGCTGTGTTGCACTTCGCTGCTTCCCCGATGGTATCAATTCTGAGCATACTGCGCAACCAGCTTTTTCGCCCACCAGATATTAACGTTCTGCTACATGGCTAGAATGGCCCGACTGCCTCGCTATTTACGGTTATCAGCTGCACTCTCACGCATTACTACGAAACGACCCCGAGCCTGTTCGAAGCGTCGGCCACTCGGCGAAGGTATCCGCGATGCCGAGAACCTCGTCCTGACATCAGTGGACATCAGTATGTGCTGGAAAGCAATGTCTCCAGCATGCGGGTACCAATCGTTGCGATCTGGACCAACCGACGGTTGTCTTGCAAATTCAGCTTTGATGACAACAATGAGTTGGCAATTAGTGACTCTCATATACATCTCCAGCGGAAGCATACATTCATACAGGAACAAGACGGGCATCACACGGCACAACCAGAGAGACGGAACGATGTTGCTAACTTCACGCCCTGCGAAGAGTTGATCAACCACAGGACAGCACTGCAACCACCCCAATTCCCCACCTGCACCTCCCGCAAGGCCTAATGTACCAATATTAGTTGGCGGCCAGCTTCCTGCACTTCCCCAATCCCTACTCCAATCATGCTCCAAAGGAAACGTCCAGCTTGCACCGCTCGAACGGTCCGCTCCTACCGATGTGGCTACGTCGCCCAGAAAGCCGTAACCGAATACTCAGCATCGATAAAGATCCCATTGGGAATTAGCATGGCAGGGCAGGACAGGACAAGGACAGGAGAGACCCGGGCCTGGCGTGCGTTAGAGTCAAGTGACACAATTCGAAGCAACTCCAAATTCTCCACTCCACGCAGTCGGCGGCTCCCCGGCAATCCTCAGTCCTCACCAACAGAGGGCTTGCCTGCAAGGCCCCTGCATGGTGGTGGGCGATCTCTCCATCCCAGCTTCCCATGTTTCCTTATTCAACCGGTGGTTCCGTTTTCTATCATGAACGGACGGAGGAATGTCCTCAAGCTTTCGGCAAGTTGCCCGTTGAGCTTCCGTTTACTCGTTGTCATGGACAAAGTCACCCTCCGTAGCCGCATACTAGTCCAGATACGTCAACCGCTGCGGTGTCGTCTCTCTCCCGTTCTTACTCACCCACTTCCCTGCCCATTCCTATTGCTTCCGTCCTTGTTCTCCCCACCGCTCAGCCCATATTACCCTCATATCCAGTGATCATCCTTCATTTGTGCCGGTTAAATGTCGGTCACTTGAGCTCTCGCTTTGACAGTTTGCCCGCTATCAGGTCTCATATAAGACTTACATGAACCCAGTGCTGTTCTGTTGCCTGACCCTTCCCAGACTGCCTATGCTATTTCTGACATGGCCATTTTCGTTCTTGGCCAGGCATAAGAAAAGCAGCCTTTTGGAGGATCGTTCTCCTGGTCTTTCTTTTGAGTATATCATCAACACTTGCCCTCCAATTTCGAATCGCTGCTGGTCGTTATTCTGGTTCAACCTGCATGCGTATATAAGACGAGGCAGTCACCACAACAGCGAAACTATACGTTCTTTCCACACGACTGCTTACTGCAATCCTGGCAAAAGACCAGAAGAGAACTTTCAATAATGAACAGTGTCCAAAACCAAACTCAGGATCACGAGTTTGATCCTCCTACGTCCCCAAGGGACACCGACATGTCCAACTCAACGCCCAACACGGAGTTTTCTCCGCCCTACAGTCCTCAACAGAAGGTCCAACAACTCATGAAGGACACCCGAGTTGCAGCAAGGAAGAAGTTAGAACAGCTGACACTGGAAGAGAAGGTATCATCTACATCTTGCTTCTGGACCTGGCTTATGGATGCTAACCTTGCTAAGATATCGCTTCTCACGGCCGCAGACTTCTGGAGAACGAAGACCATTCCGTCCAAGAACATCCCGGCAGTCAAAACTTCAGATGGGCCCAATGGAGCTCGTGGAGGCATCTTCGTTGGAGGAACAAAGGTATGTTGTGAAGTTCGCCAAAGAAGTTGACATGGCTGATGGCCATAGGCCGCCCTTTTCCCCTGTGGCGTTTCCTTGGCAGCGACATGGAATAAGGACCTGCTTTATGAAGTCGGTCAACATTTGGCCGATGAAGCTAAGGCTAGATCCGCCAACGTTCTCCTCGCTCCAACTGTTTGCATGCACCGTCATCCCCTTGGCGGACGCAACTTCGAGTCGTTCTCGGAGGATCCCCTTCTGACCGGAAAGCTGGCTGCTCAGTACATTCGTGGGCTGCAGGAGAAGGGGGTTGCAGCTACCATCAAACGTTCGTGGCCTGTATGCATTTGTCGCCGTCCGCTAACACTTGATAGACTTCGTGGGCAACGAGCAGGAAACCCACAGATTGACGATTGACTCGCTCATTCAAGAACGACCCCTTCGGGAGATTTACCTTCGACCTTTCGAGATCGCCGTCCGTGAGGCGAACCCATGGGCATTGATGTCATCGTACAACCTGATCAATGGTGTGCATGCGGACATGAACAACTTGACGCTTAGAGACATTCTTCGCGGTGAATGGGGCTACGATGGGTATGTGAGCTGAGTAGAAAGATTGGACGTTGAACTGACTTACAACAGGACAGTCGTTTCCGACTGGGGTGGCACCAACTCGACATCTGAATCCATCATTGCGGGGTGCGATATCGAGTTCCCATATTCTCCGAAGTGGCGATTTGACAAGGTCACCAAAGCGATGGATGAGGGCAAGATCTCCAAGGAGGATATCGATCGCGCGGCCGAGAATGTTCTCACATTGGTTGAACGCCTGAAAGGCAGCGACATGTCTGCGGAGGAAGCAGAAAGGGAAGACAACCGAGAATCGACGAGGAGTCTTATTCGTACTGCCGGTGCTGAGGGTTTGACACTGTTGAAGAACGACGGTGCCATTCTGCCGCTCAATCCGAAGACGACCAAAGTTGCGGTGATCGGACCGAACGCAAATCGAGCCATTGCGGGAGGCGGTGGCAGCGCCAGCTTGAACCCGTACTACAGAACGATCCCTCTCGAGAGTATTCGAGCTGCATCTGAGCAGGAGGTTACTTTTGCGCAGGGATGCCACATCTACAAGTGGCTTCCGGTCGCCTCTCCGTACTGTACTGAGAAGTCGGGCAAGCCCGGGGTCGGTATTGAGTGGTACGCTGGGGACAAGTTTGAGGGCAAGCCCGTTGTCGTCCAAAGGCGGGTGAACACTGATCTATTTCTCTGGGACTCTGCACCACTCAATGAGATTGGCCCCGAATGGTCTGCTGTTGCAACGACCTACTTGACACCCAAGACGACCGGCAGGCACACCGTCAGCTTCATGAGCGTAGGACCTGGCAAGCTCTTCGTCAACGGCAAGCTTGCTTTGGATCTATGGGACTGGACAGAGGAGGGCGAGGCCATGTTCGACGGTTCAGTAGACTACTTGGTTGAGGTCGATATGGAGGCTGGTAAGCCAGTGGAACTCAAAGTCGAGATGACCAACGAGCTCCGACCGATCGCCAAGCAGAAGCAGTTCGGCATTACGCACAAGTATGGAGGTTGCCGTATTGGTTTCAAGGAAGAAGATCAGGTCGACTTCCTGCAAGAGGCAGTTGATACCGCCAAGGCCGCCGACGTTGCCGTCGTCATCGTGGGCCTTGATGCCGAATGGGAGTCTGAGGGATATGACAGACAAACCATGGACCTTCCGTCTGACGGAAGTCAGGACAGGCTCATCGAAGTGATTGTAAAGGCCAACCCCCGCACTGTCGTAGTCAACCAATCGGGCACGCCAGTCACCATGCCCTGGGTCGACCAAGTTCCTACCATTATCCAAGGGTGGTATCAAGGACAAGAGGCTGGAAATGCCCTTGCTGATGTCTTGTTTGGGTTCAAAAACCCAAGCGGAAAGCTTCCAGTAGGTGCTCTCTGCATCTGACTGACGGTACATGCTAATAAGCCGTAGTCTACTTTCCCCAAGCGCATCCAGGACGCGCCAGCGTACAACAACTGGCCAGGCGAAAACTTGAAGGTCAACTACGGCGAAGGAATCTACATCGGCTACCGCCATTACGAGCGAGCTCGGATCGAGCCCCTGTTCCCCTTTGGTCATGGCTTGTCCTACACCACCTTCGAGTACGGACGCCCGTCCATCAGCACGAAGACGCTTACATCCCGGGGCACCATCGAGGTCGTCTTTGCCATCAGCAACATCGGGTCGGTTGCTGGTTCTGAAGCGGTGCAGATCTACGTGCGTGATGACAAGTCGAGACTCCCACGGCCGGAGAAGGAGCTTGTTGCTTTTGAGAAGGTGTTCCTGGAAGCCGGGGAGACCAAGCACCTCCACATCTATCTCGACAAGTACGCCGTGGGTTACTATGACACATCTGTTCCCGGATGGATCGCAGAGGAGGGCACGTTCAAGGTTCTCATTGGCGCGTCGTCCGCTGATATCAAGTGAGTCCACCGCCCTTTCTCCCTGAACACGCTGACGCTGACCACTATGCTAGGCACTCGGTCCAATTCGATGTCAAGGAGTCTTTCAGCTGGGTCTTCTAGAGTTCGGTCTGCTTTTGTCCGCGATATACACAACACCATTTCGCTTGCTCTTTCGGTCAGTAGTCTGATCACGCGCCATCTTGGGTGCAGTGTGGTTTGAATAGATGTAGGGAAGTGGGGGATATGCCCACGACACCAATGACAATTGAAGTTGGGACCAAACAAGTCTCGTGCCATTCCCTTTGCTTCTGTCGTCAAACGAAGATGGCAGACGTTGGTCATGAACCTGACCTTGAACGGGTACATGTCCACGTCAGCGGCCTGTGCCTGAGTGGATTTGAGTGCATTGAAGATGTAGGTCATGTAGATGCATGGATCACGTCTTTGACCGAAATGCCACACCCACTGATGTGATAAGCTCCGTGATTAGTCTCATGGCATCAGAAACGGTGCTTTTCCTCGAGAAACGGTTCGCACCGGGGGTCAATATCCCAGAGCCAACCAACATAATCACGCGTCTGTCTATCAAAAACGGACCATCTTTGTCGTCGCTGTCGTCCGAACACCGTTTCTGTCAAGCGTCCGGATCTCTATACGGTGGGGTGGGAACTTCGGGAGGCTTCCTCCATGTTTCCCAGAGCGGGTTGATGGTGACGGGGCTCCGAGCTTAGCCTTACCTTATCTTGCATCGTGAGGGGAACGCTCGATGGTACCCTATCTCCCTCTTGTTCGTAGCAAAGACCTTTTGTGTTTCCACCAATATACTTGCCTGAGAGAGGCATGGTTCGGGAGATTGTTTAGCATGGTCCACGTGCTGGGTTATTTGGGATGTGTAGTCATATGAACCAAGGACACGGGGGGCGTGTCGTGTGCGGTTCAGGATGATTATGACGAGGACGTGCTTCGTGGGGGGCGTTAAGATGCCTCGGGAGCACAGTCTCGTCTTGCTACCTGGATGATTCTCAGTCCGTAGAACCGGACGGAGGATGATCTTGAACATGGAGTCGCCGGAAGAAGATGCAGAGCAGCGATGTCGTGTCCGGCGTGACACTCCTCTGCTGCCTCGAGATACTTTAAACCCCCCAAAGACATTCTTCGGGTGTTCAGCGTCCCCTCAATCTCGCCTCGGAAGCCGGCTGAATGAGAGGGTGTCACGAGGTTGGCTGTCGGTTCCAGGAAATCCGTCGTGCTGGTTGATGCCGCGGGTACTTTTGAGGCGCGAGGATCGGAGGTGGTCGGTCTAAGATGTGCCGGCTTATGAGAGGGCTGGGGTGGATTGGGGCGTGATGGGTTGTGTAGGGGGGAGGGTGGTTTTGTTGGACTGTGATGATGGTGATGGTGGTGAGGTCTTTGGTGTTTCGATGAGGGGATTACCTAAGGTGCTGGAAGCCAAAAGCTATCAACACTACCACACATGACTGCGAGGAGAGCTTCGATGCTACATGTATGTCTTGCCCGGCTTCTTCATCCGCGGGAATGGGTATGCGAGACGTTACACGTAAACGCCCTTGTGCCGTCCCGGGTTCCGGCGGGTGTCGAACATGTCAGCATTCGGCGAGGTAGATGTCTTCCATGAAGGCGTTCGACGAAGATGGGTGGGCCGTTGGCACGCCGAGCCCGGCGTAGATGGGGTACCCGCGCTGGCGGGATCGGCGTCGGGAAGCTGCTCGTCGATGCCGGTCTCGAGTTCCGTCCAGGAGCGCCCGGGGCCGGTGATTGTAGTCCGGGACGCATGTGGATTGCCAAGTTGTCCGTATCATGTTTTCAGCTGAAGCTTCTTGATCTCTACCGCCCATATGATTAGGATCAGGGAGCGCGGCGAGGGGAGTTTCGTGCCTCTATGGGGAAGCATTGGTGATGTCTTTGGGTCACGACGGCATGTCTGTGCCAGGGAAACCCCTCAGTGCCCCGGATACCAAGCCGCAGATTCGGCAACGTCAAGGGAAATGGCCCGGAAAATGCAGCTCAGCTGGCCCCGCCCGGGCCTGGAGCGTTGCTTTTGCGGGTTAGACTTGCCGAGCAAGTTCCCCTTAAAAAAAGAGCACCAGGAGCTCCCTTCCCAGTCGAGCTGGCAGTGGATCATGCAGCGCTGGTTGTTTCCAGTCCAGTGCATCGTGCCGTTGATTCCCCAGCGGGGACCTTGCTGGAACATGGACGCCGGGCCCGATCCCAAGCTGCCGGGGCCACCCCGTGTTCATATCGTGATTCGTGACGTGGAATTGGCCTTCTGCACCTTACCACCTTCCCTTCATTATCGCCACGCGTCTTTCTCTCCTATTTTCTTCAATTTCCATGAACAACGTTTTGTTTAACTAGTTTTCCGACGCAGGCGCTCGACAGCCTGGATACCACCGTTTTCTTTTGTGTCTCTCTTGGATTCTGTCTGTTGCCTCTTCGGCCAAACCGACCCGACGTCGTTTCTCCTTACTCCGTTAAATCAATGCGACTTTGTATCAAATCCACGATTTGAGACCTACCCCTCCGACCAATCCATTCCTCGACGAACGAGACGATCGCGCGCAAGTTGCCGAAGAAGCGCGCCCTTCCCTTCCCGCCCACACTCCCGCATACGCAAGCCCTGCCCAGACACGACAGACACGCTGGTCCAGGTTTCCTGCGACCATTCCATTCCGGGGCCCCGTAAAAAAAGGAGCAGTAGTAGCTGCAGGGGAATGGCAGGCGCACTGCGCATTACGGCATGATGGCTCCGCCCAACAGCAACGGCTACGCCTACAAGGGCAAATCGGCTTCTTCTTTGCCCTTTCAACACAATGACGCCAGCTTCCGCGACCGCGCCAGACCTGTCATCGACGCAGCTGCGCGCCTATCGCGATCAATCTGGGCTTACTGGCAGACCCGCGGACGGCGTTCGGCGATCAACATGCTGTACAGGGCCGGCTGGCAGTTGCGCCAGAACCTGACGGCGCGACGTCTCCTGAGCTTCCCCCACCTTCTGGTGTGCTTTTGGATGCTGGTGCTTCTTTGGGGCGAGCGCTGGGTGTTTAGCAGTCGCGTTGCCGAATGCAGATGGAGCAACTGGGAGAATTGGGTATGTTGAATGCATAAGGAAAGCTTTCCTGTGATGCTGACCAGATGCAGCCTTCCGGAACGAACCCTCACCACCTCATCGTCGTTGCCGACCCCCAGATCATCGACCCTCACTCATACCCTGGCAGGCCGTGGCCTTTGTCCGACCTGACCATACTCATTACCGACAACTACCTTCGAAGAGGCTTCACCCAGCTCCAGTCCCAGCTGGTACCCGACTCGCTGTTCTTCCTGGGCGATCTTTTCGACGGCGGGAGAGAGTGGAAGACGGGCAAGACCGACTGGCCAGACCCCGAGTGGGCGGTTGCCCGTCGGCCGAAGAACGAGTTGAAGCATGTCAAGGAGTGGAACGAACATTACGGAGACAAGTTCTGGTTGAGCGAGTACGAGCGATTTGGCGAAATTTTCTTCAATAATTGGGCGAACCTAGGCGGCACGAAAGCCGGCAGCTGGCAGAGGGGGCGCAAGTTGGTGGCGGGCTTGCCAGGAAATCACGATCTCGGCTTCGGTGACCAAGTCAAGGTTTCGGTCAGGGAGCGCTTCGCTTCCTACTTCGGAGACGTGAACCGCGTGGATGTGGTTGGCAATCACTCGATCGTCTCAGTTGACACCGTCTCCTTGAGCGCAAGCTCCTCGCCTCAAGCAGAACGGGGAGACTTGCGACCAATTCACACACCAACCGACATCTTCCTGAAAGATGTCAAGTTTACCAAGAGGAAGGCGGTGGAAAAGGAGCTGCGTTTTTGGAGGGGCGATGTGGAGGGCCTCAACTACAACCACCTAGTCGAGGAGCTGGACACGGCAAACGTGGACAACGTCCCGACTATTGCGCCTGGCGAAGATGGCCCCGATTTTCCCACGATCCTCCTCACACATGTGCCATTGTACCGAGACCCTGGAACCCCCTGCGGACCGAACCGCGAGCATTGGCCCCCTGCCAAACCGCCAAAGGGACAAAAGGGCCCTGTTATTCCCGACCACCGGAACGCCATCTCTGTTTCTAAAGGCTATCAGTATCAGAACGTGCTGAGCGAGGACGATTCCGTGAAGCTTGTCAAGAGTGTCGGCAACATTGTGCAAGTTCTTTCCGGAGACGACCACGACTACTGCGAGATCGTCCACTCGCCTCAAAAGGACAATGTGCGGGAAATCACTGTGAAGAGTGTGAGCATGGCCATGGGTGTACCCACGCCTGGTTTTCTCATGCTCAGTCTTTACAACCCTGTCGATGCCAACGGCAAGCCCATTCCCGGAGCTCCGGAAAAGACATTGCAGACTCACCTGTGTCTCTTGCCGAACCAGCTCGCGACCTACGCGAAGTACATCGGATTGGCTTTCGTCAGCATCGTCGCGATCAGTATCAGATCCTTCCTGGTGCCCGTCCTCAACCTGACGCCGTTTGCTCTGGAGGCAGAGCAGCCGAAGACTAACATCCTACCTACCTTTAAGGAAAAGGTGGAAGACGAAGGCACGTACAACATGCGCTCGACTTCTGCGTCATCCGGAACCCGGTACCAGACCAACTCCTCGTCGCGGACCAGGAGCGGATCGCTCATGAATGGCTCCGCTCCGCCCGCGCTGCCCCCGAAGAGCAAGCTCAAAAAGCAGGCCTGGGGCCACCGCGCCCCGCGGATCGAAATCTTCCAGGACGACTTCTACGGTGCGGGAAAGCCTCGCCTGACGTGGAAGGCGGCGTCCCAGCGGTCGCGGACGACGATCGGAAGGGTGCTGCGGGAGATTGGCTTCTCGACGTGGAGGGTCGTGTGGATGGTCGTCTTGTTTTGGGCATATCTTGCATATAAGGGATAGAACGGGCGACGGTTGCCCGTTTCTTCTTTCCTCGAGCATGTATTATTATTGTCATCGTCCTCTTTGAAGAACTCCGGCATTGAGCGCGGTTGCATTGGCGGGCTGTTTTGACACGGGGTCTCTTGTTTTTGGGTACAAAAGAAAATGGTCCGTCGGCGTTGTTTGGTTTTGAATCATAGTCCCCCGACGACAGATCGCGGGGTCGTAATGAAAAGCAGTTCCCTGTAGTTGATGCTTAGATCGTGCGTTGCCCAAGACTCTAGCTCATACTCCCATATCCCCTCATCACCAACGGTACAGGCAACGCCGCTAGGTGACATGCAAGAAAACCCTGGCCTTGCTGACAAGGGTAGTACTCATCCAAACCAGCCAGAACAAGAACAAAACAGCACACGGAATGAAGGATAGCAGTTGTGCATGGGAGAGTACCTAACCTTAGGTATCGCAGATAGGTGTTGATGAACCGTCGTGGCAAGCGACTGCTTTTATTGGCTGGATATCTATCTCCTTTGGGAAGTTCGAATGAATTGTGCGTCCCCACCACACGCCAGGTAAGCTTATTTTGACCTTGAGGGATGTACGAATAGGTGAATATAAGTATCCAGCTAATTACCTACCTTCCCAAACTCACAGTCGCTGGTTGCCAACCTGACCCAAACAACCACACCTCGCATACTACCTTACACATTATATTTTACTAAGAAGAAAATCAAGGTACTTCGCGATGCTCTATTTCCTAAATACCTCAGCTGCTAATGCGTACAGATGTTCCGCTCAATACGAGACACACTCTGGACCACCAGACAGGCTTTCAGTTTTCAGATCGTCGATAATCGCCCCAGTCCCGCTCTGGTTGCGGTCGCCGCCCGAGGATATCACATTCAGACCAACATCCTCCACATTCCCGCGCGACTCCATTACTTCTCGAACGGTCCTCCCCGGCTGCAAGCTGCGCAAGGCGCCTCGTACATCATCTCACTTACCGCGGTCGCCGTCTGGGTAGTGCTGTGCTTGTGGGTTTTCCTGGAGATCGAACCGCCCGAAAGACCGACTCGTGTTATGGCCGCGTTTTCGGTCTTCGGGGGTTTTACTTTGTTAGGGCTGTTCTGGTTCGGCGGTGTTCAGGAAAGAATTCGATTGAGCAAGCCGGACTATGACTGGAACGGAGACAAACTTCGTCTGGATTAGACGCTCCAACCTGAAGGGCCAAGGGAACATATGAGACAACCCCTAAGAATCAATATCATTTTCGTCATCACGTTACCCTCGCATTATTTGAGTGAGCGTGCTGCATAAATGGTGGAACTTTTCTTCACTTGTGATCAAACGGTCCATCAACCGCCGTACTGATGGAGCAGCCGTGGCTTCCCCTACTCATACATGCGCCAACTATGCGATTGCCTGAGAGAACGTCCACGTCTGAGGTAGATGACGCAGAAGGAAGTTTGTTAACCGCGACAGAAGCAGAAGGCAAAGATAGCAAGGCAGCTTAATGTACCAACGAGCGCAGTGAGACGGCACCAGGATCACCTCAAGATAAAGGTAGGTCGTCGAGGCTGGCGACAAGAAAGTACCAGGTAGGCAGCTCCAGGATATTCTCCTCAAGCTGGTTTCTGCCGTCGCCACCTTTTAAGAGGGGTCTGGTGTTTCACAGGAAGAAGTTGAATATTCTTCCGGAGGGTTGATAATCACAGAAGCTCTGCCCTCCTTCCTGTCGTCGCATCGTCAATGCATCGGCGAAATCGACAACACACGTGCAGAGTCCTTACAAGCGTGTAGGTACTTGAATGAATTCCCACCACGCTGAAACATTTTCTTCCTCTTAACCCGTTGGGGACGTGATCTCCAGACTTCAGCTCATAGATGTGAGGTTTGAGGCGCATTTGTGATCGAAAGATACCACCTGCTGAAGAAACACCAATGGCTCCATCACTCCTGATGTTTCTTGATTTTGACTTTTTGCTGCCTGTTTTATTGGAAAGTTCTACACCTCGTTCTCCTTTTGCTCTTTCTTCACTTCGAACACCACCAGCTTTCCATAAGTCTGCACCCTCCTGCCCTTCTCATAATTCCCAATCATCCCCTTCCTGTATCTTCGTCGCGACTTCCACTTACATGCTCTCCTAAGTGTGGTGCTGATCTGCCTCCTTCCTTCTTCTTCTCTGGAAGCCAGCAGTTGCCTCCTTCTCATATTTTTCATCTTTCGGGCCGGCGCCTTCCCATTTTCCCCAGATCTCTGGAGTCTCCTTCCCGTTTGTTCTCGACTCCATCCTGTGCCTTCCTTTTGTATTCTGACCTATGCTGCCTCCTTCCCAAGTTGTGAACATCAAGCGGTCTCCTTCCCTTTTCTCCTACAAATGACAAGCCGCGCCTTCCTTCCTTCCTTCCTTCATTCCTTCCCCTGCCGTCCTTCCTAACGTTCGGCAACAGCGTTGATTGCCTCCTGCCTATGCTTGCCTGGAGCTGGCCCCAGAGAATCTACTTAATCCCCTCCTCCTCGCCGTCGACCCTCCATCTTCTCTTTTTCTCCTCACCTCGCAAGAAATCGCAACATGTACTACGCTGTGCTCTCTCTTTCTTCCCTCAGTGTCGTCCTGCAGGGTCTCATCTGGCTCGGCTGGATTGACGACCTTCCAGTGTACGCCACTAAAAGGAATATCTTGTCTGCCATAATCGCTTTGGCGGGGTGGTGTATATCGATCTATCTGCATCGTCGGGTTGGGGGCGATGACCCTGTCAGTAAGTGCCATTCCTGCTCCGATCTCATTTTCTCTTCCGGACTTTGCTGACTCTCTGTCGTACAGGGCCAGATAGTCCGGTATTTTGGGCTGTATTCTCATGCAGACTCGCCGCCGCCGCCGTTTTCCTGTTCTTCGGAATGCTCGCTCAGATGATCGGCTAGCCGGTCGTCTGAGTCCCGACATTACGGGTTGACCGTGTTCAGGAATATGCCCCAACAGGCTCCGGCCTGCGACTCTTGTCGGTAGGGGCTTCCACCGGGAGCTAGTCGGGAAGCTATCGGGCTGTAATGGTCCCCCGGGGGCGTCAACCTCGGGTGGTGTTCGCCGGCCGCAGCCCGCGCGTTCACCCCTTGGGCGACGAGCTGACGCAAGTCGGCGTAGCAGCGAGGCGAGGTTTTTGGAGAGTCACCATTCCGGCAATGTGATGACCGTAGCACCCCAACCATGGGAGGGAAAGGAAGGGGAGTTCAGGGCGGCTGTAATGGTCGCCTGAACAGAGGGCCCGGGGGTTTTCAGACTTCAGTCTTGTGGGTAGGCATCTGAGGGATCGTGGGCACCTGGGGCATCGTGGGCATCGTGGGCATCGTGGGCATTGTGGGCGTTGTGGGCACCTGGGGGTTTGGTTTTTTTTTTTTTCATTTTTTTTTTTTTTCACTTTGGATCGTAGCCACTGCGCCGCGACAAGGAGAAGAAAACATTCTCAAATCTTCATTATCTGTGAGATCGAGTTTGCTTTGCAGATTTGAGTGCTTCTTGGAGCTGCCCTCCCCAGCCTGGAGACTGGTGCTTCCTTTGCAGCCAGAATATCCTCAGCACCACAGCTTCCGGCAGACATTTCTTGACGTTGTTTATCCCTTGAAGGTCTCTCAAGCTCAGAAGAGCCTCAAATCTAGAGATCCTGCTCATCGAAATGTTTCTTTTTCCTCGAATGACTATATGCTCAGGCTTGATGTACAAGGTTGAAGAAAGCTCTCCAAGCATCAGCTTCGAAATTGAGCCGCTTGTCGGAAAGCTGACATGACTGGGCCCCCGACATGGCGCGTAATTCAATGTAACTTCGTTTTCGATTCGACCAGTGATCTGGCAATTGATCATGGGTGATGCTCATGCGTGTCCAGATCTCTTGCCCGATGTTTCTCCCCATCCGCGGATTGTTCCAAGTGAATCTCTCTCCGCCATTGAGCTTCTTCCTTTCCCATTCTACGATCTGGAATCTATACCACAGATTGATCAAACGTTGTCCGTAAAACGAGCGGGGTAGCTGAAAAGGTTAGGCCAGCAACTTCCAGGGAAATCAATAACCTATGGAGGGTATGACGGGTCTCATGACAGAGCAATCATGCTTTATCTAAGGGTTGAGCAGAAAGTCTTCCGCCTGACAGGGCACACACATACGACCATACCCACTGGAAAACTCGGGATCCCGTCCGATCTCCCCTAGATAAGCCAGTGAGGGCCGGAGTAGTAGTTGGTTCGGTGACGGCCAGCGAATGACCGGTGTTGTATGTCTTTTGTTTTTTGTTTTACCCACGATTTATAGCGGAGGATCGTTTTTTTTCTCCAGGGGAAAACGATTGTTCTCTCTCCAAAGATCTGACATAAGTTATTTCCTTTCTGTCGTTGAATTAATCTCCTTCAAGATCCTGTCTGTGGTGCAAAAACAGCGAGGGATGGGCGGTTGCCTTGGGTGGAACAAGCGCTCCGGCAGTGACAGTGCCTTCCATAGCAAAGACTTACTGGAACGGCGACAAGGTCCCGGCAATGAATGGAAGGCATTAACTGTCCTCGGAGAGTATCAAAGAAAGGGCACATCAGTCTTGATAACCTGTCTAAGTACCTTGGGGTTCCCTCCTTCCTCCCCTCTTGCCATCTAAAGATGCCAGCAGCTTATCAATCGTCAATGCAGAATTTTCACTCAAATCGAAGACCTTATCTGTTATTTTGATAAACACTGTGTTCAAAATTATCTCTGAGCGGTATTCTCTCGCATATTCTTGCTTTTCAATTTCTGATCTCCAGCAAGCCCATCATCCTCGCATCTCAAGCCCACTCCTGTCATTGCGAAGGCACCGGAGCTACCAACCCCTGCCGAAGGCGCTTTTGGCGGCAAGCCGAGCATCATCACCGCCGCTACCAACGTCCTCGTCGTCCATAACCGGCTTCCATGGAACTCTTCGTACGGCCCTCCAGCGTTCGGATTGTATTCGTCCTGGGAGATGTGTATTTTGTCGAAGCCACCCTTTTCCGTCGCTCCACAACGCCTCGTACGCTGATCAAAGGGCTGGGCCTCGAGGCTGAAGGCTGCCGCCTGGGAGACACTGGCGCGGTGTGGAAACGGTTTGCAATAGTATCGTCTGCGTCATGTCCAACGAGATCGGTGCTGGCTGTTCGATCGGCTCCGTTGCGGGCAATTTAACCACGGTGCCAAACACGAACCCGGGCGAGGACTCAAGAACACCTTCGAGCATCATTGTTGGTTTCGTTTGTGGCAGTCAACCTATGGAGATGCATAGGGAACAAGATGGCGGCCTTCAGCAAGATCATGCTCTCGGCAGGGAGCCGCTGTGATTTCGAAAACAACCAAGGTGTGTGTGTCAAACAACATAACGCGTAGTCGGTCTAACATTCTATTCGCCACAGGAAGATCAAATACATTTGCAGAAGGCCATCGCTGAACGCGAACAGCCAACTTCAACTCAGATTACCACCATGGTGGCCCAAGAACGGCTACTGGTTTCCAAAAGAAGCAAAAGAAAGCACCTTCAGGTCGGATTGAGACGAACGCAGATACGCAAAACAGGAACGGCGGCAAGGATGGTCATATACGGCGGCGTTCCAGAGGCAGGAAAGCATGCACTACACCGAGGCTCTTGGCAACTGAATCCCCGGGCACCAATGCTATGAGTTCTCTATACCGTCGCTTTCGATATAGTTACGACATGCTCGTGTTCGCTCGGGTAAGTACGCGATTCGTCGCTCGTATCGCGGATCACAACGAATTCCCGATAGCAGCGGCAGCCCAGGTGGACAGTTGCCGTTCCTGGGCGAAACGCGCGGCGTTCAAGCAGGTATCCCGGAAGATGAGGGGACGGGAAGGTATGCCGTGCGCCCAGGTTATGGAGACAACCCTCACGACATTGACTGCGGAAAGGTTCGTGCCACCGTTGTCATCCGATGATTCACTTTTCTGAGTTCTGCTAAACACCCCAGACTTGGCTTCGTCCCTTTTCTTTCGTCTTTGGAAAATGCTTGTCTGTTTAGCGGCGTCTAAACCCGTTGAAACGGCCCATTCTCGGTTTTTGCCGTCGTACTCGGTCTTAGTGACGATGAGGGTTTCCGGAGCTGGCATCTTTGAGCTGCACGACGCGTGGACCTCGTTCTTTTCGGCAGGTTGAAGAAGTATGAATACTACGACAAAACCCTTTTTTGTTCGTTAGAAGTTCATTTACGTTTATCAAGCTCTCGTCTCTTGGTTTGCTCTAACCACGAATTTTTCGAGATGGCGGTGATTACCCTGGCTCTCCAGGCCCTTGGCCTGGGCGTGATTCTTGTAAGTTTGCCATTCCGTTACCAGAGAATTCTACGATAAAACCCAGAAACGATTTATGCTTCTCCTAAGAATCCTCCCTAAATCTTCATAGATCTCGGTCTATACGGTATACTACATAATCTACAACCTTTTCTTCCATCCGCTACGACACTTCCCCGGTCCTCTGGCAATGCGCGCCACCCGCGCCGCGTACTGCTACAGACTCGTTCGCGGCACCCTCTCTTTCGACATGCTAGAACTCCACCGGAAGTATGGCCAAGTAGTCCGCATCGCTCCAGACGAGCTGGCCTTCTCCGACGCGGGGGCGTGGAAAGTCATCTTTGGCCACAAGACAGGAACGAACACCAGCAACGCCGCAGGCCAGCCGACGACCACGCAGTCTCTCAGCTTTGAAAAGTCCGACACGTTCTACAGACCCATCCCAGGCCTCCCGCGAGACATCATCACGGCCCTGGGGCCCCAGCACGCCGCGCTGCGGAGGCAGATGTCGCATGGGTTTAGCGACCGCGCGCTGAGGGAGCAGCAGCCCGTCATCATGAAATACGTCGACCTATTTATCCAGAGAATGCGGGAACATGCGGCCGCATCGACGACCTCTTCGCAGTCTTCGGGCGGACAGCAGAGGCCGATCGACATATCGTTGTGGTACAACTATTGCACGTTCGATATCATTGGAGACCTAGCGTTTGGGGAGCCCTTTGGATGTTTAGACAACTGCGACTACCATCCGTGGGTGAGAACGGTGTTCCAGATGGTGAGAGTCGGCGTGGCTTTCCAGACGGCGAATCACTACCCCTGGCTGAGGAGCATTATCACTGCAGCGCTGTCGACGAAGGCGATGCATAGGAGGAGGGAAGAACACAGGCAGATGACAATGCAGAAGGTTCTGCGGAGGATCGAGCTAGGGAAGAATGGCCCGCGGTCGGATTTGGTTGAAGGGCTGCTGAAGAAAAGGGAAGAGTGGGTGAGTACGGTCGCACGTCTTCGCCCAGTGTCTGTTGTTTGATGATCAAGAGAGGGTCGAATAATCTAACATTATCGGGACTAGAACATGTCCTTGGACGAGCTCGAAGCAAACAGCAGCATTCTCATCATCGCGGGCTCTGAGACTACGGCATCGGTCCTCGCAGGGGTCACGTACCTACTACTTAAAAACCCCGACAAGATGCACAAGTTAACGAAAGAGGTCCGGACGATGTTCCAAACGGAAGAAGAGATTGACCTCACTTCTGTCAATAAGTTGTCTTATATGCTGGCGTGTCTCGACGAGACGTTGAGGATGTATCCGCCCGTGCCCACGGGCCTCCCGAGAGTTGCGCCGGAGGGCGGCGCTACAGTCGCCGGGCGTTACGTCCCGGAGAATGTGAGTTGACACCCTCCAGAACTATCGATAAACCCGGAACTATCACCCGCCGGTTTGGATATTTGCTGACTTCGCGAACAGACGATAGTCGCTATTCATCAGTGGGCGACGTATCACGACGAGAGGAACTTCAAAAACCCGTTCAAATTCCATCCGGAGCGGTTTTTGGAAGATCCCGAGTACGCATCTGACAAACGAGAGGCGCTACAGCCGTTCCACGTCGGACCTCGGAACTGTTTGGGCAGAAAGTGAGTACTGTGACTACGTATTTGAAGTGTGATGGACGCTGACGATGGACAAGCTTGGCATACGTCGAGATGAGAATCATGCTGGCGCGACTTATATGGAACTTCGATCTGTTGCTCGCGGACGACAGCCAGGATTGGATGGAAAAGCAGATGATATACGTTCTGTGGGCGAAGGGACCGCTGAATGTGTATTTGAAGCCTGTCGTGAGGGACTGATGGGACTATTCCGGAGGAATCAAGTTCGTATATGGGAAACGCTGTCTAACACATGTTTCCAGTACGCTATGCCGGCAACTGAATAAAGACGACGTGATTCTTGTCCTGAACACCCTTGACCGGAGCACACGAGCTCTGACACTGAAAACCAAAAGGCGTCCCATGACCACTTAACCAGACCAAGCGATCACCATTCCTCCACAAGACCACATTTGTTGCCGCGGCAATCATGGAAGAACTGACAGTTGGCCGAATTGTCCGGGTCTGGTCGAGTTCGCATACTAGTTTGTTCAACCCACAGAACATGCGGATCCTCCGGGTCATACTCCGGCCACGAAGGCGCGGGAAGCCTTGAGTATCGGCCTCTGTTGGGGTCGTGGTGTATGGCGAACGAGATCCAATAGCTGCGGAGCCTGTCCGCCAACGTGGGATTCCCAGGGAAGGTCAGATCTCCAACGTCTTGTTGACCGTCGGCTGTGAGACTGGAAGTTAGCACCGAAGTAACGAATCAACCTGGGAGAGTTGGGCGTACCGTTCTCATTCTCGCTGTAAAGGAAGGAAAGTGGACTTCCATGGCATTCATATCCCGCTTTGAAGACCAGCTTCCACGCCTTCCGGCCGTACTTGACCACGTGCCTGGCCGCATGGCTCGTGGGGCAATTTATGAACGCATCGCCAAAGATCGTAGACAACCTGACAAAGGCGTCGGAAAGGGGGTGGTCAATGAGTTTCAAAAACTGGGCCCCACCACGACGATTGAAGGTATCCAGGTGCGACCTGTTGTACACCGTCGACGGATACAGCATCATCAGGGTCTTGGCGAAGAAGCCGTCGTCCTCGCGCCAGAGCGTGGAGAGATCCGCCATGGCGTCCGCCTCCGATTCCACGGAGACGTTGGTGAAGACGAAACCCTCGTCGTAGCTCCGCGTCGTCAGCACGGGGATCTTGGTGAAGCGGCCGTCGCGGAACTCCCTGATGGGGTGGCGGACGATGACATGGCCGTCCACGACCGGGCCCCAGTAGAACGTGCCGTGGGCGAATTGCTTTTTGTTGTAGGCTCTTTGGGAGGCTTCTTCCGTTGCGGATATGATGCGTGTGAGGGAGGCTTTGCGGAGGCAGGTTAGGGAAGAGCACCTGGCTGCTCTTAAGAGATTGCGGTATTGGTTCTGTTGCCAGTCTCGGTCGTACATTGGAGACCACCAGGGGAAGTCTGTTCATGTTAATAAGGGGTTTTATGAAGTAAGTCGTGATGGATAATCGCGATGCTAGAGAAGGGAACCGACGTACCCAAAATCGCCGCTTGAAAAGGGGCTTCTTCGGATCCGCCGAACATTACCATCTGCATTGCAACAGACCCCCCTCCCGCACTGCTGCCCGAGATGGTGATGCGGGTGGGATCGCCGCCAAAGACATGGATATTGTCACGAACCCACCTCAACGCCATTCTCTGATCCAAAAGGCCGGCATTCGCCGTGCCGTCATGATTGACTTCGTCGCCCGAGAGGAATCCTAGGGCTCCGAGCCTGTACTGCAACTGAACGTGGATGATCGACCCATCAGACTGGGCCACGAGGCTGTTCCCGTTTACCGGGTAGGCACTGCCGCTCACGTATCCTGTTCATTAAACATTATGAGCTGAACAGAGTCGTAGAAGTTGAAATCCCCTGATATTACTAACCTCCGCCGTGTATGTAGACCAGGACTGGAAGCCGCTTGGACCTGGGCTTCATAGGGGTCTGAATATTCAATACCAGACAGTCTTCATCTTCGAAGTTCTCCTCGTGGCTGTTTTTCCTCCGATGAGATTTCTTCTTGCTGTTGGCCAACTCCCAAAATGGGCTCCAGGGCACTCTTCCACTGACGCAATTCGGCCCGTACGTCGTCGCATTGATGTGCACCGCCGCGTCCGAGTCGGCTTCGTACCGGATAGGTACGGGTGGTCTCCATCGCAGGTTTCCCACCGGCGCCTCTGCGTACCTGATGCCCAAGAAATTGTTGATTCTGTGCAAATAGTAAGTGTCTAATCAGGCGCCTCGGTGATAAAACAGATAGCTTACCCAGAACTCTCATCTTGGACGCCAAGAAAGTTCAAACCGTTGCTTTCCACTGATACCGTTTGGCCAAGGACAGCAGAAACGGCGCTCAGAAGAAGCAACAAAGGCCTCGATCTCCTATGAACAGCCATGGCGAGGAAACGCAAGAGTCCCAAGTTTTCAGCATCTTTCCGTCTGCGCCCTCTGGCGGGGAATTATGAGATTGGGGTATAGTAGACAAAGGGGATGCAGTCGTCACGGCCGCTGAAAACGGGAGGCATCTGAGACAATGTTTCTCGACAGCTGCGACGCTAACGTCCTGGGAACTACCGAATTCGGTAATTTTGCGTGCCGACGACATGTTGATGCCAAACCGGGCCGTGTCATCGAAAAAAAAGAATGGTGTGGCCTAGGGGAGTGACGTTCTGAATGAGCAATCCTTTACCAATAGACTGGAGGTCACGATTTCCCCGGTCCAGTACGGAAGTGAATCAAGTCTCTGAGTTGCTTGGATTCTATGGAAAAGTTCACTTGACCATCCTTTTGATCTGGGCCAAACACAGCGGTCGCACATGGAACAACCGTCCTGTCCCAGGAGATCACTTTTGACGAAGCCTCACGTGGACCGGCATGCCATCTTTAGGATGCCCAATACCGTCCCCAGCCACGTACAGACGCTGGCCTCTGACCATATCCTTCTTTCCACTGAGTCCTCTGTTTTTCATGGTTAGTCAATCGTCATTCATCATCTCGTAGGAAAGCCTGAGTCGACTTACTTGGCGATGTCCCAATCCTCCCACGCCTCTTCCACATCGAACTTGCGCATGATCAGAGCTGCCACCAACTTGATCTCCACCAGCGCGACTTCTTGACCAATGCAATCTCGGGGACCTCTGGCAAACGCTCGCCATGTGTCCTTGACAGGATGCAACGGATCTTCGGCAGGCACAAGCCAGCGGTCCGGGATGAACTTGTCAACGTGAGGCCACAGAGACGGGTCAAGCTGCATTCCCGGGCCACCATCCCATACAAGGAAGCCTTCCGTAGGATACTGCCTCCCAGCCTCTGGGTCATTCAGGTAGAAGCCGGCCTCTCCACCTCTCATAGTTGAAGCCATCTGATACATGCGCAGCGTCTCCTTAATGACTGCATGAGTATATCTCAGCGAGCCGAGCAGTTGAGGGGAGCCACTGAGGATCTCAGCCGCCTGGTCCGGATCCGGTCCCAAGACCTCGTCGTGCTCGGCGCGGACTTTAGCCATGCAGTCGGGGTTGTCCTGAAGAACTTTGAACATGAAGCACAGCGCGCTGGCGGTCGTCTCGTGGCCGGCGACGAGGAAAGTCTTGAGGTTGCTGATGATGGTCTCCATCATGTCAGGGTCGGTAGCTGGGTCTACTGGGCGACCGCCAGCCTCCTCCGCGAGATTCGTCAGAGCTAGGTTGAGTACGGTCTTCTTCTTGGAAGGCTTGAGGCCCGATTCTACCGAACGAACAATGTTAGGGTATAGTTGGTTGTGGACGATTCGATTGTTGCGTTCGACTGCCTTGTTCTGCCATGGGAACAGGTAGCCGAAGCTGAACGCCTGCCGGATGCCCATCAATCTCAGTTGATCTGCAAGAGCTACCCTGAGTGGTCCGCCAGTTGGATTCGTTTGCTCATGCAAGCGTTCGTCCCTTGATTATATAAGTAAATCTGAATACAAATCTGTGGAAAAGGGGTATCTTACAAGGAGGCACGAACAATGATGTCGAAGGTGAGCGCTGTGGTCATGTTGCGGAACTGAAACATGGGGCCCCAAGACCCGTTCTGACCAGCCTTCTGGCGTAGGTTCTCAGCGAAGACCTTAATCTCCTCGATGAGTTCAGGCACCATGGTCGAAACATTCCTCGAGCTGAAGCCGGGGTTGAGCCACCCGCGCCACTTCTTCCAGTCCTCGCCTTGGAGAGTGGCGATGTCTTTGCCCTTGGTCAGGGGATTCATGAAGTCGAGAGAAATCTGATGCTTGTCGAGGTTCTTGATCTGAGTGAACTGCGCTGCCACGGTGTTTCTGTAGGCAGCCACGATAGGTGACCTCAGAACGGGCCACAGATCTAAGTATATGACAGGAGGGCAGTGGTCCATGTCGGGGAAGTATCTCCTATAGTTGTTGATGATCCATGGATGGAAGTTCCCGATGTTGATGTCTCCCGGGTATTCCTTCCGGAACTCGAACATGACGTTCAGATGACCTGTTATCCATGAGTGAGGCAGCATAGGCTGTGTAGTGATGTTAGTCTTTGACACCACCAGCCCGATCATTAATACTCACAATACCCTGCGCTCTCACTTGTCTGAACTTCCTTCGAATGGTATAAGCCCTCCATACAACCTTGAGGAGTAGAGTGCCGATAAAAATGGCAGAGAGCTTCAGGACCAGCGACAGAAGTGCCGCTGGTGTCCATGAGATCATGTAACCCATGACTGCTAATACGGTTCGAGGGGATTGAAGCCAAGAGTACTCGAATCAGTGATTGTAAAGGATGACGCAGAAATTTGGTCGAAAAAGGAAGTTAGGTATGATGGCAGCTATATATACCGGGCCTGAATTAAGAGGAAGCACTCGACCGACTCGGAGTTCCAAAAGCGGAAATGTGTTTACATTACCCTTTCTTGAAATCGCCGAGAAGCTTAAGCTCCAACCAAACCAGGTCACAGCTACGAGACTTTGCTCGATGCGAGTCATGGCAGACAAAACGTCTCATTGAACAGCTTGGTGTACAGCAGCGGCCACTGTCAGGCTTAGAAGTCTGCAAGACGTGTTTGGATAGAAAAGAATGAAGCTCCAATGATCAAGAAATGGCGTTCTCTACGGACAGGTTGTGGTAAGCGCAACGCGTGGCTCTTAATACTTGCTCAGCTATTGATTGTCAAAACAGTCCGAAAGCCGAAATCAAGAAGGCTACCCGTAAGTTACTGTTAATCATCCTGCAAGCGACTGAATCAGTGAGCAACAATCTCAAGCTGTTCAGGTCGAGCTTCGTCCAGCTGCTGAAGGTTTCGGACGAAATAAACCTTGAGACTACAGCTGCATTCTCTTGAGAATTTCTGAACCGCAGCAGAGGGGCTACCATCTGGGAAACCGCGGCAAACTGCACGTGGGAAGAAAAAAGAAGTACGGGCAACGAGTACCAATTCAAGATCGAATATGCCAATATGATAAGCTAATACGTGTTCGTTTGGTTATTATATGCTCCTAATCAGCGTGCGAAGAAGCACTCGTCATGGAAGGAAGTCCATGCTCGAAATTATGCCATATTCTCTCCAGTTAGGACAAGCTGCATCAGCCAAAACTGCTGCTTGATTGATTCCCAGAGAGACTTTGATGCCGTGCAGCTTGTCAGCAGCCCAAGATCGCACTTCAGTGCTATTAATCTGTTCTTGCGACACAATATATAAAGGCCAGATCATTGAGGATGCGCCTCCGAATTATCAGTTTTTCTATTTTCTTGACGCGATACTGGTGCTGAGTGGACTTACGTGGGGAATCGGAGAGATCAGCTGTCGAGATGCAGATCTCAGTTGAGAGTTTGCGTATGGCTGATAAGGAATCTTCGCGCATTATTCCTCTGACTTCCTCGGCATACACCTTCTGCTGATTGACATAGTCCAACATGATCTGGTTGGTGAGGATTGACAGTGATCGCCAGTTATTCCAGACCTGCGCACCCCATACGCTGGCGTATATGTGACGTTTACCATTGAAGTAGGCGCCTGTGCAGTCATCGACGGCTTCTGTCTCATAGTAGACCCTGCTTGTCTGCAAGCTTGCCCAAGCTTGTAGGTCGTCATTGATGTCGACTACAATACGGAAGATCTCCTGTGGATCAGTGACGTTATGGCTTTTGATGTCTGCTCGTAGGTTGACGATTCGAAACCCTATAAGAGCTAAGGATCCTGGTCGAATGCTGTTGTAGCGCTTCCCGAGCCTGCTGATTTCGAAGGCGGTCGTCACCTCAACCAAGGCAGGAGGCACTTGCGCGCCTCGTTGTATGCAAGCCTGGAGCTGAGACACACTTAGGTACTTGAAATGACACGCCACCAGGAACATAGGCTTACAATGTAATTCCGAAACTGGACATAGAGCTGTATACCCAGTTCTCGCGAGAATTGCTCTTGGCCACGAATCCGCAGCAGAGCCATGGCTCCTTCAATATGCGTCATCCATGTATGGTAGTCCTTCCAATTTTCGAAGCTGATTATCTATGATAGTATCAGCTTCTGGTCGACGTTTTGCAGCCTACGTTTCCGAACAGTAAGTTGAACTGACACACCTCGAATAGTCCTAGCAAGAGAATTGCCATGAGAGTTGAATCAGCCACAACTTGACCAGGATCACGTAGTGCCAAATGAGTGGCCTTGAGAGCTTGGCAATACCGTTGTTTCGCCCGAAGAACGACATTTGGGGCATTGAAGATATTGGAGATTGCTGCCATTCCTGCCGCCTGGATGGTGGCGCGAACTAAATTCTGGGGACCGTCTTCCAGGTATTGTTGGGCCAGCCATGCTTGGTAAGTATCGCAGAAAGGCGGGCCAGTTGTTGTGTAATAGGCGAAAAAGAAGTTGGCTGCTCGTTCTTCAAGAGTTTGGCATAAGACGGGCAAAATGCCGCCTGGGGAGATGGCCGACGGGTCGGAAACGGGCAACCGTGGATCTGCTCTCGGAGAAGCACCCCTCTGTTTCTGAACGGTACGAGATTCGCCCTGTTCTGCGTTGACGTCTTCGTAGAATCTATTCTTAATCCTTTGACACTCATCTCGGAACACAATGTCGGTTAGGTTGCGATACCCGGGACACGGCTTCTTTCCCTTCTCGCATTTGACACATCCCGGTCTTCGTTGGTCGCACTATCAAGGCCATGTTAGTAACTCGAAAGGCATTCGGGATTGACCCGAACCGGGATTGAGGAAGCACTTGCTTTAACTTTGCGTTGACGACAGCGCTGACAACCTTTGCTCAGTGCACCATAGTAGACCATCTTGTACAAATTATGTCGCTAATAAGATCAGTCGCAATACCCTGCCTCCAAAGACTTTCGGAGAAGAGAGATTTCAGCGTAGCGGGATTCGGACTTTGCGATAAAATTCCGCCTCCGGTTGTGGCCTTTACTCTGCGTTCTCCCGAAAACACCGGTCCGAGGGCTGAGGTAAAATCCCAAGAGGAAGAAGGATGAGCGGTTGAATTTAGGAGTCTTCAGCTTTTTGAGAAACGCGTAACCAATTTTTGGGAATGTTGTCAGTGTTAACGATGGCAAAGATCAGGGGCACAACCGGGCGGGATCCGGGTGGCCGGCAGCGCATCGGCGGGCGGAGCAAGCCCCAGCTCGCAGTCTTGACCTGAATCGGGAATAGCGCATGCGCCTTAGCATCTGATTCGCTGTTGGTCACTTCGTTGTCTTTCTTGGGAATACCCAGCCAGCGGCGTCGTCTCAACCAAAGTACCAAAATGCAATAGCCTCCCTTCATGTGAATTGACTTCAGAAGGCACTCACTTGGAATATAAAGACCTACTGGATGGTATCCAAAAAATAAAGTCTCTCTCCTCATTAATCTAGCTACTAGCAGTTTACGTATCTCTTCCCTACTCCACATTCAAGCTCATATCATCCAAGCTTAGCAATTCAAAAACTCGACATAATGGCTGAGCCCCACGCCGCTGCCGCCATCCCGGCCCCAGTTTCCTCTGAGAAAACCTTCCGAGCCTACACTGCAGAGCAAGGCAAAGATTACGCCAAAGGCCGCCGCGGCTACCAGGAGCGTTTGTACAAGATCATACTAGACCACCACACATCTACGGGCGGCAAGCTGGAAGCCCTGCTCGACGTCGGTTGCGGTCCGGGCACTGTTGCTCGAGAGCTTGGTCCGCATTTTGCACGGGTCATCGGACTGGACCCCGCTGCGGGCATGATTGCCGCGGCCCGGTCCCTGGGTGGAGTCTCCTCCACTTCGGAGCCGATCCGCTTCGATATCTCCACCGCCGAAGAGCTGTCAAATCTGTCTCCGCCCGTCGCGGACGGCAGCATTGATCTCGTCACTGCCGCCACCGCCGCTCACTGGTTCGACATGCCCGGCTTCTGGGCCGCCGCAGCTCGCGTTCTGAAACCAGGTGGTACTGTTGCTCTCTGGAGCGGCGGCTCCATGTACATCCATCCCTCGGTGCCCAATCACGAACGCATCCAGACATCCCTGCAAGTCTGCCGGGAGAAATATCTAGTGCCCTACATGGCGCAGGGTAACTTCCTTGGTGAAAACCTATACGAGACGCTGCCTCTTCCTTGGAATTTGGAGGAGCCAATCCCGGAATTTGACGAGAGCACTTTCTATCGCAAGGAGTGGAACAAAGATGGTTTGCTGGAGAAAAATGGGAAATTCTTCCACCAGCTGACTTGGAGTTTGGATGATATGGAGAACATGATGAGCACCATAAGCCAAGTCACACGATGGCGCGAGGCGAACCCCGATGATGCCGGGACTGAACGCGATGTTGTCAGGATGCTGCGGAGGGAAGTTGAAGGCCTACTTCATGATGCTGGTGTTGAGAAGGGAAATGAGAAGTTGACGATCGGGTGGTCTGGGGTTCTTCTTTTGGTGAAGAAGAAACAGGCTTGATGGGGAAAAGAATGTACCTGTTTTAAACTCTCTGAGTTTAGATACGATTAATACAGCAAATACTTGATATTGACGTATACCCCTGGTTTTGGCTTTTCTTTCTTCACATAATGCTGTATTGTTTGATAATGCATTCTAAGTATTACAACTCCGTAACATGACAGGACCGTCGCTACAATCTTGCGGGCAACATGACCTCTGTCGATCCCTATGGGTTTTCAACACCGCTGGTGTCTGTAAAATTGAAGTCTTCTAATGCGTCAATCCTCATCCGATTCACCTTCTGACTTGACGCACTTCTTGAATCTTTTGCTCAATTCTTGGGCGAGTACGGCCGGTGCCGTACGCTTGGCTGGGAGGGGCAGGACGATCCGCTTTTGGGGTACAGCAAGGCGTAGTGGTTGTTGAAAGATACGCTGATGTCCCACTTTCCTGATTGCCTCCCAGAGTCTCTTGCACAACGCCACCTGCTCTCCGCCAGACGAGCCGCTGGGCAAGTCTTCATATCTGAGCTGCATAAAGGACCTGATGCTTCGTACGTAGCCATTGACCTTCATCTCGTGAATCCACAGAAGCATCCCCGTATAAAAGTATCGAGCTTCGTTGAGCGCTTGCCAAGTGAGGTTACCGTTGCGCAGAGACTTGAGATAAGCGACACCGTGCTGTTTGTCGAAAATGACCTGGAAGGGCCATTTTGAGAGAGTCATGTATGACGGGTGATTTAACTGCCGCGGCATCGGTACTGCCCAAGGAGTGGCGAGACCGTGGGCCTTTTGGAACTCGAGCAGGTAGGGATTGCGAGACCAAGCCTTTTCCATTGTCGTAGATGGAGCGGTTTGTCCTTGAGACTGTTCGTAGGCGCACTCTTCGAGGTATCCGAGCACCCAGAAGCTGTCGTCTTCAATGTTGAATTGCGAAGCGTCCCAACGGAAGTCCAAGAAGTCTACCCAGTCCACGAAGGGTCTCTGTGTGGAGGTGGGAGGATGTTTCAACCAATCGTATTTTCCCACTTCTTCTGCGCCGGATCCGAGGCCTCGAGTAGTCGTCAGATGGGAAAGCTCAGGTGGCAAAGAATCTTGGATTTTCTCACCTCTTTGGTACACCATAGCTCTCATGAGATGCCACAACAGATGATCCCATGATCTCGGAGGCTTGGTTGCGTTGATTGGAAGCCGCTCCATCTGGAAGATGGTGAGAATGAAACCATCGTTCGCGTGGTCATGGTCTTCGTCATTTGCCAGAAGCTCCCAGTAGAAGAACCAGAAGGCTTCTTTCCAGTTGATGTCGTCAGGCCGTGTCATGCTGGACCCGCGGGGACTGCGAACAATACGTCGGATTCAGGGGCTGCTTGGTTTGACTTTTCGCTGTAGACGCTGTAGACTCAGCCAACAGCCAGTGACGTCAAGAACAAGCCACAATGAGGGTACTCTAGCCAGATCCGGATCGCAATTGAGTGACAGCACACATGTCGGAGCGCAGCTCATGTTGTTATAGGTGCGTATTCCAAGAGGAAAACAGTCTGGGAGAATAATAGAAGATTGAAGAGCAACAGAGACCAGTGAAGGCGATCAAAGATAGAGACAAAACTGACAAGCACCAGACATCAACGATGACGAGCGAGAGCCTTAGCAGGTATGGAGCTTGAAAGGCTTAGCAACAATGAAGTTCAGTTACTCAATCAAAAAGCATAAGAAAACCAAATGATAAGTTTGGATGTTACGTCTTTATTCACCAGTGGCTTCCCACTGCATGAGGTGAAAGTGCTTTCTATGTTGTGTGGACTGCAAATTTGCTTTTGCTTCTGAGGGCTTTTCCATATTTGAAGAACAACCATGGAAAAGGCATCATTCCTACTGTCAGAAAGGCAAGGAGACTCGTTGCCCATTCATTACCAAGTTTCTCATACATCTGGATACCGAAAAGAGGGAATGCAGCTAATTTGTTAGCTTATGTAGATTCCATCAGAACTCTTTCACGTACCTGCAAAAGAACACCTTATCAAACCATTCGAAGCCATTGCAGATGCGGCATACTTTTTGTAAGCATCGACCTATTGGAGTTTGAAGTATCAGTTTCTGCAAGTTCCTCGGGACTTGTTGGATGCAGGTAACAAACCAGAAATGTGAAGATACCAGTGAAGACCAATACAGTGCTGCCAAAGAGTCGACGTTAGCATTTGCGAGGACGGAAAGCGAAAGGATCACTAACCCGCAGCCGAAAATTGAAGAACCAATCATCGGGAGTATCCAATGAGTCCCGGAGCGCGCTGTCCAGGCAAACCAGAACAAGCCTATAGGTATGAGAAGACCACCAGCCATGGCAGGGGGTAGACGAAATTCAGGCTCACTGTGGCCAGTCTTTTCCAGCAGGTAGTTCCTCATTCGAGCCCACATCGGTGGCGTTGTGCCCGCCAAACACATACCAATGATGATACCCAAGAAAGTGAGACCAATTTGCCAAATATTCATACCGTACTGGGTTCGGAATATCAGAGGAAAGGCAAGAAAGAAAAGATACAGGATTCCAAGGAGGATTGCCGAGTAGATGTTCAAACACAAGCACATGGGCTCCAAGATGAGAAATTGGAACGGTCGCAAGACTGAGATTGTCACTGCTTGTGTCTTTGATCTCGCCGCGTCCTTCTCCATTGGTGCTCGATATCGAATGTCTCCGGTTTCTCTCCGGAGTTTTTTGGCTTTCCCTCGCAATAGGATGGGATGGTATGTTTCGGGTGCGAAAGCTATGATGAGCAACAACAGGGCTGAGGACCAAATGATCATGATGTAATAAGTCCATCTCCAATCCAGACTGTAGTTGATGAAACCACCGATGAGGGGACCGGTGGAGGGCCCAACGAAGGGGGCTAAAGACACAAAAGACATCGGCGTTTGAATCTCATGTGGAAGAAAGACATCGCCCACAGTGCCTCCTGCAACTGACAAGAAAGTGCCGCCGAAGAATCCGCTGAAGAACCGCGTGGCTGCAATCGTCTCGATGTTTTTAGCAACCGCTGATGGAACAGTTGAGATGATGAACAGTGACCACGACACAAGGTAAATCGGCCGTCTGCCGTATTCCTCGCTCAGAGGACTGGTGATCGCCGGTCCTAGACCAATTCCAAGGACGAAAGAAGACAGACCCAATGTTGATATGAGTGATGATGTACCAAACTCAGCGTTCATTTGAGTATAAGTGGTCGTATATATGGAGCTGGTGCACGTACTAGGATTGCATGGTTAGTGGCTGCTCAGTTGACGTTATTGCTAGGATGTAGGCGAGGTTTTCTCCTCATGATTGTTATGTCACAGGATGAAGGCGCCAGGAAAACTGCATCGCAAATTTTGCGCAATAAAAAGACAAGGTTGAGAATGTAGACTTACACGCAAATAGTTCCCAGACATACAATGCTCACGACAAGCCACTTGCGGAATAGGGGCATGCTGTGAGGACACATTGGGTCGTCGGCGCCATCGAAAGCAACGAGGAAGCTGTCATGGTCAGACGCCTTGGGTTGCTCCTTTCGCGAAGATGTCGAAATCCCCTGATTTTGGCGTAACGTGTCCTGGCTGGAGGAATGAGCAATATGGGCATTTGGTGAGGTTCCGCGTTCGGGTGTTGTCGCTGTAAGAGGGTCATGGCTGACATCAACGAGACACCGACCCAGGGTGTGTTCCGATTTCTCAGCCATGACGCGTGCTCT
The DNA here is from genome assembly GCF_011947395.1 of Colletotrichum karsti. Lineage (NCBI taxonomy): Eukaryota > Fungi > Ascomycota > Sordariomycetes > Glomerellales > Glomerellaceae > Colletotrichum > Colletotrichum karsti. The sequence continues at coordinate 237,573 of NW_024065920.1, forward strand.
CTGCCGACAAAGTCCTTCTGGCGCGATCTGATGAAAGATTGATACGATGAGCCGTCGCGGTCCTGACTCCTGAGCCCAAGCCACGGAGGATGCAGTGAGTAGGTAAACGATTTACGTCATTTCTAGAGGGAGTCAATTTATTTCAGTGCTTGTCAACAGTGGCATTCAGGATGCTAGATATCAGAGACCTGGTCAAAAGCTGAGACTTGTGTGATGCCATGAAGGTAGACTAACTAACTGCTGCTGGACCGGCGATCGGCCCCACATAGTAAGAACCCGAGGTGACTCGGCATAGTAGGAAGAACCCGAAGCGAGCTCGGTGCTGGGTGAGAATCGAAGAGTCACTGACGGCAGAATATTCTTGTGTATTTATCCCTCATATACTCTCTAGTTAACATTATGTTGCACCGAAAGATCCAAATAATATACCTTACAACACAGATCCGACGGAAAGAATCACAATCTAACCAACACACTTTGACTTTCTCCAACTCCGCACCGGATTCTGCAACCCAGATAAACTCGTGAGATGGATCCGGCGGAAGAGGAACAGCTCGTGAATTGGGCAATTTCTGAGCGTCGCTTGTCAAAGAGAGGCGCTTACAATTCTGTGCATCGAGACATATGGGGACCACGGGAGAAGTCTATGGCCAATCCCTGGTCGCCAAACAACCCTGACGGAACGTAAGTTGAGCATCCTCAATCTTAGTAACGTACATGGCTTAAGTGGCAGTCAGAGTCATTTTGCGTCTGGCAGAGAATAGCCTTCTACATAAAGAAGTCGCCGAGTTTATGAAAGACCAGGTTATACCGCCACGTCCCTAAGTCTTCCGCGCCAGTGTGGCCTCTCAGGGCTGACTTCGGAATGAAATTAGATCGATATTCTTCCTCTGAATCATTTGACTTACAGCACAGGACCACGTGGATCACTGCGCCTTCGTCATGCTCTGAGTGATTACATGAATGACGAGTTTCATCCTCGCGAGCCGGTCAGCGCTGGCGACCTATTCATCACACCTGGTCTGGCGAGTGGCTTGGATGCGGTGGCGTGGTCGATCTGTGATGAGGGCGAATGCGTGTTGATTCCGCAGCCATTCTACAATGGTTTCAGCTTCGACCTCCTCAATCGGAGCAATACTCGCATTGTCGGCGTCCCATACGACGGAATTCAAGGGTTCAACGGTCTTGACGATTTGTTTCGACCCGAAGTCAACAAGCTTGCTTTGGAAGCGGCATTACGTAAAGCCCAGTCTGGAGGCGTGATCGTTCGTGCTCTTATCATCTCCAAGTAGGTTTTCTGCAGTATCCCCGGCGGGCTTACAAGAAAGCTCACACCCGCGGTTTGAAGCCCACACAATCCTTTGGGCAGATGTTATCCTGCCGAGACACTCCGGGAGTTCGCTTCCTTCTGTGGCAGAAACCGACTTCATTTAATCTCCGACGAGATATACGCCAAGTCCGTCTTCCCTAATCCTGCGATCTCTGGCCAAGCATCGTTTGTTTCTGTTCTCTCGCTTGACTTACGCGAAGTTATTCACCCAACGCTTCTGCATGTGCTTTATGGGGCGAGCAAGGACTTCTGTGCCAATGGTTTGCGTCTGGGAATGGTTTACAGCAAGAATGAGGCCATGTTGGGCGCCATGTCGAGCATCAGGTCAGTTCTCCAACTACCTCGGGTTTATCGTATCTGACATATCCACATAAGCATGTTCTCTTGGTCACCACACGTTCTTCAAGATGTTTGGGCTGCAATGCTGGAGAACAAAAAGTGGACGAATGATTTCATGATCAGAAAGACCGACCTCATGGTTGAAAACTACCAAGTCGCCACATCTTTCCTCAGAAAAAGCAACATTGGCTTTTTTGAGATGTATGTGGGCTTTTCTTGTCCTAATGATACATCGTATTCAGTACTTACATTAACTTAGGAACGCTGGACTCTTCATCTGGATCGATTTACGGCACCTTTTCATATCATCGCCTCCATTACGGTCGGCCCAGTACCTGCTTTCTAGCACGTTGAAGATCACGTCCGAGCGCTCAGTTGCCCATCAGCAGCGCGAAGTAGAAATTATCAATGCCTGTGTCAAGCATGGTGTGATGATTGCGCCGGGCAGTGTCTATATGCCGGAGGAGTTTGGCTGGTTTCGAGTTACTTTCAGCTTCGGAAGAGAGGCGTTGGTAGAGGGTTTGAAACGGCTTTCCACAGCCATTGGAGAGATAGAGGCTTGTAACTAGATTTTCCTGAACACAAAACAGACGATCTATTCTCCAATTAATCTGGAAATGGTACAATTCACGTGTTCAATGTCATGAGGGTCGTCATTAACGAGGTGTAAGCTAGGGTCACGTGGAGACCAAATAAGAGCCCTCGGCTTCTTGGGCTGCTCTTCTCCGCACTTTAGGTTGAACTTGCCGCGGGGTCTTAGTCAAGACACCCGCCATTCGCCACACAGGCCGCGAATAACCTCGCCGTTTTGTTGAACGAAGTACCACGCTATCATTTGCCAGGAAAGATGGCCGAATCGATTCCTAGCGCCAGCAGCGACTTGACTACAGCAAGTACACCAAGGCCGGGAACACAGCGTGTGAGAATAGCTTGCAAAGCTTGCAACGCCAGGCGGGTCAAATGTGACGCGGACCAAGGTCAACCGTGTTGGCAATGCCGCACACGCCAGACGCCTTGTGAACTGATCGAGTCCAGGAGGGGCAAGTATGTGATACTCGCGAGCCTATTTAACTGTGTCAAAATTTTTACTTAACTACCTGCAAACCAGATACATTCGCAAAAGGCCACGAAATCGAACCAGTCTTCAAGGGCCTCAAACTGATGGGCCCTCAGTCAATTTGAATCGACAAGAAACACCACGCAGTATCGAAGAGCCAAACAGTGATGTCGAGCAAGTCTCCATTTCATTCGAGGAGAGTTATCCTCCACCTGATCGGGAGCACGAAACATCAGGGTGGTCACAGCCGCAAGGAGATCTTCAGCAGCGTCAACCATCGACCACATCTAACGTATCATACATTGTCGAAGTGGTTCACAGGCCCAAAGATGGTTCAACTGAGCCTCTTCGGGTACACTATCCAATCCCAGCGTTTGTCGTAGACCAGTCAACTCTCAGCTTCGGACCCAAGAAGACTCAATTACCCATGTCTCTGGGAGAAGCTCTGACTATGCCGGCTCCTGTTGTGGCCAACGAGTTGATTCGAGCCTTCTTCGAACAGGTTCACGTGGCCTTCCCCGTATTTGACCGCCAAAAGTTCTCGAAACTGTATCTCGAAGGCAAGGCGTCTCCAATGGTGTTGCAAACGATTTACCTCTTAGGTTTCACAGTTTGCAGTGACAGTCTTGTTCAGGAAGGCGGCTTCAGTGACAGGACCACCGCCAGGAGGACCTACTACTGTCGCGCAAAGACTTTGTATGATGCTGATTATGACACCGACCCCATTAACGTCGTGGCTGTTCTGTTCCTTCTGGGCTTTTGGTGGGCCGGATACGATGAGCAGAAAGATCATTGTCATTGGGTTGGATGCGCAACCACATTCGCACAATCTCTCGGTATGCACCGCTTGTAAGATCAGCGACCAACCTCCGAGCTCGGGAAGATGTGCTTAGAGATGGTTTAGGACCTCGTCGACCTCAATGAGCCCCCGAATGAAGTCCCTGAGAAGAAGGATTTGGTGGGCAATATACGTAAGGCCGGCTGTGACCTTTGAGGCACATCGATTGACAAAGCTGACCAAGATAGATCCGTGAAAGGCATACCTCTGCAGCATTTGGTCGGCCTTGCCGCATTCGAGACGAGGACTGTGATGTCGAAGCCCTCACAGAGGGAGATTTCAATTTCGATCTAGATTATGATCAGATGCTCATACCGCACCAACAAAAGTTTCACGTCTCATACGTTGTCCAAATGTCGAAGCTTGTTGTAATACGTACGCTGCATAGAGCCCCAAATATCTTTGAAAGTTTCGTCACATATGCTAATGCTTGCTCTATTCAGTTGGAGATGTCCTAATCGCCGAGTTCAGCCCTCGACGTGAATTAACAGAAAGGTTTGAAACAACAGCACTGAAAACCAGGCTCCTTCAATGGGAGTCGGATCTGCCAAATGAACTTCGGATGTCGCAACTTGATGGCTCCCTAGGTGCACCATTCTGGGCCAGCATGTTGCAGTTTAATTACCAGTAAGACGCCTATGTGTTATCATATATCGAGATTCTACTCATCATCGCATAGGTACTGTCAGATACTTCTTTTTCGACCCAAGTCAATCGAGATATCGACTCCAACAGAAGCAGAGAGGGATACGCGGGCGCGAATGGCAGCCGACGCCATCACCCGCAACGCAGAAGACCAGCTGTCAGCCGAAACCATCAGGTTTGCACAAATACACTTGTGAGAACACCTCCCAAAAGATGCAGAGATTCATCTCTGATCCCATACATCCTACAGAGTGCCAGCCCTATTCGGAGCCTTATCTATCCACACCATCGTGATTTGCCGAAGGGACTCCATCCGTCGACAGCTTGCCGAGAACAAGTCAAGACAATGCCTGCTAGCTTTGAGCGAGCTTTCCAAATCATGGCCCGTCAGGCTCTGGATCTCCAAATCGTTTGTCAACCTGATGTCAAGATTGACGGGGCAGGGCTCGGCTACCTCCAGTGGGTCGATTGTCAGAGTCTTGTCAAGCATAGTGAGTGTCCTGCCTGTGAGTCAACGTGAAGACCTCGATCATAACGCATCCGGTTATCTTCAGCAGACAACCGGCCTCGAGGAACCATGCCACGGCGTGATGAACGAGAGCTCAAGTGCTGGGAGCGCTCGAGATATCGAATGTCCAGAACCGGATGGAACTAGCATAAACAACTCCCAAAGTCAGGACTTCCAGGTTTACGAAGATTTCAGTCAAGAAAACTCTCAGCTGTTTTACGATAACTTTTGGACTTCGTATCTCGACAACGCCTTTGACGTGGATCTTCTCATACATCCTAGTACAAGTCACTCATAGTCGTCGTCTTTAATCTTAAATACAGGCATTAGACTGAATCCAGCCACTTCGCTACAGCCTCCAAACTCTCAAACCCTTCAGCGATTCCAGTGGTAGTCTCTGATGCCTAGCAGTCAGTGTGGTTGACCGTGATGGTGATTCCAGGAACAAGATTTCGATGCAAACTATCAAGGTGTGACCATTTAGTGAAATCTGTCGTCAACACATAAATAACCCCGGAAAAAAGTGCCTACATATGCCGGTAACCTTTCGATGACCGTCACGCGCCCATCACAGAACGCCCTTCACTTATGAGCACGCTTCACCTCAACAGTCTATCCATCTGAGCCGACGTGAAGTGTTTCCAATACCAACAACGCATCCACGGAAAGCTCCGCCATAACACAAACGCACTCCGAACAATCTTCATTCGCTCTTTCGCCCTCGATGGGCATGTTCCCCGTCATGCGTCGTCTGCTTCGGCATCTGAGGCGCCCGGTGAAACTCAGAAACAAACGTCAACCCTCAGAGTACCACCAGAAATCATACTCCTCATCCTCAATTACCTGGAACCCGAGTCGATCCTATCATTTGCTTTAACTTGTCGGCTATATTACGTCTCTTATTTTCCTGATTCGTCAACCCAAAGCTTTGAATCAAAGAGGACATTCCTTACACTACTGGAAAAGGATATTCCTCACCTTATATACTGCACTTACTGCATTATCCTTCATCCATGGGGGCGACAATGGTCTGAACCGAGAATTAGTTGGGAGCTTTATTCTAAACGTCCATGTTTCTTAATCAGCTTTACTCCGCCTCTTGCAATGGCGATGATATCTTATCACCAAGTCAGATTGGTTATGAACCGTCATCTATACGGAGACGCACATGGTTTCCCGGTTCGGATACTCAACAGGGACGTGGAGAAACCTTTCCATCAACAAGGAGTACACATCAAATACAGCTGGCGAGCACGCATCATTGACGACGAGCTCTTCCTATTTATGGACCTAACAGTATATGATCTGTCGGGTGATATGAATAATCTTGAACGCTTTTTCAGATTACACCCTGGCGAGATCTGTTGCCACCGCAATGTATGGGGCAAGCCACGCTCCAACGGTCACGACTCCCAGTCAATCTCATTTCGTCGCTCCGGAGCAGAGTATCACAAGACTTTGCTGCTCGGTACCATACTGTCCTGTCCTGCGTGTCTGACAGACGCTCAAATCAAGGTCAACTGGTGCTACAAGCGCAAGCAATGGTCTGTGACGGTATCTACATGGAAGCAATTTGGAAAATGCCGTTCTCCCGACGACCCAGGATGGAAGAGCATGAATTGGTGGCATACGGATGGTGGCGACCGTCGGGCTCGAGAGCACCCGCCGGGCGCCGTCAGACACAGATGGAGCAAAGGTGACGATGAGGTACTGGGCATGGAAGGATGTTTCATAGATCCATCTTGATTCTGAGATGTTTGACTTCTTCTGACTTTGCTGGTCGACGCCCATGACCATTAGAAGCTGCCTACATCTCTTCCTGCGGCATCTGTTTGACTCCGTGGATATCAATTGACGAATAAATATACATCATTCTCATGCCTGAGTCTATCGAGACCGTGACCAGTCTTTCTATTCTACTAACTCAACGTCGTACGCCTAAGCATGCTCATCCTTGAACTCGAACCCATCAAGCACAACATCCCACAGCCTACATGCAGGCCCTGAAACGTGGTTCTTCCGTGATTCAGTCCTAGTATCCCGAGTACAGGGATTCGTCCGCAGACGGCATGTACTCGGAGGTGTCTGACTCTAGGGAACGGCGCCGTATTCGTTTCCCCTTCTTTCCGATCGAAGCCTTCTCGAATATGTGTTTTCTTTTGGTTCCCTTAAAGGCGGGCTGGCACAGATTTTTGTCGACCGCTTCTTCGACTGAAACTTCTTGGAATGTGGTATTTCTCTGAATTCCCTGAGTCCTTGGCGTGTAGTCGCTCTTGATGGCCATCTTCTCATTCGGATTCGTGGGTGTCTCGATTTGTATCGTTCCCGAAGGCTTAACGGGAGTCTGTAGGGGACACTTCAAGGGGACTTCCTTGGACATCTGATTCTGCCGTTTCCGCTGCACGGCTCGCAGGCGAAACTTGCGCATGGCATTCCACAGCGCCTTGTTGACCTCCATCGTATCACCTAAGGCCTTCCACAAGTGCAACTCCTTCTCCAGGGTAACACAGAGTGATGTGATCCGGCCTGTTTCGCGAACTTCGTCCACCCAGAGAAGCAGCCCCGTGTACAACCTCTTCGCCAAGTTCAGCGTGCGACGACTGAATGGGTCAGGTGTTTGACATATGAGAGCAGAAAAGCCCAGATTATTGTCGAAAGTGAAGTCAAAGGTTACTTCCGGCGTGCCATCGAGCTCATGGGTTAAAGCATCGTCGACGCCCCAGAGAAAAATCTCGATGCCCTTCAGCTCTTCCGATCGGGCGTCGATATCAAAAGCGAGAGGCACGCTCCATGCTACCGGGAGCTCTTGGGTCTGTTGAAAATCCACCAAGAATGGATTCGCGTGCCACGCAGACTGCATGGTGGTGCTCCAGGTCGGACGCGACTCCAGGGGTCCGTAGGCCACGGTCTCCAGATGGTTGATGACTGCGAGGATTTCTATTGCGGGGGCCTTGCCGGACCAATGCTCTGCGAAATGCGGAGCGAGACGGATCCAGTTGACATACGGCCTTGCGGGCTTGACGTTGGCTGAGTCCAGCCATTCGTACTCGTTGTCGCTGTCCGGCAAGATATTGGAAGCTGCCCCGTATCAGTTCAAAGACCTGGGCGTAGAGAGAATGCATCAAATTGGTGCTCACCGAGATGGCACCGCAAGACTCTCATCAAATGGGCCAACAATGTGTTCCATGACTGAGGGCGGATATCGTCAACCGCTGAAGGCTTCTTGTGGAACAGAAAGTGTTGGATCAACTCGTTCACGCGGTTCATTCCTTCTGGGCAGTGTTTCTCTATATCCCAGTAGAAGAACAGGAAAGCCTCCTTCCAATTGATCTCATTGTGATCCATGGTGCCGAATTCGGCGGTTGACTTGTAGGAGTAGGTTTGAAGTGGCGAGGACTCTCTGCGACTAGGACTCCGCGCCCCAAGCGATACCGATCGAGACATAGAAATTGAAACAGGGATTAACGATTTGGTGATCTTTGGAGTTTGATGCAGTTGATATGAATACAACGACACGTGGGAATGGCATTTGAAAGATGAAGGCGATACTGGAAGAACTTTCACTGCGCTCCAGACAAAATGTTTGGCAGCTTGTTTGAAAACACCAGATCCTTTGTCTTTCATAGCAACTATCCGTGTCACCTATCCGAAGTCACAAACTAACGGCTAATCTCGAAATAGGAATGTTTGTTTATTGAACCCATTAAGCGGCCGTTCCCGCTCCCTGTTAAACTGGGCTTTCGCTAGGTAAGTAGGCCTATTAGATGCCAGGGCATGATACCAGAAGATTTCTAGAAGATTCCGAATTGGTATAACTACTAAAAGCTGATGCAGAACCATCGACCCTTTTGATGAAGGCCTGCATTGCCGGCTCGGGATGAGTCGAGAGCAAGATGCGAGATACTGATATAAGCTTTAAAAGACTGTACCCCGACTTGAACTAGGAAGCCCTTACGAGGGGAACCTTTTTACTCATGGCAGGTTGGCTTCGGACGTTGCACAATGTCCCTAAAAGTAGAAATTTCTTTTCCGTGTACACAAGCTCTTTTTTTCTGCTTTTACTAATCTGCCCACAATCCCCTCAGCTACAAATGCAATTCCAGGCTGTCCATCTTGCTTCCAATCCGTTTTCCCGATATCGTGTGGTTGCGACGCTGGGCAATGATTTATTTGCGGCATCCCGCTTTCGATGAGCGTATTTGCAAATTCTGAGAAAATCGTTATCCTGCTGTTTTGCACAAGAATAGAATTCTCTCGACTTACCCAAATCGAAATGAATCCTTTCCAGGCGTGTTGAATGTGCCTTTTCAGGCCACCACAAACCCTGCCATGACGTGTCCTCTAAAACTTTCTCCGAGGCGCCTTCGTAGGAGATTCGTTCAATTCGGTGGTCTTCCTGAATGCGGGCTTGATGGGACGCCAGGGAGACTCGGGAGGGCTCATCTGCTCAAGACGCTTCATGGCCTCCCAAAGCTCCTTGTTGGTCTTCAATGTACCACACTGCTCCCACTGTCCGAACTGGTGCCAAAGGATGGCGTGGGGAGACGCGACTTGCTTCGTCTGCTTCATGTCGTCCACCCAGAGGAGCATGCCGGTGTACAACCGCTTGGCCAAGTTGACGGTCTGGATGTTGACATGCTGAGACGCAGAGCCCCACGTCAGGACCACTTTGTTCAGGCTGGTGTTGATGCTGATGCTGAAGTACATCTGGAGGCTCGGGAAAGTTTCGTCTTTGATCTTCTGAAGGACGATCTCGAGATCTCTCTGTCCTGGCAGCTCGGCTTTGTCGAGTTGGAGAGGAAGGTTGATCTCCCAGGGGCCGACGTTTTGCGAATGCTGGAACTCGACCAGGAACGGGTTGCTGGACCAAGCGGTGTTCAGGGTCCAGGAGGAACGCGTCTCGACGGGGTGGTAGGCCACGGTCTGGATGTGAGCGATGAGGTTGGGGATGGCCGCCGACGTGAGCCAGTGGTCCTCGAGGTTCTGGTGAAGCTGGGACCAGCTGACATGAGGCTCAGCGATCTTGGATGCCGCGCACTTGAGCCACTCGTAATCGTCGCTCTCGGGCATGACGTCGGACGCTATGCCGTGTGAGTAATTCCGCCGCTAGGTGAGGTCGAAGCAGCAGGTGAGTACTTACCTAGATTGTCTTGTACGAAGACCATGAGATCGCGCAACAAGACATCCCACGACATGAGATCATCGTACTCATTCTGCTGGAAGAACGTCTGGATGAGGATGTTGACCTGCTCTGTAGAGTCGGGAAAATTCTTCTTCGTCTTGTCCTGGGTGTCCCAATAGAAGAAGAAGAAGGCTGTTCGTGTCGTCTGTCGCTGTGCTGCGTGGTGCTGGTGCTGGTCCTGTGAGTTTTGTGAGTTGTGATGTCCGTGGAGGAAGTTGGAAGATCGGTAGGGTTGGGAAGAGCGAAGATTGCTGACCCTTTTCAGTATCCCTCCACAATTTTACAGGCGCACAATATACTTCTCTAAGTACATCAGAAAACTTTGAGCCTTGAAGATGTAAGTAAGAGAGGAAAGGGCAGGTTTCCAGCGATAGCGTCTCGCTTCATAACGTGTGAGGCAGAGAGGGAGTTGATGAAATGATGAGAAGAAAAGCATAAGCTACCTTAGTCCGACCTGCTCGAGATGAAAAGGAAAATGTTGGGTGACGGTCTGAAATTAGACTCGGAGATGGCTGGAATATTTTCTGCCATTTCAAGGAAATATTTCCTTGAAACCCCAGTCCCACCCGATGCGGTGATGTAGATCAGGCACTGAAGCATCATTCTGATGACACTCGATATCTCATTTTTTCAGTACAGACATATAGTCCTATCTCTCTATATATCTTCATAAGCTTGGTGATCACTGCATGAATTAGCCTCAAGCCCTCCAATCTGGTGAGCTCATAGGCTTCTGGACTCCGAGAACAATCCCTGAGGCGAACCACGAGCGGTCTGGTACTGATGTTGGATGGGAATGCAGTTCGAAATGATATAATCTCTCCGTTCAGTATATCAAGCAGTCTGTAGTCTCTTTCGACTTTCTCAATTTCATATTTATAAGTTTGAGAGACACTGTTGACAACAAAGCACATGACATACCGTTTCACGAGGTGGAAAGAACATTCCAGTCCCTTCACCTGATGGATAGTCTGACGCCGCCGTCCTTCAAAATACATATACTCATTTTCTCCTCATCCCTTCTCTAAGACTTCCAACTTCACTTCAGCCAACACCTCAACCACCATCTCACTCCACACGATGCTGGAAGACATCACACCATCTCCAGACCTGGAGGCTCTCACAGCCAACTACCCAATCCTCTCCGTCTACCTCCCGCCCTTCTTCAGCGCCTTCATCTACCTTTGGCTATCCGGCCAGGCCATCCGGTGGTTCTGCTTCACCATGAACAGCCTGCAGTGCGTCTACATGTACCTCTTCCCCCACTGTCTCTGGCTTCGCCGCCTGACGCGGAGGGTGCTCAAGCAAAACCTCAACGACACGAGACACTCTCCCTTCTACGGAGTCGACACGTTTTGTTTTCTCCTTTACGACATAGAATCCGTCGGTGATGATGCGAGGAGGAAGCTTTGCGCCATTCTGTCTGCTGCGGAACGCGAGCGAATAGTTGATGCGGAGGACGCGCAGGAGGTGCCGTGGTGGGATTATCTCCCCTGGCGAATCGTCCAGGCCATGAAGCCCAGGACCAGTGAGTCCTAGGACCAAAAGGCAGCCTGGATATTGCTCATCATTTTCAGTTCTCAGACTTTCCCGACGTCTATCTACCACTGAGCCCGTCTCGATCATCTACGGCGAAGAGACCTGGTTCGAAAGCCCGCCACCAGAAGAGAACCTGCCATTACTCTTGGACAAGAAGATACTAGCCCTGATATCACAGCCAGTTAGTTCATCCCAACGAACGGACGCCATGAACGAAGTCACGAGCAACCTCAACGCCCTACGTCACGACCTGGCACAACAAATCCACGCCGCCCGCCGGCCCCGCCAGTTCACCCCCTCTCAATTCGCAAAATGTATCGAATGGGCTTGGACATCCAACCCTTATCTCGTCGACTTCCAGAAACGTTACAAAGTGCCCAACTGGGGCGTACCAGTCCCGATCGGCCTGTTCGCAGCCGACGCCGACACCCGGTCCCGGATTTTCAGGCCCCACAATCCGGACCCGAGGGGCAACAGTGTTCGGATCTCAGTGGATCCTGAAGCCGGCGCGGCGCGGATCGAGTTAGATGAAGACTCTCCCAGTTTTGTGAGAAACTTGGAGGGCACTGTCAATGAGTTCCGAGTGCTTCACGTAGAGCTCCTCACGTCTTTCAAGGAACTCTTCAAACCGGACGAGAATCCTTTCACTGAGGCCACGAGGTATTCGCATCCCCGGGAAGAGCAGCGCAAGGCGCCTCAGACGCTGGAGGACATCGTGCAAGAGGCATTTCGAAGAGTTGCGAAGAGCACTGGTGAGAAGATGGACTCCGAAAGGAACATCTTGGATCACTGGAGGGCGCTCAAGGCCTGGCGCCCCAAGTCTTTTGATGAGCGCGACCGGTTCTCGCCGCTCCCTCCCCTGACTGAGAGAGTTTTCTGAGCCAATAAGGGTAGATACCGGAATCTGGTGTCCGATCGGAGTAGGATCCGGATTCGTGGTTTGCCTCACGGTCCCCAGAGGGCACTTCTCATCACATGACAGTCATATCATTCTGAGCCTTGCTGCTGCTGCAGCTTCTATTAACATACCCCGGTATCGCTGGTTTCGTCTTCCGATGTGGTCGGAGAGAAATTATCGTGACCCGTCAAAGTCGGCGGTTGACCGGTCGGCGTCATCGGTGATGTACCAGGGTATGAGGAGATCAAGCTCCGAGCATCGACTTGGCAGAACGGGTCGAGGGCGATCACCTCGGCCATGTTCCATCGCGGCGATTCGCGAAATCGCAGGGGAATGCAGCCGCCGTTGTGCACCTGGAAGAATTTTTCACCGCCCCTTGCCGACTGTTCTCTGCAGTCCGGCGGTTTCGCGGCGACAATGTTTTTCTTTGTTCGCGACGGATTGCCATTCTCGACCTTTCCGGGGATCGGGAAGCGATTCAGACGTGTGATTGGTCGAGGAGACGGAATAGGAAGGGGGCACATTGTGAACGCCCGTCCTCCGCACGTGGAGATCTCCATTATGCATTTCTGGAGGTGGATGTGTGGTACGTAATTACATAATCTTTCCACCAAGATGGTGAGAAATGAATTTTCGGTTGGAACGGTTCGATTGGCCAACGGGGGTGATCCGATCTTGCAGCTGGCGCAGTCGTAACCATGGCGAGGGGACGAAAGTAACGTTGGATGGCGGCTCGTACGACGCCTCCACCGTTGTGGAATACCTTGTGGCATTGAGACCAGCGAAGAAAAGAAGTTAGTGGTCGGAGACTCCTGTTTGTCGGTTCACTTGAGGCTCAGGAAATGGAGACGGCGAAAAGGTAGAGAGGGGCGGTAAGCTGAGTTCTTGATCAGCTCGGAATGCCTCGGCGGTGCAAAAGTATGTTTCATCGACATTCGGGCCGTCGAGGAAGGATTCGGATGTAATGATGCGGCTGGCCAGGCTTGGCTTCAAGGTTCTGGAGATGGGATGAGGCGAAAGATGGAGGGGGGTTGCGGGAGTGGCTGACCTTGAACTGACCTCGCCTCCTGAAGAATTCCAGACCGCACGTGAAGCAGATTGAGGAAGCCCAATTGACCTTGAGAGAACGTCAATTCAATGTCATGTGCCGAATGTTGACCAAACAAATAATAATGCGGAGGGAAAGGAGGCGGTCTCTAACCGTCTCGCAGTAGTTCGGAGTCCCCGGACATAGGACGTCATAGCTGGAGCCGTTCGCACACCCGCATCCCGCCTTGCCCTGTTCGGCAGTCCGACTGACTGAGTGACAGACTGAATGGAGACGGAGGACTTTTTGTTGGTGTTGGTACGTGTATCCGGCAAGGTAAGGTAAAGGTAGCGGGAGGTGGGAATAAGCAAGAGAAAAAGTTTACGACCATTGATCGTCATCGAGACCCGCCTGCCCGTCTCGTCCAATGAGAAGCCCCGGAAGGTTTGTCAGGCACGGCGGACTAGAGCCGCCTACAAGGGAAACAAGCTTCGCTGCCGCTTTGCCGCAACTTGGCAAAGCCACACAAGAGCAGCCGCATCTTTTCTCTCCGTCGTTCTCACAGACCTCACCCATCTCCAACTGTCACTGTCAACGCAAGCTCGTGGATGGCGTCAATTCACACGAGAGCTCAGCCATGTGTCTCTCACAGCTCTCCGCGTTCGCTCTGACCCTCCTCCGGACTGCTCCTCGCATCCACAGTGGACCGTCCTGTCCCGATTATTTGCGGCTTGCGACCAGCAAAGGGTCGAACGTTTGGGCGACATGACCGGCACTAGTTGCTTTATCTCAACAGCGCTGCATCTCAAAGTGGGACTGTGCTGCGCTAGAGGTTGCCTGTTTCGCGCCACCCTCCTGCACCGGTGATGTCACGGGTGGGTGTATGTCCTCTGCTCTGGGGACACTGGAATCGACCATGGTACGAAGACCTGGAGAGTTGGGGCTCCATGGGCAGATGTTCCTCGGTCTCCGTCCGAAGTTCTGGATCTGACCTTGATGATGGGAAACTATGGTCGCTTCATAAAACCGCTGCTTCCCCAAGGTTGGCGATCAAACTATCCGCTAAGGTTGTCTCGTTCTCTGCTACTATACATAAGCAGGTCGATCGGCGGAGAAGGAATTGTCTCTTATCACCCACCTTCTTCCCCAGTTAACATACTCTTTCACCGGAAACAGGATACCATTCCATCCACACTGCGCATCTGCATGTTGACGGTCCAACATGTCGAATGCACGTTTCGCCGACGATCCGCCTCAGGTCATCAACCAGGCGGATCTTGAACTCGCCAACGAAAAGCTCGAGTCAAGGGAGAAATCTTCCACAAATGGAAACTCCTCAGGCGAGGATGCTATCGCCAAGGAGAACAAAGCCGTCGAACACGGCGAGAACGCCAACGGAGCCAAGCTTGAGAAGCTGGGCACATACGACAAGTACGAGATCACCGAGGACGACTGCTACGATGAGCTCGGCTACTCATTTCCCAAGTGGAAGAAATGGTTCATTCTCACCGTCATTTTCTGGGTCCAGGTTTCCATGAACTTCAACACCTCGCTCTACTCCAACGCGATCCCTGGTATCACGGAAGAGTTTGGCGTCAGCGCCCAGGGTGCCAGATGTGGTGCCATGATCTTCTTGGTTCTCTACGCCTTTGGCTGCGAGCTCTGGGCTCCGTGGTCCGAGGAGTTTGGTCGCTGGCCAGTTCTTCAGCTCTCACTGTTCCTCGTCAACATCTGGCAACTTCCTGTCGCACTCGCCCCCAATTTTGCCACCATCATGGTCGGCCGTGCCCTCGGTGGTTTGTCCTCTGCCGGTGGCTCCGTCACCCTGGGTATGATTGCCGATCTTTTCGAGTCCGATAAGCAGCAGTACGCCGTCGCCTACGTCGTCTTCTCCTCTGTGTTCGGATCTGTTCTCGGCCCCATCGTCGGCGGCTTCACCGAGGAGCACTTGCACTGGAGATGGTCCATCTGGGTTCAGCTGATCTTTGGTGTTGCTGTTCAGCTGCTTCACGCCGTCGCTGTCCCCGAAACTCGCACTACCATCTTGATGAACAGGATCGCCAAGAAGCGCAGAGCGGCTGGCAACCCCAACATCTGGGGTCCCGACGAGCTTGTACCCTTCGCCGATCGCTTCTCCGTCAAGGAGGTTCTCTCTACCTGGGTTCGACCTTTTAAGATGTTCCTCACCGAGCCCATCGTTCTGGTTCTGTCGCTCCTGTCCGGCTTCTCCGATGCCCTCATCTTCATGTTCATTCAGTCCTACGCCCTTGTCTACAAGCAGTGGAACTTTTCCACCGTTGACATTGGTCTGGCCTTCATCCCCATCGGTATCGGCTACCTTCTTGCCTGGGCTCTGTTCATCCCCGCCATCCGTCGCAACATCAAGGAACGCGAGGCTAAGCCCAACGACGACAGGGCACAGTACGAGTCTCGCCTTTGGTTCCTGCTTTACACTGCTCCGTGCTTGCCCATCGGCCTCATCGGATTCGCTTGGACCATTCAGGGCCCTCCCATCCACTGGATCGGCTCCATGGTCTTCGCCGCCATCGTCGGTATTGCCAACTACGCCATCTACATGGCCACCATCGACTACATGGTTTGCGCTTACGGCCCCTACTCCGCCTCTGCAACTGGTGGTAACGGCTGGGCTCGTGATTTCTTGGCCGGTGTGCTTACTCTGCCTGCTGTCCCGTTCTTCAGCAACATCGGTACCGAGACCGGCAAGAATCTCGAATACGCCTGCACGATTCTCTTCTGCATTTCGTTCCTGCTGGTCGCCGCCGTCTACGTCATCTACTGGAAGGGACCTACTTTGCGTGCCCGGTCGCCATTCGCTCAGAAGTTGGCCGGTGCCAGGGATGATGCTGGCGGCCGCCGCCTGAGCCATGTGCCTGGAGATGCCAGTGAGTTAATCTCAAATATTTCCAGACTGGACCAAGACGCTGACAAGTTTCACTCAGGCACTTCCGGTGCTGATGCCTCTGGACGTCCTCCAAACAGACGCCAGTACAGCCAGAACTCCAGATTCTTTGGCGAGAACCGCGTGACTCCCCGCGGTACCCCGAGAGGCACCCCGTCTGCCAGCAGAGCCAACAGCCCTTCCAGGCGCAAGTAAATCTTGACCGTCATGATATGTCATTAATTCATGGACCTCATGTAGTTTGAGAGGTTGGAAAAGTTGGAAATCAAATGTCTATTCTGCGACCTGCGATACCCCATGGCGCTAGCCAAGTTACCTAGCTCATTAATATAGTCGTAATTCAGATCATTCAGTATGAGAGACTTGTATTCTGCGCAAGCGAAGTTTGTGTGTATCAACTTCGAGTGCTCAATGGTAGAAAGGCTATGACGCGAAGTTAGGAAAACATATTATTACTTGTTCTTCAGCTAGGCGAACAATATCAAGCTCGATTGCACACGTGTCACACTCTCTACTTCAGATACGACGCAATACCCCTAATATCAGAGATGGTTGAAGCTGTTTATACTCTCCAATTCACGTGCAATAGTGATCATTAGTCCCGCTCATTCGGGCAGGCACTGTAGCCTCTGCTGCTGCTGCCTTTGGATTATTCAAACCACAGTAAGGTGGTCGGGGAAGGAGCTGACTCTTTACTAGGTACATAGGCACCTAAGTCAGCCTCTCCTCAATCAGGACGCCTTGCTCCCAGCAAATGTCAAAATCATTTTCCCTCTCACCGACCATGTCACTTTCTTCCCATCCATCGACATCCTTGCTGTTCATCCTTTCATCGAAGCTTGTTCTTCCACACTCAGAACTTCGACAACATGACTTCGAGCGGACTGTGGGAGCTTCCTTTCTTCCACCTTCAAAACTTCGACAACATGACTTCGAGCAGACTATTGGAGCTTCCTTACAAGCTGCAGGCCATGATCTAGAAGCTCGCACTGCCCGAAGACGAACCTGAGGTCTGCATCATAGCCTCGTTAGAACGTCTGCCTAAAAATATCGCGAGCTTGACGGTCAAAACGGCGTTTTCCAACTTGGCACACGTTTGTAGCGCCTCTCGGGAGTTTGTCTTCGACACCTTCCGCTTCAAATACTCTACATATGCCGGCCACAAGATGCCCATTCGTAGCTTTCGCCCAGATCTGGACACTCTCTTCGACACGCAAAGTATACACGTCTCCAACCCAACCGTCACGGCACTTTTGTACCAAGCGGAGCGGTTGTGCGATCGCTTCCGAGGGCTGCAGCATTTGGCGATGAGAGTGCCCGCCTACCACAACCTCGATAGCGCCCATTATTCCTCATACGATCCGTTGATGAAGGACTCTGCGGATTTTGAGGACTTTCTCTTTCGTTGCTGCGCACGACTATGATGGCCTCACGGTCTCCGCAAACTTCATAACGCCTACTGGCCGATGCAAAATGCAGCAGTACACCCAGAGCGAGATGCAGCAGTTGCGCTTGAAAGTTCACGACCTTCGGGAATCTTGGAGGATGTTGCCGTTTAATGAAGCATTCACCGTGCCATTCGAGTGGTTTCTCTATCATCAACAGCGTGACTACAGAGTGAGTCTGGCATCGGAGCAGCGCCAGCACCGAGTCGATATTCGGGTGCAGACCATCATCCGGTACAGCAATGGGATATGGCGCCGTGTCGGCACAGTCGACGAAGCGGAGGACTAAGATGTACTTAGTCAATAGTCCAAACGCATAAGCTCGAACAGATTATCCAAGCAAACGGAGTACGACCGAGGATAGCACTACGGAACGAGACCGACAAGGGCGATGTCAATAACGATACCACCAACAACAGGAGAAGCTGTTGACTCGCGGAGACAAGCAAAACATTGCAAGTCTCCATCGGACTATTCCAAGATGATACGCAGCTTAGAGTAGAGATGTCGGATCTCTGCGTTTCACGTGTATTGGGTTGGAGTCTGGACATAGGGATGTCTCCCCTAGTCAGATATGCCAGTAAGTCTTTAGCTGTGTAACGTCTTTAAGGCAACGGACGAGTTTGTATAAGTGCTCATGGAGCGTACGGATCAGTTGCTGAACCAGATCGCAGGAGAGGCCGGATCATTCGAGAGGCGTCAACTCCATAGTGCCATATCAATGCTATGCTATGTGAAAATTCATTTAGAAAACCAAGCGCTATGCTGATGCCGAGTTGAGGATGCACGACTACGTGCGGCGGCCAATTGGAAGCTATGCCCGCAGCATGTGTTCCCGACATTTCGTGCCGCGGAGACCTCCGCGTGGTGATTACTGAACGACGTTCTTGTGCGGGTTCGTAGTTGATGAAGCCAGCGTGGCGGCGTGGCAGAATGGCATTAACGGGTCTGTAGTTGAAGGACTAGTTGAACCTTCTCAGATCGACTACCACACAGTTGTTGTGATTGGCTTGCCCTACCAACTTCAGCCGGGTTACCCTTTTGAGACGGCACCATCATTGACAGTGTTTTTGCCATGACAGTTGCTTTTGAGCTTGACTTCAAGCCTCAGGCTGATCCGGAAATTGACAGAAACTTTCTGTCAATTATCAAAAGGCTTGAATGGCCAATTTTGACAGGGAACTCATATTTTCTCCCAAGACTTTGAGTATCGGTATTTCCGTTGCAATTTCATCAAGAGCGCGGGCTCCTCTCTTTAGAGTTGGACCTTCCTGATATCTGTCGTATAGCAACACGAGTTCCGGTGGGCGATAGCGTTGCAATAGCTCTTACAGTAAGAAGAAGAAAAGTCTCGTCGATGCGACCTCGGAGGTTGGTAAGGAGACGTTCGTCTGAGTTGCCCATTCGAGGACTCCCGAACCTGTCATTCTGTCGCGAAATGACCGAAGGGATGGGTTTGGCCGGGTTGTCGTCTGTTGATTCGACGCAGCCCAGCCTATCGGCGTGATTCCTTCTCGAGGCATCCAGACCGACAGAGTTTCTGCGCGCATTTCGCTCGCACGTCGACCTGAGGCGAAACGGGCCCCGTCCAACAAACCTGAGGTAGGCAGCGTAGCATCAATTTGTAAGCCGGGCTCGCTACGCTACAGCCACAGCGTGGAAATGCAGGATTACTATGCAGCGAAAGAGCAGCGAAATCGGTGTTGGCGACTGACTCGGTGGGAGATGACGGTGGGGGTGCTAAGGGCTTTTAGAGTTGCGCGCCGTTGGAGAATTTTTGGGCGCTGCTGGGCTCACTGAGAGTTCGTGGTCGTCATCTCCTGGGATGAAAGGGGGGGGTTAAGAGTGAGGAGGGAAATAAAAGATGAGACTGAAAATATGCAGAGGCCAACACCAGTTGAAGGCGGACTAGGACGTGGGACGAGCGTTTATATAAAATTGCGTTACGCCCTACCCGTTGCTATTGCGAGCGTCACTTGGGGAAAAGATTAATATTTCGGTCTAATTTGCGGTCAGCAAGCCAAGGTTTTTCGCGGAGGAAGAAAGAGAGACCCTGGGCCTCCACCACTCTCTCTCTCTCCCCCGGATGGGATGCGACGCGGACGCTTCGCCCGAATTTCGACCGTGGAGACGCCAGAGATTGACGGGAGAGGAATGAGGTGGAATCGGCTTAAGGTTGGGGGCATTTAGACTTCACCCCTAAAACACCAGACAAGCATCAGGTCGCGTCGGCGCTGACCATCCCTTTGGGTATAAACCACCTACACGCCCATCCGCGCACTCCGACGGACAATCAAAAATATCCGCCAATTTGCGCAATTCGAAGGGAAGCCGGGAGCCACAGAGAGAGAGAGAGAGAGAGAGAGAGAGACACCAAATTTTGACCGGGGAAAAGAGAGCCAGCGGCAAGCCAAGGAGAGACAGAGAGACAAAGACGAGAAGAGGGGGGAAAGACGCTAGGAAACCAGCAGGTCGACGACGAGCACCAAGGAAAAAAGATCGGTGAGACAGAACTACGGTCAGTAACAAGCTGAAGGCAAGGTAGGGGACTCACCATCCATGACATTGGACTGGATTGGATTGGATTGCACATGCTTTTCCGGCCCCCAAACCCAACCGCCCACCACCACCACCACCACCACCCCAAACACCGCACAATCAAGTCCCCCCCGTCCCAAATCCCCATCTCCGCTTGAAGCACGCAAAGACGCCCTGCTGGCCTTTTTCTGCAGCCCTCTAACATTTTTTTTTCGCGCATTGAAAGGGGTGGGAAAAGAAGAAGGGCCCTCATTTTTGGTTTCGGCATCGTTCTCGGTTCCAACAGCTTGGTAAACGGTAAACCCCACGAGGAAGAAAACAACAGGCAAAAAAAGAGTTGCACGGCAACGGCCAACCGCACGCCGAACAAGTCCGGGTTTTATTGCCAAGAAGGACGTAGAAGGAAAAAATTTAAGCTGTTATTATGGACCAGAGCCCCGAAGCTCAGCAGTCACCGCCAGACGGACAAGCGGCGAACCGCGGGTCCGACGCACTTCCGAGGCCGCGTCCGTTGGCTTGCACTCCATGTCGGCGCCGCAAGGTACGTTGATGAGATTCGTTCCCCATCTTTGCCGCTCATGGCCCTTGGACGGGCGGGAATAGCACTTCATCACTGGCTGAGGGGTTTTGAATGGACGATCGTTGCCGGTGGGTTGGCTCAGTGAGCCCAGTATCCGGGTATCTGGGTTCGTGTGAGGCGGACGGGAAATATATCTGAACTTATGATGGATCTTGGCTGACGGCGGACCGGCGATCCGGTACGGCATTCTTACAGATCAGATGCGACCACAAGACGCCAATCTGTTCCAATTGCGTCAGGTATGGCTTGGAATGTACCTGGCCCGAAGGTCGACGCTCCTCAGGACGGCGTCAAAGGCCGTGAGTTTCTTGCCCCCTTTTCCACTCCATCATCATCTCAGGAACTACCCCTACCCTTATCAAGCATCCTCTTTTTGTATCCGCCCCCGCCTGTCACATTGCCGATCTCCCTTCAGACGTGGGACTCGCAGCTAATACGAGACCGAAAAATCAAGGCTCTATGAAGATGTCGTCACAAGACTGGCCCAGATGGAGAGGCTCGTGGAGGAGCTTCAAACCACCAACCAGCCGGGGACGACTCCTCCGCAGTCCAGCGAGGTTGCGATGACGGCAACACCGACGACATCAAGCGTCTCACCTCTGATTGCCACAAACACCACTCCACCGGCACCGCCGGCGGCGGCAACGGGCACGGCAACGGGCACGGCAACGGGCACGGCCAAAGCCTCCTCCGCCACGGCGTCGGCTTCGGTTTCGGCTTCCCACTCCCCCCTGTCGAGGCGGAAGGCCAGTAGCGCAAGCCCGTCGTCCGGGAACCCTGACACGTACCCGTCGCCGCCGTCCGCCACCTCCTCCACCGGCGCAAGGCCGTATTATGTGGGGGCTCCCAGTGAGCAGGTGGTCGCTGCCGCAGGTAAGAAGAGGCCCTCGTCCAGCAACTTCCGCTTCAAGGTCGAACGTCTATTCTGGAACGAAACTTCCAGTTGTAGTCGACGACGACAACTTGCGTGAAGATGACGATAAAGAGAAAAACTAACGCGGTCGACCCCTTAGGCGCCTGCTCGCTGCTCTCGCCGCAAGGCCTGAACCAGATCGAGCTCCTCATTGGAGACTCGAGGTTCAGCAACGCCCTGAACGCTTTGCAGCCCAGCATTCTGGCAAACAACCCGGAACCGTACTTGACACCAGAAGACACCAACCACCCGCTACCTCCTAACCATGTCATCATGGACTGCGTAAACGGTAAAGACACTTTCCCCCCTTTCCCGAAACCGTTGTGAGCACACAATCAGAGAGCGCGAGCTAATCATCTTGCTTTACAGATTATATGGTGACCATGAACGCCGGTATCAAACTGTTCCAGGAACACGAAGTGCGAGCGGCGCTGCGAGCCTACTTCCACGGCCAGCCCATCGCAGACCCGGGCTGGCGGATGGCCGTCAACTCGATCATCGCCCACACGCTGCGCAAGAGGAACCGCATGCGCAACAAGGAAGAGTACGAAAAGTACATCCACAACGCGCTGGGCATGATCCCGAACGTCATCATTCGCTCGCCCTCGCCGCTCACAATAGGCTCGTTGCTCTCAATCGTGAGTTCCAAACTCATCTCACATCATTCACCACAACTGGCAAAACTGACTGTGCTTCTACCAGATCCTGTACTACAGCTTCATGTCCGAGAATCACATCGCCCTGACGGTCCTCGGCCTCACCGTCCAGCTGCTCCTGATGTCGGGCTACCACCGCCCCGAACCCGACCTCGCCTTCGCCAACCCCTCCAATCTCAACCCCGTAGAGCACCTCCATCGCCGCCGCCTCTTCTGGCAGGCCTACATCATAGACCACGACCTCATGCTCCGCATCGGCAAGCCCCCGCTCATCAGCGACGACTTCCTCCTCGACCTCCCCGAAGAGCATCCCGCCGATGGCTACAGCATGTACTACTACCCCAACAACGTCACCCTCAACTTCTTCCTCCAGCAGATCCGCCTCGCTCAGATCCAGGGCCGCATCTCGTCGGCGCTCTATTCCAAGAGCGGTGTCCCGCCCTCGGAGCTCGAGGCCGAGATCCGCCGCCTCGACGCTGAGCTGCAGGAGTGGAGGGAGAGCATCCCGGAAATGATACATCCCGAACGCGTCGAGGCCCTACTCGACGGCGACTACCACCGCATGGTGTGTCTGACGACGCTGCACTTCACCTACTTCCAGCTCGTCGTGGCCATCCACTCCGCCGCCTTCCGCCTCCCGAGCCTGGACGACCAGGAGAGCATGGAAGCACCCGACATCGGCCCCTCCCTAGCCCTCTGCGTATCCGCGTCGAGAGCGGCAATCTCGCTGCTGAACTACCACCAGATCGAGCACCCGTACACACCGTGAGTCCTCCCGCTCTCATGTTCTCTCAAACATCACACATGCTGACATAACTTCCCGCATAGGTATCTCCTCTACCAGGTAGCATGGAGCGTGGACATCCTCTTCGTGAACATCCTCCAGAACAAGACCTCCCCCCGCGCCCGCCGCGACCTCGACCTCATCCGCACCGTCATCTCCTTCTTCGAAAAGTTCGACCCGGGCCACCAGTCCGTCATCTCCTACCAGATCATCGGCGTCATAGCCGACGTCGCCGCCTCCGTCCTCGCCAACACGCCCACCCTGCCCCCGCACATGCTCCCCGTCTCCCGCCCCTCCAACGCCATCGCGCCGCCTCCGACATCCATGCGCGGCACATCCCCCGCCACCGGCGTCGCCCGCCAGCAGGTCGCCGGGTTCCCTCCCGACACCGCCATGAGCGGCACCACCGCCGCGGCCGCCCGGACCGGAAGCAGCGGGGACGTCCTCGGCCCCATGACGAGCCTGAGCATGTCGGACCATCCCCCGCAGCAACAGCAACAGCCGGGGTTCATGGATATGGGCGGGATGCAGCCCGAGGGCCAGTTCTTCAACAACGGGTACATGGACATGTCGGACTGGCGGCTGCCGATGGATTACCAGCCGGAGCTGTGGCAGTTCGACAACGTCCTCGACGGCCGCTTTTCGGAACAGAACTGAGGCTCGGTTTGAGGCTTAGGTGTTTCTAGAATCACATCACCAAAAAGCGGCAAATCGAAAGATTCCAAATTACAGGGCCGAAGAATCGCGCGGGGCTTGGCGTCATCGGCTCCACAACGGGAGACCCGCCATCTCCAGAAGCAGCGCCGCGCCCCCCGATTCATGTTCTCACGCGAAGACAGGAACCGCTGGACCAGCCGGATCATGGCCGACGCTTGCCAACGTACCTAGCGTTCGCGCGAGAAAAGGCGCATCAGAAATCGTCAAGCACGCGATCTTTTGCCCGAAAAAGCCCCAATGACGGATGAGTTACCCGCAGCGAGCGAATCCGGCTTGAACGAAAGCACGACGAACGTAAGTCGCACAACATCTTGCGGCGCCGGACGGCGCATCATCAACAAGATCTCGCGTCGAACACGAATCCGGTCACGAGAACGGGCAACGACCGGCCGGCCAAAATTTGTCCGGACGATAGATCCCCGGGCCGGCAGTCAGACGAGCAGGGGGGGTGGCAGGTCGCAGGATGAGGTCCTGCCTTTGACTGTGTAGAACCGAGCGCCGGGGGAGAGAGAGAGAAAGCGAAACAGGACCTCGGTCCTGCGTATATAGTACGGATACGGATACAGATACCAGCATAAACCAAAACAGCAGGAATTGACTTTCATGTTCTTTTTCGGGTTAATTCACAATTGCTTCATCGCAGCAGCACGGGAGAGAGACAAAAAACATGTGAGACCCAAAACGCACGGATTCCCCAAAGTTGCATGTCTCGCTGAGTGAACCCCTGCGTCTGCCCTGCCATGTACTAGCAAAAACATCTCAGAAACATTCCGACAGGAAATTCCACGATTCCAAAACGGCTTTTCCATCTTGTTGAAATAACTTCAACATCTTCTTTGCTTACTCGTTGGCTTGCCGACACCCACCAAACAACCCCCGGTCGTGTTCCTTGCCCGGACGTGTTCCTGCAAGGAACACGCACTAAAACGGAATCCAGTCCGGGGATAATTAACAGAACACCAGAAACCCCGGCGCTCATGACGTCAGTGCGTTCATCCGGACTCGTCGGTAGGTAGGTAGTTCTTCGACAACACACGTCCCTCCTTTTTTAACCCCTTGCGAACTTCCAATTTCTAGACCGAGCGAGAAAGCAGAAAAAGCGCGGCGCGCACGCAAAGACAAATCACCTCGGGCTAGAAGGGAGGGGGGACTAACTAAGATAACGTTTCCTCCGTAAGGCCCTCCTCGTAAGGGCGAAAAAGAAGCGAGGAAGCGTCAGTCTGGAATGTTCAGACCCTGACTGATCCTTTCCTCGATCCGATCGCCCTTCTCTCTCCCCCCCAACCAACCAACCGCTTTTTTTTTCTTTTGCATTCCTCTTTTTCCCACATGCCGGACCTTGAGAGATGGAGTCCGGTGGAAACAGATCTATAATCAAACAATAACCCTCGCATTCTTTTCGAACCATTGACACACTTACATCGACGACCACCCAACCCAAGAAAACCTGTAAGACGACTACACCTGCTTAGTCGTCCACGACTAAGCGCTACCTCGCAATGCCCACCCCAATGGCGGAGAAGACGACGTCCGCAAACGACAGGAGACGTCGATCGGAAGCCCACCCGCCCAGGACGATACGCGAACGCTTCCTCCACTCGCTGCCGTACTACACGGGGCCGTACGGCGTGGGCTTCCTCGAGATCGAGGCCCCGGCCCGCCAGCCGCGCACCTTTTCCGAGCTCAGGCGCGACAACGTTCCGCTGCTGAGGCTCGACACCGTGCTCTTCTCCGTCTACTACCCGTGCACACTCAAGACCAAGGCCAACGACGACCCGGCGGCGGCGGCGGCTCCCGGGCGTCAGGACGGCAGCGCCAAGAAGGAAAAGAAACAGAAGCTCTCCCGGGTGGGATGGCTCCCGCGCCCGCGTGTGCTCACGTGCAAGGGCTACGCCAAGTTCATGAGCGTCCCGCACCTTCCCGTGACGGCGTACATCGCCTCCACGTCCATGTTCACCAAGCTCCCCGCCCTGCGGAACGCGAAGCTGGCGGAGAACTGGCCTGAGGAGATGCTGGGCGACGGCGGGCCGGCCGGGAGGGCCGCCAGGAATGAGGAGTCCACGTCGTCGGCCAAGCCGAGGTTCCCCGTCATCATCTTCAGTCACGGTCTCGGCGGGTCGAGAATGAGCTACAGCTCCATCTGTGGAGAGTTGGCGAGTTACGGCTTCATCGTCGTGGCGGTTGAGCACCGTGACGGCAGTGGTGCGAGGACATATGTCAACCTCCCGGAGCATCGCGAGGTCTCCGACAGCGACTCGTCGATAACGAACGCCCATGTCAAGAGCGTCAGCGCGAAGAAGGTCAAGAACAAGAAAAAAGGGAAGGAGGGCAACGATCAGCATTATTGCGTCGACTACCTCTTCCCCAAAGACAACGCCCAGGACACGGCACCCCACAACGCTCGCGGGGTCGACACGCAGCTGCGAACGGCACAGATTCAAATGAGAATGACGGAGATGGAGGAGGCGTATCGTGTTCTGGGGTACATCAACGAAGGCCGAGGACACGAGGTTGAAGCCATGAACCTGAGGAGGAAGGGCAATGTGGCCTCCAGCTCCAAAGGTCTGACGGGAATCGATTGGAGCGACTGGAAGGGGCGCATGTTTCTGGAGGATGTGACGATCATGGGCCACTCGTTTGGCGGAGCAACGACGGTCGAAATGCTAAGAACAGAGTCGCTCAGCTGGGTCGGTCAAGGCATCATCCTCGACGCTTGGGGTCCCGCCACGCCTCACCCGGGAGAAGACGCTAGACATCGCGTTAAGAAGCCACTCCTGTCGATCGGATCGGAGGCCTTTATGCACTGGCAAGAGAACTTCGACAGGCTCGTCGACATCTGCAATGAAGCCAGGGGAGAGGACGCACTGACTTGGATGATGACCATCCGGGGGTCAACTCACCTTTCCCAGACCGACTTCGCGATCCTGTATTCCACCTGGATGGACCTGCTGATGAAGACGCTGGTTAACCCGCTGAGGGCAATCTATCTCACGGTCTCGCCAGCGCTCGAGTTCTTGAAGATTACTCTGCCTCCAGAACAGACAAAGTACAACATGTGGGTGGATGAAAAGATTCTCAAGACAGCAAAGTCACCGTCAGCACCAGATGCTGTAGTGACGCAAGATCACCGCCCTGACGACAAGTGGATTGCGGTTCGGCTGAAAGTGGACAACGAGGCCAGCCTCCGGGTGAAGAATTGGCTTCGGCACAAAAGGCGAGTGTTATTCCGCAAGGGAGGATCCGGCTTGCCTCCGGGGCTGATCAACTGGGGCGAAGGCAACGAGCTCCTCATGCATTTCAGCCCAGGGAGCGAGCTTGTCGAAAAGTACGTGCGACAGCGAGAGCGTACGACGGATTAAATCAACGTCGGCTGGCTTACAACGACGCAAACTTTCTCGAGACGCAGTGAATCTGCTTGTTGGTGTTTTGGGCCGATTAAACTGGGTAAATGGGTAGCGATGTTGATGTTTGGCGTTTTCGGAGTTGAACCGAACCGACCGCATTCGTGGATTCGGGATGTTTCTGTAATCAATCTGCAGTGTTATAGAGTGTACCAATGCTGTAGAGAACAGCGTTTTGACGTCCTGCCCACCAGGAAGCCCACGAACTGGATCCTGCGCCAGATTGACGCGCCTCATCGTAGGAATTGGAAAGTCTTTGGTTGAAACGGGAAGAAACATGATTCCAAATGGTGTCATGACTGGGCAACGGTCTAGCAGCATGCAAGCCATCGGCATGGTCGGACAGAACTGTTGAAGCGCACAGCAGATCATAGACTACCCACGATACCAGGAAAGTACGTAGCTCTTCCGCGAAGGTATCTCGACGCGTCCCACAAGTGTGATGCTCGTGCGGCCTGCGCTTTGTCGTGAGAGGACGGTAGTCTTGGTTTGAAGTTTGAGGCGAGGCTCGGACGCCTTGCCGGAAAGCATTAGCCCCAGGAACGTTGGCGTCCAGTAAATTTCGATCGGATCGAATCAAGGGTGTTCCGGCCCTGGAGAAGTGATGTTGTGGGGAGAAATGGTTTCGCCGGCTGAGTCTTGGGAAACAAGAGTCAGAGAAAGGGTTGTTTGCCTGGTTTCTTGACGTGCGGCTTGGCAGCAGGCTTGTCGCAGGTGCATATTGCTGTTGTGCGAGAGCTATTTTCGTCTCTGCGGTGGGCTTGCAGGCTTGCAGCTTTCTTGCCACCAGTGTCTTTCGGACGAAATGCTATGCAGTGTCAGCAGCTCCCATGTGGAATAGAGCTTGGGCCAAGACAGAGCAAGGGAACCCTTCGATCGCATGCTGCGTGCTGCGGGATGGTGGTGTGGGAGGCGCCGCAAGTGGTTGATATGCAAGTGTCAGTTGATGGGACGACGGTAATACGAAGTGTGCTGTCAGGCACTATTGGATTCTTCCATGGAGCTGCAGGAGCAGGAGGCAGGTGGAAGGCCATGATGCGAGCTGTTAGGCGATCGGTAAACCATAACCTTAATGGCGAGCCAGAGGTCGGATGAGGAATTGGAGGATGCGGGAGAGGGAAAATGTCCGTGACGAAAGGCTATATTGTGAGCTGATGGGTGTATGTGCGGCGCGTGGGATGAAGTCTGGTGGCCAGCTTCGAATTCAGGTGAGGAAAGGAAATAAGGTGGGAGGGAGGCTTTTTGGCGGCGGCACGACGGGGAGGTTCGCAAGTGTTTTCTTCGCAAAATGGAACGCCGAACCATGTGGGGAAACATGGAGCAGAACCACCCATGATTGCTTCTTTTGCTGCAGCTAAGATTTTAGACGGGAAGGAATACTCACATTGGAACTGAAAGGCAACGGTCTGCTAACCTCAGAAACAAACGGGTGAAAATTAAGAACAAATGAGACACTGGAGGCATTTCCTAAGGTACCGTCCTCAACGTGCCCCGCCTTAGCTTAGATAATCGTCTCGTCGCCTCTCTCCATCCCGAAATAGCGTCCGTGTTAGGCTAGCCCTTGTCCCGGTGCTGATCAGCCAGGGGATGTCTGCCGGTCCTCGCTAACAGCGGGGCGGGGTCTGGAGAGCCAGGTGGCGCCTGCAGCTTTAGGTTCCCTTGTCGAGCTGGGGCTTCTAGGTAGGGTAGCCAACGTCCCGAAATCTCGTATCAAGCTTCCATCTTGTCATCCCACCTTTAGCAACATGCAGAGAGAAATCCTGAATCCCACCACACCGTTTCTTACCTCACTTCATACACTTCATGTGGCTAGAGACACAAAATCAGCCATCAGTATACTTGCAGACCACCTATCCGGCATGTCTTGCTGGCTACCAACTCCGCCTCCGTCGCTGGCAGTTGCTGTGTAACACCACCCACCAACCGATGGCTGTATGCGCGTCGCCGCTTTGCTCTCCTTTGTATCAGGCAATATATCCACGATGACATGGCACGGGAAGGTACATTGTTCTTCTCTCAACTGATAGTGCCAAGCGACAATTCCCGTGCGAGGGAGAAGACAGCCAATTCTCTTGCCAAAGCACGTCTCTCGTCTCTGGTACCTACCTTAGCCTCCCGTTTCCTGCCAGTCCGGCTGAATATGCACCTGTGCTTGCTTTCGCTTGCCGTGCCTGACGCACCTGTTCTTGTACCCGGCCCTCATCTCAGACCACAGAAGGCTGATCACCATCCCAACTTGCGTTGCGCTGACCTCTGACCTCTGAGCACCCTCAAGGAGTCAGACGTGATAGCCGCCGGGTCCTCCCATTGGCAAGCGACCAGCTTACGTTCTGTTGATTCCATTCCTTTGATCTGGAAAAGCCCTCCAGAGGAGCCCATCCCCATGGCACTCGTGGGTGATGCTCCAGTCCCCAGTCCGTGTCCCGCTGGATAGGTAAGCCATGGCCCCTCCCGGTTGTCGTGCAGACGAGATCTGACGAAATCTGATCATGAAGACGCTCTTGGGTCCTGACTTTCACCGGTTTAACTTCTACCTAGCTGATGTTCACCTACCTATTCTTGTGCTGTCTTGCCTCTCTGCGTCTGTGGCATCATCATCCCAAGCGTTTCCCCATAAACAAATTCTAGATCGTCCGGAGACCAGGGCACCTTGCCCGATCTGTGTTTCCTAGGTTCTTTTTCTTTGCTGCATCCCGCATTCGAGAACCACTTTTGGATTCCCGTCTTGCCGTTTCTCTTAATCAACCCCAGCTCCTTCCGGTCCACCTACCACCTTGCCTTACCTCACCCTCATTATCACCCAAATATTACGTTCGCTGCTGGCAATTGCTGCCATTTTCCTTCTCGTCACCGACTCTCTTTGGACATCTTTCCGTTCCACAACAACGTTACTTCGTCGCACTTCTCTCTTTGCCCATCCAGCGATCCAACTGCGTCTTAGCTCTTGCCGCCTCTTCTTCGTCTCATCAGCTCGCTCATTCACCGTCTTTTCCGGGCGCACACTTGCCATCGTCGACATCATCAACGCCATTCACCGTTGTGGGCCTGGCTTCGCTGCAACCTTCTTCTCGAACCGTTTTCCCGTCTTCTTTCACGTTTGTCGATCTTGCCAATCTCTTCAACAAACAAAAACAATCTTCACGAGGATATGACACCATCGAGACGCCACAACTAGCGTCGCCTTAACCTCTTCCTGTACTCTGCGACCGCTAGCCGCCTATCTTCTTCGTCTCTGACGCCACAACTCCGCCCGCAATATCCCATCTCTAAACCGCCTCGAAACGGCTTCGATCCCGACAATGACTTCTACGGCCGCTCAGCGAAACCCGGGCAAGCCTCGCCGCGACAGGTCTGACAGCCTTCAGAAGATGCTCGAACTGGAGCACCTCCAAAAGGTGAGCCATGCCCGCCCTAGTCTTGCGCCTTCTGCCTCGATCGCATCCACACCAATTTGGCTATTATAGCTTCCTTTCCACTAACACGCTTCATCTCGTAGCTCGAGCGTCTTCAGGGGCACCAGCACCAGCACCAGCACCAGTCTCTGCCCACGCCGGCTCACCAATCCCAAATGGCGTTTCAGCAGGTTCTGAGCCATCAACTTAATCAGGGCCGCCCTTCCCACTCCCCTCCGAGATTGTCGCCTTTTCCCACCCTGCATCCTCCACCGCAAGTGAAGCCTCTTGTTCCAATACAGTCTCGTCGGAGGGATACACTTCCGCCTCAAGAACCCGAGCCGCTACCCTCTGCCATGAAAGCTGCCCGCCGAACCATTGCCGTACCTTCGCTTTCAATCTCGGTGCCACCACCGGCCAACACACATACTGAGATCGATCGTGCATTGGTACCCCGGGAGTCCGCCGATCACAAGCACAAGACGGTCACGTTCCTGGGAGTCGATACCCAGGACGAGCCCAAGGAAGACGACGAGTCCTCAATTTGTCACTCCCCAAGCTGGGAAGCTTTTGGTGGGAAGAAGAAGAAAGAGAAGAAGAACGAGGACAAGATGCGCAGGAAGGAGAAGGAACAGGCAGAGAAGTTGGCCGAAAAGGAGGCCAAGTCTGTCAAGAAGAGACTGACAGCCAAACTGCACAAAACACCACCCGTCGCAAGACCTCCGAACTCGTCTCGGTCCATGTCCAGCCCTATCATGCTCGCCGATGAGAGACTTCGACCCGCGAGCACTCAAGCGTATTATGAAGCGCCGCCGCCCATTCGCCCTCAACATGCCAGACAGAGGTCAGATTCCGTGGCAATGCAGCTCAAGGCCGCCATCACCGGTCAGAAGATGCATTACCCTGGCAATGACGAACCGAGCTTCATCGGCGGCTTGAAGCTGGATCAGGAGAGACAAACAGCATCTGGCGTTCCGTTGAGAAAACCACTTCCACCGGTTTCTCTGGCGAATCAAAGGGCTCAGTCTTTCGGACCGGATGTAAGAGTGGCTGTATCTGGTGCCTTTAACCCTCCCACTCTCCCGCACTCTGCCTCAGACGGACCTATGGCGCCAGGAATGGAGCGCCAACAGGATCGTCCGCTTCGACCAAAGTCGCAGCATATCTCGATGAAGGTACCGTCGTGGAACCAGCAGTGGAATTCTCCCGCCGTACCGCCAGTTCCGGATGTCAGCAAGCTTCAGCAGTGGAAAGACCGGCCGACCCGATACCCAGTGCCTGTCCCCACTGATACTGAAGAGATTGAGCTCACTCTTGTCGAGCCCAATGTCGATTTTGAGCAAGATCGTGGTCGCAGAAGGGAGAGCTACGTGCACAACCATCGCCAGCAGAGCAAGGAACGCTCAATCAACGGATTCAACGACGAAGTCAGAGTGTCATCTGCCAAATCTCACTATCCACCTCAGGCCAACCAGAAGTACCAGCCTCACTCGTATTCTTCTTCATCGGAGACCAGCCCAATGGCTAACAACTTTCCTCCTCGTAACGGTTCTCTGACGAATCTCAACTCCTCCAAGGATCATCCGAGCCCGGGCGACGACTTCGTCATCTCCTTCCGTCTTCCTTACACACCTCCAGCTAACGATAGTCCAAGACACGGGTCATTCGATCGATCACTGTCTGAACAACCACCTATATCAAGGGAAAGAATACTCTCCAAGGAGTTTCCGCTGCCCCCCGATCGGTCAGAGTCCCGGGAGAGGCTTCCTCCAACCCCTGGAGCGGCCATCAGAAGTTTTAAGGATGCCGCCAAGGCGGCTTTCAACAGGGTCTCTCCCTCAGCCTCGAAGCCTCCGGTCTCCAACTACTTCACTCGCGCTGCACGCGACACGACTCTGACCCCGGATTCAACGTCAAGCTCGCGATACTCGAGTCTGGATCATTTGCCGCTGTCGGCGCCGCCTGTTCGGCCCCCCTTTGCCGAGTCTGCCGAGCCTAGCATGCCTTCGAGGGACTCATCAGCTCGCCCGACGGACAGGTCCTCCATGTCTTCTTTTGAGGAGCCGATGTCCTCGCCATCACCAGCAACGACACCAGACTCCTCAAGGCCTCAGTCAGAAAAAGGAGTTCACTCTGTGGATGAAGAAGTACGAAGAGTGGATAACGAGCCACTGGTGGTGGACAATGACGAGAGATCGTACAGACACTCGCACAAGGCCGCGATGCAAATGTCTTCTCCCGTTGCCTCAAATCCCAGGATCAGCCTTCCGCCTCAGATTCCGGTTCAAAACCATGAGGCTCATCTCTCCGAGCTTGAGGCCCTCGTGTCGGAAAAGTTCGGCAAAAAGGCTAGCGTTGCTGATTGCGAGTCGGACAGTGAGGCTTGTCTTACTCCGGCGTACACCGACACATCCAAGAATGGGTCAGCTTTGGCATCGCCAGCCACCTCTGTATCCATGGGAAGCTCTCAGGAGTTTGAACGCAAACAGCCTCACAAGGAGACTGAAGATGTTTCGCGAATGGTCGAGGAAGAGCTTCAGAATTTCATTCAGCGTCGCCCGAGCTTGTCTAAGAGCCGTTCGAGCCCTGATTTGGCTCTCGACACAAGTTTCCTTCCCAAGTTGAAGCACCAACCGCTGGTTCCGCGACCCCTGGTTCCCCCTCCTCCGCCACGTTCAGCCAAGCGAACCTCCAGCCCGACAAATAAGTCGCCAGCTCCTTCGCCTCTGTCCTCGGATGCGCGCAAGTCCATCGTTTCTCTCAAGGCCTCTTCAAACCCGTCGAATTATCTGGAGCAGGCCCGCAAGTCTATGCCGGTACCCCCACGATCGAGTCGTGCGTCTCGCGCGTCCATCGTACCACCGGATGGCGCCCCTGAGCCTGTTGCCAAGATGCTCGTGGAATGCTGCAGCTGCAAGTTCCTGCATGACATGCCGAGCAAGGTCTACGAATGCATGGCCCAACCCGATGGCATGGTGGAGGACCACAAGTTGGGAGTGAGCGGTGTGATCTCGACCACGGTCAAGTGCCCATGGTGCTCCCACGGAATGACCACCAAGTGCTGCGCCGGGTACGCAGCCGTAATCTACCTCAAGGAAAAGCTGCATTGAGCCCCCACATACGTGATGCGGGTTACTGATTTCATTGGCCCAAAATTGGATTTTTTGAGAGCTCTGGTTGAGCATACGCAGTCACGACGACAGGATTTTAGGAAACAGTAATAGCAACAATGGTGATCGATCAAGCTTGGTCAACGAGTTTCTTTGTACAAAATGTGTATATTAGTTCATAGATCAATCAGTTCTCGCGAGTGGCTGACATGAGAAACAATCAAATCACTATTAGCAAAAGCTTCTCGGATGTGACATGAAGTGGGTTAGATGGTTAGTTCTGCTGGTGGCCTTGTGTCGATGTTCTTGCATGGAAGTAACATGGACTACTTTTCAACACTCTTCTGGACATCCAGGGGTCTGTCTCACTTACTTTTGCTTCTACTCTGCTCTCTCGACACACTTTCTGCTGAGCAGCTTAGGATCTCGCAGTAACTAGGAGACGACTACCAATATAACGAAGACAACGAGAACAACGACGATGCAGATAGCTGCGTGCCCTTCTGAGGGCATCTAGAGAATACGCTCGCCCATGACATCTCCATACACCCCACTTCACCAGTCACAATAGGAAATGCGACTCCAGGCCATCGTGCCGCATGCCCCTGTCTTCAACAGCCCGACTTTCACATGGAGACGATGGGTGGTGGGCTCGACTTGTCCCCGGGTCTTTGGACAAGACCCGAAGCTGGTTGCAAAGGGTTACTACTTCCCTGCTCACCTGTTTCAAGACGGACAGATTTCATGGCCGTATCAGCACTGTTGGCAAACGACGAGGAGAGAAATAGGCTAAGGCAACGGTGGTTGATTGAATTGAATGATTCATGTCCACGATCAGACATGTAAGACTTGATCCTCTGAACAAGGTAAGCTATCCCCTGGATGCCTGCCATCGTAAGAAGGCATAATGCGTACACTCTGATCCTTCCATTCCGAATCCTCAAGGTCACGTCCACTTCGAGATATCCCCTTCCCATGCCTTCGACTTGTGCTGGGCTCCAGCAGTCGTCATGTCGAGATGATGCCCAAATTCCCGTTTCCAGGAGCGCCCATACCCTTAAAAGATGCTGCAAGAGTTGCAAGAGTCCTGAAAAGTCCTCAACTCAAACCAGAGTTTGTTGTTGGTGTTCATGGTATCGTTTTTCTCGAATATCCACTGCTTGAGGGCTGCCGTCACGAATTTCGACAGCGGCTCGCTCTTGTCTCGCAACCGGCTTTTCATCCAGCGAAGCAGAGCGGTGTACAGACACTTCAATCCGTTGATACCTTCACGGCTCAAGGAAGGCTCCCCGTGGTCGAAAGTGAGCGCGACGTGCTCAGGCGTCACCATAAATCTGACGCTGGACCAGGCGACTTGGCGGTGGGGGAAGGTCTGCGCAAAGTGTGTTGCCTGCTTAGTTTCTTGCGACATGCCAGCAACATGAATATTTCCTTCCGGACCATCGCCCGATTTGACAAAGGGAATGGGAACACTCCAGGGCTGCATCCCGTAGGCGTTCTGGAAATCGACCAGGAACGGGTTGGAGCACCATGCTTGGCACGGCTTGATTGTCCAGGTCGGGCGCGACTCGATTGGGCCGTACGCCTTCGTTCCCAGGAAAGATACGAGGTCATCGATTATCTCCTCAGGAGAGTCCGTTGTTTCGACTTCGAGGAGGAGCCAGTCAACGTATGGCTTGCTTTGCTGGATGTATGGCATGTCGAGCCATGGGTAATTGGTATCGTTGTCAGGTAAGATATTGCATCCTGCAGATTGTCAGTTACCAAAGTACAACGACTTTCGGGAGCTTGGTTACCTAGCTGGCATCGCAAAACCTTCATGAGGTCCCGGAGCAACGAGCACCATGGCAAGGGAGGAGAGTCGGTCACCTCAGAGGGTTCGTGGTGCTTGAGAACGCTCTGGACAATGACACCGAGACGCTCCGTGCTAACCTGGTGATAATACTCGATATCAGAGATGAAAAAGGAGAAGGTCTCGTGCCAATTGATGTTGATTGCCTCCATCTTGAAATGTAGATATGACGATGAACGTTGCGAGGGTAGAACGGGAAGAGGTTGGCGGGAAGACAGTGGGGGTTGACAAAGCCATTATACGTGATGGATGGAATCAACCTCGTGCCTGCCACTTATTACTTCCCAGTCTTCCTTCTCATTTCTTCCTATCTCTTTCCTTCCTATCTTTCTCCCCTCCTTCCTTCCTCTAGTCTCCTTCACTATTGTCCCTAGCTTTTTCCAGTCTATTAGACGTATGGTATAGCTGGTGCTTCTTACTTAACTTTTCCTACCCAGTTAGTGAGCAAGAACTACCTACATATAGACTCTTTCCGTCTCACCACTCGTGCTAGGAAGGGATATAGGAAGAAAGTAGAAAGGAGACTGGGAAGGAGCAGAGGCCGACGCGAAGTTATCCAAATCCCAGCTTCTCAAGGCGAGGAGAGGTTGAAGGTAGGTACTCCCGCCCAGTCTGGACTAGCCGTTTCCTTCTTAGGACTCTTCATGACCATGGAGCAAATCTCAAAGGAAACTGCGAGTTAGTCAGTGACTAGTGGTATAGATCCTTCCCAGGCACGCAGAAGATGCGAAAATTCCGATCAATTGCATAGTGACTTCCTAAGTTGGGTCTTGTCCAAAGACCCCAGGACAAGTCGAGTTCATTGCCATGCTCAGCAGAGGAGTAGTGACCCACCACAACCGGTTTCAAACCACAAAATCTCAATGTCCCATCAGCCTCTTCCCCCTCGAGAATAACATGGGACGCATGGGGTCTTAGTCCGCGGCAATCACCTCGTACACTTTCTCTTCCCTATTGCACTCTATGAGAAACAGACCCAAGATGTTATTGCAGAACTAAGTGGTATCTCTGTTGTGCTCTATCACGCATCCCTCAAAAGCCAACCAAAAATCAAGAAGAAAAGGCGGATCAAAAAGATTCATCACGAAGAACTCGACTGTCCCGGCTTCCCGCTCATCTTCAGACTCTCCTCCATAGCCTTCTTCAACTCCTCGTCCTCATCATCACCGTCAGCCCCCTCGCGCCCCTTCCCCTTGGACGCCGTCCGGCGGAACTCCTCCTCCGCCAGGCTCTGCTTCTTGACGTACTCCATGACGATGTCCTCCTCCGTCCGCGCCGCCTGGTCACGGCTCATCTGGTCCTTGTGCGCCGCCTCCGACGCCTCGATTGCCCTCCTCAGCTCCTCGTCATCGTCGCCGCCCCCTTCGTGGTGCTGATGCATCTTGGACTCCTCGAGGGCACGCTTGAAATCCTCATCGTCCTCGTACTGTGGTGGCGGCGGGGCATTCTTCGACGCCTCGAGGGCCCGCCGGTACTCCTCCTCGTCATGGGGTTCCTGGGCTTGCTGCGGGGTGGTTCCCCCAGCGGCGCGCGCGGCCATGCTCTGCTGGATCGCCTGCTCAATGAGGCTCTGGTACTCTTCATCCGTGATCTCAAGGTCGGCGTCCTTGAAAATATCCGGGTTCTTCTCGTCCAGCAGGCGCGACGAGGAGGAGGAGGAGGCCTGCTGAGGCCGAGCAGCGTCCGGGAGGGACTGTCCGCTGCTGCGGATGTGGTTGACGCTGGCCCTGATGGCCTGCTCGACGGCCGCGTCCTCGTCCGCGTTCCCGCGCGACGTCTCCGCGACGGACGTCCGGATGGCGCGCTCGAACTCCTCGTCCTCGGCCACGCTGGTGCTGGTGCTGTTTCTCGACGGCGACTGCGGTGGCATGTCGCCCTCCAGTTCGGGGACGAGCGCCTCGACGTGGCCCTTCTTCCACGCCTCCTTCCGCGCGTGCAATCTCTTCCGCTCCTCGAACGACAGGTGCTTCGTGTGCGACCAGCCCGTGACGGGAGGGGACAATCCGGCGTCGGGCTGCGCGGGCGATGCCGACGACGGGCCGCCGTCGCCCTTCTTCTCGCGCTGCTCCTTCAACTTCATGGCTTGGAAATTCTTCAGGTCGAACTTGATGTTGTTCCAGCGCACAATCACGTCCTCACGCTCTGCTTGGCTGGCGTCTCGCATTTCCTGCTGCCCTTGCTTCATGCGGGAGGCGATGATGTAGTTCTGGACACTTGTCGCGAACGCATTGCGCAGCGTCGCATGAACGCCTTGCATGGTGTAGGCAGGGATGGACCAGACAGCTGGCGGGGGCAAAACGTTAGCATCATCGGATGAAAATTTGAGAGTAGGGCTTGCGGGAGGGGGAAAACTCACCAGACGCGGGCTTGAAGATCAGACCGCCAATGCCCTTTCCAAAGCCTTTGATGAGGCCCTTTCCGCCTTCTTTTTCGGCGCCCTTGAGTGGCTGCATGACAAGGCCGCCGATGCCGTCGAACATGCCAAAGGCAAACTCCTTCCCGGCAACCTTGAGACCGCTCGAGAAATCAGTGACCTTCTCCTGCGGCCGCACCATCTCGTCGCCGTACAGTCTCGGTGCGTTTCGAAAGCCCCTGGCCAGGCCAAGGCACACGTTCATTGGCGTCTTGACGCCCGTGGTGACGATTCGGCTCACGCTCGTTCCGGCCGCCACGGCTGTGTCGACGCCAACAGCCACCGGTGAAGAATCTCTAATGGCCGGTTTCTTGCCTGGGCTTCCCGGGGGCCGGCCGAGGCGGGACTGGTCGGACGTGGTTGTTTCGGAGGGGGCGATGGAAGACGAGTCCGGTCCGCTGAAGACCATGGACGGGGTGGCAGATGGCGCATGGGAGGGAGTCGCGGATGATGTAGTCTCACGCGGGGACAACGGCAATGTCGGCGTCGAGCCACCTTCCAACATGCCTAGCTGTGTGGAAGACTCGGATGCATGCGTGCTGGGAGGCGCCATCGACGCCTGGTCGCTTCCTTGGGCAAGACTTGTGCGAGAAGTCGAGCCCTCCTTGAAGGGGATTTCTGGGGGCTCCGGCGTCTTGTCCCCTTTGCTCCGGCTCTTGAAGATTTCGCGAGGGAAATCGGCGACGGCCATGCCAATATTGCCGATGTCTGTTACCAGTGACGATGCGACCGCCGAAACAGGGTCCCATGGCTGGCCGTCTGTGATGTATTCCTTGGCTCGGTACCTAATTTGTGTTAGTGATAATCGTGTGACGGGAGCAATGAACAACTTGCAGCTTAAGGTCAGAATATCTGATCAGACCCCTATCCACCAGGACCGCAGCGACCATGGGACTCAACCGAACTTTGGTGCGCCTGACACGCCACGCGGCAGCTCGACTGGGCTCAATAGAGCATCGAAGAGCGTCGGTATCCAACTGGTCATGGAAACTCTTGCCGCCAAGATCCGTTCCCTTCTCCTCGCGGATCTTGTGGCCGAGCTCCTGCGCTCTGCCCTGAGTCTCGGGCTTCAGGCAGAACTTGATAGCCTCCGCAAGCTTTTCCCCCGTGAGCTGTTTGAACGGGATGGGATCCGGGCCGGCGCCGGCTCTGGAGATCATCGCGCCCCAGAAAGGCTGGTCTCCGAAGAACGGAACCACTATCGTGGGCTTGCCGGCCTGGATACCGGCTGCAGTGGTACCGGCACCGCCGTGGTGACAGACGGCAGACACGTGTTTGAACAACCAGTCGTGCGGTACGTTGCCCAGCATGAAGACGCCTTCGGGGAGCCCGACATCCTCAGCACCCAAGCCTCCCCAGCCCTTCGAAACAAGCGCCCGCACACCCGTGATGTGAACGGCGTCAAAGATCATCCTCGTGAGCGCGTTCGGGTCATCCACCACGATGGACCCAAATCCGATGTACACCGGAGGGGGGCCCGCGGCTAAGAAGGCAGCCAAGTCAGGGTCCGGAGTAAACGCGGAAGCCAAGTTCAGGAAGTAAAACCCAGAAATGTCGATCTCGTGGCCCCAGTCGTTGGGTTTCGGAATGAGTGCCGGCGACCAGCAGTACGTGTAGGGAATGCGCAGCCTGTTCAACACACCCGGGGCCCAGATCAGTGACATGGGGTCTAGATCCAGAGCTTTCTCTCTGAACCGGTTGATGACGTCTCCCAGGCCCTGCCATGTCATCATTTCGACCAGCGCGTACGAGACGTAGTTGGTCATGACGGGGTCGGTGTTGGTCGACTGAATGTTCGCCAACGGATGCGGGAAAGCGCGGGTGGGCGTCCACGGCATGGTGAACATCAGATGGAGCGGTATGCCCATCTTCTCGGCAATATGGATGTGCGCAAAGCTCGGGGGGTTGGCGATAATCGCGTCAGCGACAAACGGCCTCTGCGAGGCGTCTCCAGGCAACCCGATCGAATCGTCCATCGGGGCGTCTCTGCCGTGGGGTTTGGGCGGCGGGCCGAGCCCGTCTCCAGCCTCGATACACGAGCGCCAACATCCTAACAGGATCTCCTGAATTCCCCTACGGCGCTTGCTGACCTCGCCGCTCTTGAGCGTGTCGAAGCCGGGCATCAGGCCGGGGTTCTTGACCATGAAGGCCATGAGCTCGGCGGGGTCGCCGCCGATGTTGAAGAACTCGAGCCCATTCTCTTCAACGAACTTCTGGAACGTCGCGTGCGTGGCTATGCGTACGCGGTGGCCGTACGTCTCCTTGAGAACCTTGCCGAGGGCGACGAAGGGCTGGACGTCACCTCGCGAACCGACGATCTGGATGACGACGTTGAGCTGCGGGGGAGGGGTCTGGCCCGGCTGGCCGCCGAGGGACGGGGGGATGTACGCCGGTGGGAGGGGCCCCGAGGGCCGCTTGTCGGCGAGGAGCTGGCTTCGTGCGATGGTCGGGGCGAGGATCTCGGCGAGGCGGTTGCCGCTCTGGTTGATATTGATGTTTACTCGGCCGTCGCCTGCGACCCGGGGTTAGCCCGTCGTTCCAAAAATGAGAAACCGCGAGAGAGTTTCCTCGTACCTGTCACGTTGGCGCCGGCTTCCACGCCCGAGTGGGAGAAGTGTAGCTGGTCGGGGAGTTCGCCGTAGGCCGGCGGGACCTCGCCGTCGGCCTCCAGAGACGGCAGGCTGAAGCCATCAGAGACGAGAGCGTCGGGGACTTCCTGACTGTCGGCTCTGTCGAGGTCGAAGTCGCTAGTCTGTTGGGACGTGGGAGGAGGGGCAAAGCTCGAGCTTGAGCTCGCGCCCTGCTGGTTTTTGGCGACCGTCATAGTGCGGGGTCGTAATTCGCCTACTGGGGTATGTTGGAAGGCCAGAGGCGATGGAGGAACGATTGAGAGTGGGAGAGAGAGGCGTTGAAATATTAGAACATCACGATCGGGTTAGATATTTCCCATGAAAGAGCAGGTGTCGCCCGCAGCTGAAGCAGGTGTTGGTCCTTGGCGAAGAGCTATGCGCTAACGTAACACCGTTTCAATGCAGAGGCGCAAGATAAGTGGTACGAGAGGGGCAATCACGAAAGGGTAAAAGTTAAGCAAGCTGTAGTGTTGGTTGTCGTCCGGTGGCACTGGCACGATCAATCCGATGTTGGACTGAGAAAGGGGACAGAGGATTTTAAGATGCATGTGGCAGACCAACACATTTCAGCCCCGTTTCATCATCGGAGCCAAAGATCAAGCTCGCTCGCGGCCCAGACCCTTGAGCTACGGCAAGCTGGAGGCAACCTAAGGTGGGGGAGACGCGCCGCTGCTGCGCTGACGTTCCCCGCCCAGAGGAGGTTCCTCAGCCCGGTTTACCATGGATAATGACAATGCGTAAAACTGCACCGCCATTCAAACCTGTTGGCCAAGATCAACTACGTACCCTGCTGCGCGGTAGCGCTCTCTTCAAAGGCGTGTTGCCATTCGTGCACTTGGGCTGGCACGGATGTCACCTCCCCACGAAAGAAGAAGCAGGCAGCTATGACGTCCAATCCGGATGGGGTCGTCCAATGGATTGCGGGCCGGGGGCTGAAGATCCTCCAGTGGTGGGCAGCGGCGTTGAGCGTTGTTCTGAGTGGTTTGGACGATTCCAGGTTAAACGCCCCCCTCCGCACAGCCACAGGCGACAGGGTTTGTTGGTCGACGCGTTGGTCTGTAGGGACGATTCAACTCCAACCATTCAGGCAACGAGAACATCCCGTGTTGAAGTTCTGTCCCAAGGTCTTTGGAGTTGAGAGGTCTCTTGCGAATCCGGCCAAGGCCAGGGGACGCGTGGAGTAATTACACGAGTCTAGACCAGCGGAGGTCAACACCGTAGGCAGACATTTTCAAGCAACATCTCACGCCTCTGTGACACAAACAACTCAAACAAAAATCAACGGCTTGACGACTGAAAAGTCACCTATAATCATGGTTCCAGAACAAGTATCCACAACTGACAGCTGTTAAAATAAAACCAGAATCCGCCAAGGACACAACTCAACCAAACAACCGTCTTCCCGAATTCAGAAGGTCTTTTCATGTCCCATCGTGGCCGTGGTGGGCTCTGTTGGGCTTGCACGCAAATGGGAGGCGCGTGCCTGTGATGGATTTCATTCCAACTCCACACCATAAATGATGAGGCCCCGTTCACCGCGGTGGACCGAGTGGATCGCTGCTGCTTCAGGTGCTTCAGGGAAGTCAAGAGATAAATAAGGTCACGAGCTCGCCAAGTCTAAACAGGTCACCTCAGCCTCGGGCACACACATTGGTATCGACATTAAACTCGGCGTTCGACAGCAGCTAGTCTCACAAAAGTCGCGTTTCGCCAGATTCATACGCCAAACTGAGTTCCAAAAAAAGCCGCAGGTGTAGATATAAAAGTGTAAGAAAGAGGTATAATACAGCGGCGCGCATCAAGTCATGCTTTTTCTCTGTGTCGGCCCTCCGCCGACCAGATGCTCCTCCTCACGCGCGATCCCACCGTCCATTATCGTCAAAAGCTTTGCCATAGTGTGTGTGTTGTCTGATATATGT
Source organism: Colletotrichum karsti (assembly GCF_011947395.1). Taxonomy (NCBI): domain Eukaryota; kingdom Fungi; phylum Ascomycota; class Sordariomycetes; order Glomerellales; family Glomerellaceae; genus Colletotrichum; species Colletotrichum karsti. The sequence continues at coordinate 280,206 of NW_024065920.1, forward strand.
GATGCCCACGCCCATGCCCATGGTTTCCCGTGTCTGCTGCAGAAACACGGTGTCACGTTGGCTTCGTTCCCCTCCGAGTCGGGGTGTTCAGGGGAGCGACAACACCACAAACTGCGTCTTCCATTGGTCTTTTCGAGAAACATCACATCGCCGTTCCCTCAAGCTTCGGGCAGCTCGTTTAGCTGGAGAATTTCCGGGTGATCTTGGCAATGACTGTAATGCACGTGTCAGTCGGATCCCTTTCACTGGAAACCGTGCTTTTGCGGTCAGAGGGCCAAGGACTTACTGTGAAGAGCAACGACGCTGAAGATGAAGACAAGGGAAAGCACGAGGACGACAACGGGGTCGACCTTGAGACCGGGAGACTCGTCGGTGTACAGCCCTACAATGACGACGTATTAGTACTTTGTCCATCCGCAGTCCAATAATCGCCCATTATTCGACGTCTGCGGGAAGCGTCCACGGGGAGGCAGAAAGACATACTCAGCATCGTGCTGCTGCTGCCACCGGCGCCGGCGGCCCTCGTGCTGCTCGGGCGCGCATTGGCAATCTTCTCTTTCTGGTCGGCGGCCGCGCGGCGGCGGATGGCGGTACGGGGTCCGCCGGGGGGAGTGGGCGAGGAGGGACGCGCGACGCTCGCGCCGGAGGCGGCGGCGGGCGAGTTAACGGGAGAGGAGGCACGGGGGGAAGACTATTCGCATTCGCATCAAAAGTTAGCAATAATGTTTCTTCCTAGCATAGCATTGCATTGGCAGTGAACGCGCGCAGCACGCGCAGCATCAATCGCAGACAAGCACCGCGGACTTTCCCGGTGCGAATGTCGTGCCATTGAGGGATGTCGCGTGCGAGCTGCAATCAGAGCCTCGATCGAATTGCAGACTGGGAGCTATCCGATGCTATATCAAGATCGGGAGGGAGGAGAACTAACCATTGTAAAGGAGCGTGACAAAAAACTGATCCCAAGATCGCTGCAGGATTTCGGAATTGGGTCGAGAAGTGAACAAGTACAGAGGTCGAATTCGGTCGGAGCGTGGATGGATGGGAAAGATAGACGTCGAGCTTGCTGGCTGGGGTCCGGCTACGTTGCGCTCAAAAGTGCAGAGTTGAGGCCACAGTTTTGGAAAGGGGACCAACGGCTGACATTAGGTTCTGGGGGTCGTGGGATTTTCCGACCCGACGTTCCAGACCCCCCTGGGGCGGCGAACATACCTACCTTAACGGGTCCCCCTGCCCGTAAAAAAGTCACCTCGGCGGACAGCGCCTAACCCAACTCCACAATGGAGCCCTCATCCTGGCTCGATCAACTGATGAAAGCTCTCGCGTGGCAGACATGGTCATCCCGTCTTCCGAATGTTTACATCAGGACCCTTGATTTCGCGATACTTTGCTTGGTTGATTATTTTTGAACGCTTTCATTGAATTTGAGGGGGTACTGTATATCTAGGAAGCAGCCGCTTTCTGCAGCCCAAACCCATCCATCTGATCGGCGCCAGCTTATGCAGCACTTGATGAAATACAACGGAGTAAGGCTTTCTTTCCCTCTCAACTGTCCTCCACTTCCGCTCGACGGTCGGCCGGCTACACGGGCAGAAAAGAGAGAGCCTGCTTGCAGACTCTATGGGGGTGGTAAAGTGACGTGGTGGGTGAGTGTGTGTTGTGTGTACGATTCAAACAGAAGTTAGAGAGAATGAACAAAGGGAAAACAGTGAATATCCTGCCACAGAAAAAGGGCATCCCCGGCCCAGAAGAAACCAACACGAGGACCCATGGTATCCCTCCCCGCCTTTTTCCGTGACGATTGGTCTTCAACAACAACAAACGGGCGTTTTTTTCTCGTGGGGCTCTTTTCACTTCCAAACCACGGGGCGCCAGAGAAAACACCAAAGGTGCCAGAACAGCGTCAGTTGCCTCCAGTCCGGCCATCCCAGGCTCCAAAGTGCCTCTTTTTTGTTCCCTTCCGAATCCGAGGCTTTTTCGATGAGAGTGTCATCCTCGAGGTCCTTTGAAAGCGGCCCCTAAGCTCTTTGCGTACAAGCCGCCGTGAGCTGGCTCGGTGGTCTGGTACCTCCGCCGTTGCTCATTATAAGGTAAGATTAGACAGTGATACATCTACACCTGCTGGAAACGATCCATCGCAACCCAAACGCCTTCCGCTATGATGGGACCGCGGTCCTGCAAATTTCCTCGGGGGTGATGAACGAAGAAAAGAAATTGGTATCTTCAGCTTCAAAGTGTAACGTCGAGAACCAGGCTGACGTCCTGGACATCCGACTTTGCAAGGTCTTCTAGAACGGGAATCAAGTCCAACAGCTCGTTGTCGTGTGCGTCAGAGAACCAACTGCTGATTGGAACGGCGTGCTGAGGGTGGAAGATGTATGACGTGGGAGAGTTGTCGATGATGATCGTATCCTTCAAGTCTCTTCCCACCTGGGAAAGATCCTTGACGTAGTTTCCTTGGTGATTGTAGCAGCTCTCACGGAACAGCCTGTGGTGGACGACCTTGTGAATGTCGAGCTGGTCCAAGAGCGGGTCGCCATACTGCCGAATGTTAGAAGTGATCGGGAGGAGCAAGATGAGAGTTCATACCTTGGAGACGGACGCGGTAAAGACAACCACTTCGTAGAGCTCGCCAACGCGCTTCATAAACTGATCCACGCCCGGTCTCTTGATAACATACACATTATGATAATTGCCTTCGATTTCTACGGGTATAGTGAAATCGGCTTGATGAAGGATCTGTAGGCGGTCAGTATTGCAACGCACAAGCTGGTGTTATAGACATACCTTGAAGGAACTGTGAACCAGGGTTTCGTCCAAATCGAGGACAAGACATTTCCTGCCTTTATGTTCGGGAGCAATAGCGGGCAGTAGGAATTTCTGCTCGGCAATAACGGGACCGGCCAAATCGACAGATCCGTTCTCGGCATTGGCGCCTGGGGCCGGCCCTGGAGGAGGCCCCGGAAGCTGTTGACTCGTCGGCGCGTCCTCGACCGGCGGCGGTATTTGCTGCTTGGACTCTTCGGGCTCGGGCGTCGCGTCCGGCATCACCTCGTCTCCCTCGGCATCCTTCTTTTCCGGCTCTTCAAGCTGCGCCTCCTGGAGCGTCTCGCCCTTTGTGTTTTCGACGGTGATTACCGGCGCAGCGGTACTGGCGCTAGCACCCGTGCCGGCAGCGGTCGCGTGCTTCGACTCGGAGCCCTCCTGACCGCCGACGGTAGAATCGTCGGCGGTAGTCGTGTTGGAGACGCGCTTACCCTTGTACTCGTTACCGGCGGTCATTGGTTGTTCGGGTTGGGGCTGCTTTTCCTGGATTTGCGGCTTGTTCGTTGCGGTCGGTTGCTCCTGTGGGGTCGGCTGTCGGGACTTGGCAGTTGTCGGGCGCGCAGGCAGCTTGTCGAGCTTGTGTACGGCAGGGTCGTCGCCGTTCTCGATGGCGTTTGCGTTGTCGGGGACTCCGCAGCAGCCGAAAAGGGCGAAAAGACCTCCCTTCTTCTTCTTTTGCGGGGGATTCACGGGGGAGTTCGGTTGGGTGTTGCCAGGGGTGTTGGTCGGTTCGGTTTCAATGCCGGATCGGTGGCTGCCGACGCTGCCATTTCGATGGCGTCCCAGAATGCTGCCCTTGGACTCTTTCGATCGTCCGCCGATGCTGTTTCTCGAATCGCTGACTGTGATTCCGCTCAGCCCTGTCGAAGTCGGAGAGGATTGATTGCGCTGCGAGGAAGACCTCGACGGTACATGCAGCAGACCCCTACCCTTCTTTGAATTTCCACCCTCCTCTGGTGCGAGAAGCACCTTTTCCTTGGACATTTCTTGGCTTGACTGGCCGTTCTCTCGAATGTGCGGTGTGATCTCGTCGGCTGGGTTGGATGATTGTGGCTTCTCGGACATGATGCTGTCGAACTGGATCGGGGATGATTAGCGAAACGGGTCAAGCGAGCGAGCGTACGCAGACACGCAGCGTTGGGGAATCAGGAGGGGCTGGTAAAAGTCCCGGTGGTGATTCTAGATGATCCATGACACCAGTTCCGCCTCATGCTTCTCATTCCAAAGGTCTAAGACACGGCCGAGGTGCTGTTGGCGTACTTGTGCTGCAGGCGCCTGGACACGACGCACATGTTGCGCGCGGGAAAGGGGCGTAGCGACGAAGCGAACGTGCCACTTCACACAAACAAGACAGGATCGCGCAGTGGTGATTTGATGATGTCGACATGAGAGCGTGTCTGGCGGTGGATGGAGTAGGGAATGAAGATGGAAAAAAAAGAGTGTCGTCACTCACTCACCTCCTTTCTTATCGGGTCCGGCAAGCTTTCCCAGAATCCTCAACCCCTGAACTCAGCTGATGTTGGCCGTTAAAGGCCAATTCGGAGTGCTCGTCGCGCGGTCCAGATTGAAGGGCACGACAGTCTCGAAAAAGAAGGATCGACGCGGAGGACGATGGATGGAATGAGAGAGTAGGAGGGAGGGCGAAGCGAAGCGACGGTCCTTGGAGGTAGTCGGTCGAACGCGGAGAATGGAAGATGGTTTGGGCTCGGTCGCGCAGGAAGCGGCGCCAATGGAATGAATGAGTGGGCGAGGCGAAAGTGGCTGGGGGGTGCTACTGCGGTACTGCGCTCAGTTGGAGTCAAGCCAGGCCTGGTTCGGGGGGACGGAGGCGTGAGATGCTGCGCTGAGAGGCGGCGGTGGTGCTGTAATGGTGGTGTTGGCGGTGGTGGTGGTGGTCGAATCGGACGGGCGAAAAGTGGGTGGAAAGCAGAGAGCGTTTGCAGGGAATAGCACGACAGGCGGCTAGAATTAAGTTCGCTGTAACAAAAGTGAAGTTGGTGGTTTTTGTGCTTGTTTTTCAGTGCGAATATCTCGAGTCGAGTCTGACAGTTGGCGCTTGACGGAGGTGGGAAAGAGAATAAACGAAGCCCGACCTGGTGAATTGTCGAAAGATGTGTGTAAAAGCGAAAGACGGGAAGAATTGGGCGGCAGGCTTGCCAAAAGAGATTACGGAGTGAGGTAAAATGGATTTAGGAGGGGGCTAATAGGAGCAGCAATGGTGAGGTGAGCAACAAGACAAGTCGAATGCAGTCCAGGCCACGCTTTCTGGTGCAGGAAAGAACAAGGCAAGACAAGACAAGAAATGACACTGGACAGGCCAAGGTCAAGGTCAGTCAGGTCAGGTTCAGGTTCCTGGGGGAAAAGGACGGGAAGAAGCCAGGCGCAGGCGCAGCGGGTGCGGGTGTAGGTTGCAGGTGCAGATGCAGATGCAAAATGCAACGAGTGCAGGAAGGCGAAGAGAGACAGACTAGACCTGGAGACCCGGGACTTCGACAGTCAGTTGGACCTTGGACCTTGGGGACCTGGAACCAGGGCAGGAAGAGGACGAGGAAGAAGTGCCTATCAGAGGCTGAAAGAGAGCAAGACGGGAGCAAAAGAGCATCAAAGGCACAAGCGAGATGATTTGCCTTTGAAAGCAACGCTGGATGGGGGTGATGAGGGTCGACCAGGAGCTGGTCCGTGGTCTACACTGCGGATACAGGTAACATGGGGGGTTTGCAGCTTCCTGGTCGCTTCGTCGCTTTCTGGTCTCTTTCTGGGCTGGGAGCGACGCTGAATGGGTGTGGGTGGATTTCCCCGTGAGATTAGCCCGTCCCGTCCTGGTAAAGCAGAGGTCCGGCCTGCCAGATGGGGCGCGATAGGGGACCACCCAGGATCACTGTGTGGCCTCGGAGTCGGCACTGCTCGGTTTGTGCACGGCCCATGCGATTAGTGCAATTTCCACACCGGCTTCAGGGGGGAAACCACTGAGAAAACACTGTAAAAGTGACGTCTGCCATGGACACTCCACAATGTGGGTCGGGTACCGCACTGACCATGCTGACAGCATCACACTGTGTCGGAGACCAGACGACTATCTGCCTGCATCAGACGCCATGTCTCATCTCCCATTTCTCACGGCTGGACTGCCAAGCTCATATTACAAAAATCTCCATGGTGGGAACACAAGAGACGTTCCATCCCGGCCATCACGCAGCACCAGCATTCAGGAGCTAGAGCCTGAAATTGCCCATTCTCTTGTTTCCTTTGCTAGGTCCCCCAAACATCTCTGATCTGGCAGCGGTGCAGACCGCAGAGATTGCAAAGCTAGATTCAGACCGATATCTTTGTTGACCACTGCCGTCGAGCCGTCAATATCTCGCCCACGATTCACCGAGTAAGGTAAGCCAGCCGCGATTACACCGAACCGAGTCTTCGAGAGTCGAGACGATGGCGCCCCATAAATTACACCCTCAGAGCAATTCCAAAGAGAGAACAACAAACCCACTCTGTTCCTGCTCAGACCTCTCCCATCTCACATACCTCCCTGGCCCGTCGGTCCGTCGTCGAAGCCAGAGACATTCTGACGAGAATTGTCTGACTGCCGTCCAGCAGAACACACGAACACCGAGTAAGTCGCCGGGTCTGACATCGCTGAACCCACTACTTCACAAGGTGCAGTATCGCGTCAGACGTCTGCCTCCCGTCTACTGCGTGTGGAAGCCGGCACCTCATCAGCGTGCCTTAATTAGCTTCGACGGCAAGAGTAAGCTCGCATGTGGTGGATGCTGCCGCCGCCGCCGTCGTCTCCTGCGAGCGAGCGTCTGGTCTAACGCCGGACCAGACAGGGTAAGGTCAGCCGGGCGGCTTCTGCTTCAATGCGCGCCGGGTCCCCCGTCCACAATCCACCTCTCAGTCCCAACTCTCGTGCCGGCCGCCGCGACACCATTCGCCATTTGGCTAGCAACGCAGTCCAGAGTCCAGCCCAGCAGCTGCTTGGCCTGCATCCGTCCGCGCGCGCGCGCACCCCCCAGCTTTCCCGTCACTTCGAGTCTGGAAGTGAACCATCATCGTCACCCTTGGGCCGGGCCGGCCAGTGAACCAGTCGCATCAGATGTGATCGGGGTTTGCATGAGCACCCGAGTTGAAGCTCAATGTTCAGCACGAGGTAAAGCTAGCAGCGACCACTACTAATCGACGACACCAAAGAGGCAACCCAGGATGGTTCCGAGACCTTGCTCGCAGCGCTTCGAGGAAACGTACCTCTCGCCCAATTGGCACAGCACGCCAGGCGAACATGGATAGGGCAAACTCCAACTGGCAATATCCTCATGCACTAAGCTCTGGCAGCGGGCATCCGCCCAGGAGTACATGCAGCTAGCTGTCCATCTCCGAGCCTGTTCGCCCTGATTCTGGGCCAGACAATGGTCATTGATTCCATCCATCCACTCATCTACTACCCGCCCGAATCGTCGCCACTAAAAACGTGCTAGCTGGGGGGAGGGTAGGTAGTGAGAGTGATACGGAATACCCAGCACTCTCACAAGATTGCGCCGACCATCAATTCGAGGTCGTCACGCAGGAACTTGGGTCATCCCTCGAGGTTAGACAAAGGCGGAAATAAGCCCCATTTCGATCGATACGAGTCAAATACAGAAGAGACGAGGATAATCATCATTCTGCGATTCACGACTTTAGAGACAATCTCGAAGAGAGAAAAAAGGGCTCAGGAAATCCAGCCAACCACAGGGGGAGACGGGAAGCTCTCGCAGCCAGTGGGGATCCAGACCGGTTTGGAAGCTCCTTCCTGATTGGCCATGTTACCGCCCGATTGAGTGACGGATCTTGTTTGGCAGGCACCTCATGCAACACTCAATCCATGAAATCCATCCCAATCCCCATTCCACTGCATCGCGAGGGAGAAGGAGAGAGCCACCCACTCAGGCACCGCACGGCGAGAGGCCGTAATTGGGCAATACCGCCGTACGGAAAGGCTCGCCCGATTCCGCACCCGCCGCGACTCACACTTTGACAGAGATCGCGACTCGAGGCCCTCCATCCCCATCACACCCGGGACGACCTTTCTCGGCTCTCCGGTCGTATGTACCGTAATGGAGCACCGTACGAATACACATTAGGTACGAACGCCACAGGAGACTTGGCTCTGTGGTGTGGGCGAGGGTGCATTCGCCTCATCATCTGTGCCACATCCGTCTGGATCACGGCGGCACAAGGACCTGCCTGACTGACGAGCGAAGGCGGGAAAGGAGGTCTCGGCTGCATAGTCCGCCGCGCGTACCGGCGAGTGTAGTACAAGACACGCAGGCGGGTGACATTGGATGACAGACCTGGCGTCGCCCTCAGGAGTGGGAGTGCGAGTTCGACTTCGAAGGACATTTCTCCCAGGCAATGGAACCCGGGTTTAAGAAAAAAGAGGCTCTCGGTGGCGGACATTGGAAGCTCTGGTTCTGGTGGTGTGTGGGGTCGCCCTTCCCGTGCCGCCGATGCTTCTTTTTGCGGGGATCCCCCATCTCCATTCTTTTTCAACGTTCCCCTTCCCGTGTGCTAGAAACGAAACACATCTCTCTCCAATGTTTGTGTCCGCGTGACATTCTTTCTTTTCACGACGGTTTCTTACCAACAGACACTAGGTAGGTCATCATCTATGACGATGAACACGAGGTAGGCACCCCGTCGGCCGACTACCTGGCCAGATGGCCCGACTCGGGAAGACCACCACCACCACCCTACTACCATCGTACCTGTACAGGCTGTACAGGAACAGGTTTTACTGTTGGTTCGGCCATTCCAAACGACCAGACGTTCCACGCAGAGATGCTGTGTAATACATCCCGCGCGACGCACGTCGTGGTTCCTGCGTGTGCTGTATCACATCTCGCGATCCGAGACCACGTCTTCAACCTTCCAGTCGAAGATGGCACACTCCGGGCCGGCGGACGGACATGGATGGGACCTCCCGCCGCCTCCAAGAAGATTATGAGAATAGGTAATGATGGGGAATTGAGTCAAGTACCGACGCCGTCTATCATGCTTTTGTCCCCAGAAGTGCTCCTGCCCGCCATGCCTTGCCCCTCCATTGAACGCCAAGGAATGCAAAGATATCAATGTCACGATACCAACCCCATGATGATGCGCACCCCGTCGTCGAGTCTTCCTTAATAATTCCCACTCAGTCATCTCACCGCCCTGTCTTTGTCATAATCTCTTTCTCTCTCTCTCTCTTCCTCTCTCGCTCTCAAATTATGTGCGAGGCTGCTCGAGACCCCTAGACTGAGCTTGGCTGGTTCCCCCACTCTCGAAGTATATCTCTCTCGTCAGACGCAATTGTCGTAGACTCATCATCCTTGACACAGACCTCGAGGATCCCGAAGTTCTGGATATCTCGAGGGAAGTCGTACTTGGTGTACTCGTCCCGGAGCATGTCACCCACCCGCGACGCAAACGGGTCCGTGTCCTGGTACCTACGACAAGACGTCAGTTATTCCTCGGAGAACACCATCACCACAGCTCAGGTCCTACCTCATCACCTTTTCCTCTTCGGGCTCCATATCCGGCAGTCTGCCCTTGAAGCTCGATCTCGCCGGGATATCCAACTCGGCATTCCAGATCATGACAGCAGGCCTGGCCAGCTCGGTGACAAGCTGCTTCACGGGCACGTTCGGTGCCACCGTGAAGACCATCGTCGTCTCGTCGAGCTCAATGAAACCCCGGACGCCGCCGTCGATAATCTTGAAGCCATGCTTTTGGAGGACCTCTATCGATGCCGGGGAATAATCGGGATCTTGCAGCATCACCGGGACCTCTTTCTCCATCACCTCAGTCATGATCTCGCCCATGATCATCGCCGCCGCGTGCTGAAAGTAAGGGCGCTCATCCCGATCCAGATCACCCAGGCCGAAGCATATGATCTTCTCCACTCCGACGTCGGGCAGCGGTAGACTATATAACCTGTGGACGAGAGCCTTGCGGGTGGCGCCCGCGCACCACTTCCGTATACACTCGTCCCACATGTGCGATATCGCGTCCGAGTCCAACCTTTCAGGTCTCATTCCGTACTCCCGGACGCAGGTCGGCATGACCGTGGAGAACGCGGTCATGATACGTCGTCCCCTCCCGCTGGACTTCATTCCCTGGACCAGACGCTGGATGGGACGGAAGTCGATGGCGAGATGTTCCACCCTGGGCAACATTAGCAACTTGCTGGTAGGGGATAAGCCTTCCCTCGAAAAGCTCACCTGTCATCTTCACCTTTGACCACCATTCCTGTAGTCCGCGGGATCCGAAACTTGTTGCCGTCGATACCGTCCATCACGATGTACGGCGTCGTCTGGTGCAGCTGCTCCTCGGCATCCCTGAGCTGCGCCTTGGTCCAAAGCCTGGCTCCGGCCTTGTAATAACCCCATATCTGCTGGGCGATCTCGAAGTCTTCTTCCTCCGTCACCTGACGATTCCACAACTTCGCCATGGCGGACGGGGCTTGGCGGTTCTGTCTCGGCTTCGCGGCTTGGTCCTGAGGGATTTCGTGTAGAGACGAACTAACAACCCGACAGCCGGACGTCAAGAACACCTTATATGACGTTTACACAACGTGTCATCCTGCAGAAGGAACGATGCGAACCGAATAAAAAGGACTTTTGTTCTTTTTTTTTTTTTTCTTGCGTGTTTCAGGAAAGCATGTCAGCTAAGGTTGGTCGCTACTGCAGTCGCGAGCCCCAGTCAGAAAAAGAAGGACCCTGGAGATTCTGCTGCTTACCCGTTTTGGCCGGGGTGCCACGGATGCGGCCACGATGCATGCAGCCTTGCAATGTTGCGGTCTCGACCCAACCACGATATGGCTTAGGTTAATTACCTCTCATAGTGACTCAATTGTTTCTCAGACTTTTCGGTTTGGAATGCAAATATGGTCGCAATTGTGAAACTAGGTGGCCCTGGACGAACAATGTTTCAACGTGATGTTCATTGTTAGTCAACTGAAAGCTTACACGTCGTTGTCTAATGATTTCAAGATTCGTCATTACCGTGCTATCGCTTCATTTCCATCAGTATTCGTGACCTGTGTCAGTCATAGAGTGTTCTAGAACAGTGTCGTATCAATGGTAACGGCTGCAAAGAGACATCTTGGCAATGACCGAGAGGTTTGGAAACAGCTATTCCGTGTTCGCCCATAGTAAGTCACCGTCTTTTCGTTTCCGACTTCGAAATCCAAACGGCGTCTTTCGCGAGAACGTTGTAGACTTGGTTCCATCCCCAAACCTCAACGTCCTGGCCTTGTTTGACTGGCGTTACCAAGTCAGCCATCTCCAGAAGAGAAACACAAACAAAGGTTGCAGGTTTCTTGAACTTGATATATGGTTCTTCAGCTACAGGGTTAGAACATGTCTTCGTTGCGAAACCCACAAACGATGCCGTTCTTGCTTGTGCGGCAAACCATGTCTACCACTCTGCGCCTCTTGTTTCTGTTTGAAGGCCTGTGTAATCATAATTGATGACAGGGTACCAGGGCTATCAGGCAGCAGCAAGAGTGATCACAGAGGTAGCAGATAATGGTTGCAACGGGGGAAATACCTTTAAGGAATATACGGTTCTTAGAACAGTGCTGGTTTGCTTCATGGAATTGCATTTTTGACTTCCAAACTCTGGCGGAACACCTCACCCATCAAGCTTCGTATCATGAACCACTCCAGCCTCTGGATATCAGAAATTAGACATCAGACGCCTCATGTCGTGAGCATATCTCATCATGTGACGGCAAGCTGCACTGAGGACCGGTTCCCCCACAACCGATTCTGGGGTTGTCATCTGGAATTCATCCTTTGCCGGATGTCATTCGTTCAGGCCTCCCCAGATCCTAGCGAGTTAGCGTCATTCCCACCCGAAACCAGCCACTCACAAGCCAGATTTATTCTCGGTTCTTTTTCTGCAGTGGAGGACCCCAGGCCCAGGGGGGGGGGGGGGAGCTTTCCCCAAGTTATCCACCGGTTCGGGTGTTAGGTACTGGCAGTGCCTCGGAACTCCACCGTTCCCCCGGCCTTCACATGTCGTAATTGAATCACGAGCCAGCCAGCCCGTACCGCAAAACCGCCCCAAAGCACAAACACCACCACCACTACCTCCACCAACACCCGCCATCCGTCCTCCTCCGAATAACAAGCGACCGACTCAGGTTTCCAATGCGACCACGTGCTTAGCCGGACTTTTCGCATTCCCACTTCTTCTTGCAAGGCTGTCACAACGTCCGTCAGCCAAGCGAAGCGGAAACAAGAACAAAACACCATCGTCAACCGCATCGTGTTCTCTTCCCTCTGCCTCCCCCACGCATCCCGAATCGCCCTCATATCGTCTGCGTTTCTCCGTCCGGTGATGGCTGCGCATTCGTAGCAAGCAGCCCTTCCCATCCGCGGCGCAGCCTGCGCGACTCGATCCCAACCACGACAACCGAACCACCCGTAATCATCGCCACCCGCATCCCTCCTCGCCGCAATGGCCGAACAATCGACGCTCCGCCAGTCGGCAGCGGAAGAGGCCATCGCCGCCTTCTTCGAAAAATACTCCACCCTCATCCGCACCCGCCTCCGAAACACCTCCCGCACCACCCGCCAGCTCGCCGTTCTCGCCCTCGCCACCTCCATCGTCCTCAGCGCCGCTGGCGGGAGAAGGTGGTGGAAGCGTCGCCGCGAGGAGCGCGACGAGGGACGTAAGCTCGTCCGCACCAACTCGTGGCTTCACAACAAGGACGGCTCCCGCACGATATACGTTCCCTACAAGGATGGCACCTCCAAGGTCGTCATTCAGACCACCAAGCCCTTGACCTTTGAGGCGCATCGAAGGCTGTTCTTGAACCCGCCGCGCGTGTCCGGGCTCGGCGACGGCACTGTGCCTGCGGCTCAGACGAAGCCGGGGCTGAACCTGGCCTTTCTGCACCAGTTTTTAAGCCTGATGAGCATCATGATCCCGAGATGGTCGAGCAAAGAGGCTGGCCTTCTCTTGAGTCATGGCGTTTTCCTGATGCTGAGAACATATCTTTCGCTCGTGGTTGCTAGACTCGATGGTGAGATCGTCAGAGATCTAGTGGCTGGTCAAGGGAAGAAATTCCTTTGGGGCCTGGCCAAGGTATGTCAAGTTCATTGCGTTAACCGTAAGCTTGCTGACCGGAATCATAGTGGTGTGGTCTCGGCGGTTTTGCGTCGTACACGAACGCGATGATCAAGTTCCTCGAGTCCAAGGTGTCCATTGCCTTCCGGACCCGACTTACCCGATATATCCACGATCTATACCTCAACGATAGCTTGAACTACTACAAACTCTCCAACTTGGATGGTGGTGTTGGCCAAGGAGCCGACCAATTTATCACGCAAGATCTAACGCTATTCTGTGCCGCGGCCGCGAATCTGTACTCGTCGCTCGGCAAGCCATTTGTTGACCTGATGGTGTTCAACTACCAGCTCTTCCGTTCCTTAGGTCCGCTGGCCTTGACGGGTCTTCTGAGCAACTATTTCTTAACAGCAAGCATCCTGAGACGGCTGTCTCCACCTTTTGGCAAGCTCAAGGCTGTCGAGGGACGCAAAGAAGGCGACTTCAGGAGTCTGCATGCGCGCCTGATCGCCAACGCCGAGGAGATTGCCTTCTACGGTGGAGCGGATATGGAGAAGCAGTTCCTGAACAGGGAATTCAAGTCTTTGAAGAACTGGATGGAGGGCATTTACATGCTGAAGATCCGGTACAACATGCTGGAGGATTTCATCCTCAAGTATAGCTGGAGTGCGTACGGCTACTTGCTGTCGTCGCTGCCAACTTTCCTTCCCGCATGGGGTGGTCTCGGCGGCGCAGCAGAGATGGCCGAGACTGCTGCCAAGGGCAGCAGAGAGCGTGGCCGTATGAAGGAGTTCATTACTAACAAGCGTCTCATGCTTTCGCTGGCCGACGCTGGCGGTAGGATGATGTATTCCATCAAGGACCTCTCAGAACTGGCTGGCTACACCAGCCGAGTTTATACGCTGATTTCGACACTCCACCGGGTACATGCCAATGCGTACTATCTGCGTGGACAACCCAATGAGTTGTACTCTCTGTCTGATGTTCAGGGCACGATTCAGAAGGGATTTGACGGAGTTCGTCTGGAGGGCGTTCCCGTTGTGGCCCCAGCTCTGTGGCCAAATGGTGGTGAGGAGTTGATGGAGTCCCTTTCTATGGTTGTTAGAAGAGGAGAGCATCTTCTGGTGAGTCAACTTGTTCTTGAGGTGGACCTGATCCAGTACTAATATCTTCAGATCTCCGGTCCCAACGGCGTTGGCAAGACGGCTATTGCTCGTATTCTTGCTGGACTGTGGCCAGTCTACCGCGGGCTGGTCAGTCGGCCCAAGGACACCGGTCAGGACGGCATCATGTTCTTGCCTCAAAGGCCATACCTCAGTATCGGTACTCTGCGTGACCAGGTCATCTACCCTGATGGCCACCACGACATGCGCGAGAAGAGGAAGTCCGAGGATGACCTGAAACGCATTCTGGAAGAAGCACGCCTCGGATACCTCCCCGACCGTGAAGGCGGCTGGGACACCCGCAAGGAGTGGAAAGACGTTCTCAGTGGTGGTGAGAAGCAGAGAATGGGTTTCGCCCGCATGCTTTACCACGAGCCGCAATACGCCATTGTGGACGAGGGAACCAGCGCCGTGTCTCAGGACGTTGAGGGTCTGCTTTACGAAATGTGCAAGGAGAAGGGCATTAGTAAGTTCAATGTCTACCGTGAAGCGATTTCTTTTGCTGATTATGAACAGCGCTCATCACCGTCTCCACCCGTGCCTCCCTCAAGAAGTACCACACCTACAACCTCACCCTCGGTATGGGCGAGCGTGGTGACGAGTGGGAGTTCGAGAGGATCGGAACCGAACGCGAGAAGATGCACGTCGAGAAGGAGTTGCAAGACCTTCGCGAGCGCCTCGAGCAGGTGGAGACGTGGAAGACTAGACGACAGGAAATCGAGGAGGAGCTGTCTCGCGTGTGGGTCGCCGGCGGCGACACATTAGATCCCCCATCGTACGCGGAGAGCGAAAGCGACAGTCTGAAGGGCAAGGGTAAGGAGGTAGCCCAGGAAGGGCAGGGCGATGCTTAGGCTGGGAGGAGAGTTTTCAATTGGACTACTACCGCTGTACAACTACAGGATACACGGCTCAGGCGGAAAAGACGACGAGATTCTGCATCATGTTGTAGAGGCGGACCGACCACGCCAGCGACCTGGAAATTTTCTGTTCATAGACTCTGCGATGTCAGTGGCTTCAGCACCAATACACATTCGAACATAAATACCCTCCTCGCCGCCGCACTTTCGTCGTCCGTTGAGAAGATCGCTATTACGGATATCCGGCTTCCTGGGCAATAGTTACCGCCATTTATTACCCCCACGGCATTCCCACGTCGTCGCGTTCCCCCTGAGTCCTTGCCTAAGTCGGCTGAGGCTTGAACAGAGGGTCCTCATCCATCGAAGTCTTCCATCTGCGGTTAACCGTGCAGAGTGACAGAGTCAAGAACTTCTACTCCCGAAAGTACAAGTTTTGGCAGTTGATCGCCGCGCCCCCCCACCATGCTGACTCCAGTAGTCCCTCGATGTGGTTCACGTTGCCATACCGGATCGAGTTAGCAATGTCTTACTATCGAAACCCTTCAGCCAATGACGGCTATGGCTAGACAACCACTATCACCTAGACTCTGGACTATTTGCTGGGCCTTCCGCCGCCGCAGCTCCCGACCTCGCGCTGTCATTCTCATCGACGTCAAACTTCCATTGTCGCGATGGGACGTTTGGCGGTTAATGTCGAGTTGTGCGTCTTTGTGTGAATTTCTCATGTCTTGGCAAGCGCACCGCGTTTTTCGATGACAGCTCGACGTTGTGTAGTCAACGATCTCACAAGCTGTGGTAGTACCCATGATCTCCGATGCAGATTGCATTTGAGCTGAGCCCCCTGCTCGGGATGGAAGCTTCCCGCTGCAAGCAAGCCAATACTTGCCACTGCATACCAAGAACAATCTCAACGATGGTAGGGGATCCGAGAAGAGCAAAGTGCCGCCGCAATTCTCAGCTCTGATGCAGCACATCTCAACGTCGAGACCCTTCATTGCCCCCGGTTGCCATGCGTCCCGGAGGGACTCAGCCGCCACACATCATATCTCACCCATTATGGAATAGTTCTAGGCGCAAACCTGCCAAGAAGCAAGAGCACCACCTCATTCTCAGTCTCCATATGTAATCCGTCACCGAGGCATCCAAAGCAGGAAACCCTGAAACGGGTACGACTTTCCTTTGACTACTCATACATCGCTCCATTCCTGCTACGCCTCCTTTGTGTTTTCTTTGTCTGCCCTGTGGCCCGAGGACCCGGTGTGGTTGCTGGTAACCCCGCGAGATCGCCGCCTCCGAAACAGAAATCGGATCATACATATCTACTGTCTCTTTGTCCTTTGTGTGCTGTGCTCGGCTTAAGCTGAGTCGCGAGGCAGGAAGGGAACACCAAATAAGGCCGCCCCCTTTTACTCCAGGGTCTCCATTGGTGTTTGTTTGGGAAAGCCGATTCTCTCCCTGTGGTGATATATCACGTCTTGACTTCTGAAAGATCGGCAAGGAGAGGCTCTTTTGCTTCGACTCATTGAGTGATCCTGGGGAGAAAGACACAGGAAGTTCCTTCGGTCAAACAGTCGCAAACGTCTGTCGAGAAGAGAAATCAGGTTACACAATTGCAGCTTTGCCATCACGGACTGCAAATCTCGTCTGTACGCCTTCCACAGGACCACAAGCTCCGGCTTCAACGTCTGCCGGATCCAATAGAAGCTACACAGGATAGCAAAAGTGACGACATTCCAATCTCCCTCGACCTCTCACCCAGCCCTGTCCGACATAACACCCGGTACGACCTCATCTTTCAAAGAGAAAGAAAGCCGACTTACACGCAAACCCCTCGCACCGGGTACCACAAACAAACCACCCACTCACACAATGCCCAAATCCCCGCTCTCCCCCTCCGCCATGATGCTGGCAGGCCGCATGCCCGTCATAGCCGAAGACGACTCCCTCCCCGCCGTCGTCCACCCCTCCGACGCACCGGGCCTGCCCCCTCCACCACCGCCCTCCCGGACCACGAAGCCGAAGACGTGGGCCCGCTCGCCCATTAGCAGGCCCATATACCCGTACCCCTCGTACCCGCCCCCGGCCTACAACCCCTCGTCCCACTCCTCCCACGCCCGCAACCTGTCTCGCAGCTCGTCCCGGTCCAGCTCGCGGAGCACGGTGAGCACGCGCAGCCTGATGAGCAGCAGCAGCCGCAGCCGGGGGAGTCCGCCGGGGAGCCGTCCGGGCTCCGGGACCTCGACGCCCAGGAGCTCGTATTACAAGGCCGGGGCCCGGCATTCGGGGCTCGTGCCCATCACGACGCCCGTCGGGCCGGTTGAGGACGACAAGAGCGGGGAGAAGGCGAAGGAGGCGAGGAGGAGAAGGAGGCGGTGGTATACGATTGTCGGGATGATTGTAGTTATTGGCCTGGTCGTGGGGTTGGCGGTAGGCTTCACTACCGGAACCCATAAACAAAAGTACGTCCATCCCCCTCCCTTGCAGCCCGTCGATTTACACGAGACTAACCAAACAAACAGTCCAACCACACCCCAACTCCCACCAAACCTCCCCTCCATCTTCCCGGCGGGCTCCTTCGCCTTCACCACGGCCCTGACGTCCGCCCCGACGAACTGTACCTCCAACCCGTCCACCTGGCGCTGCTTCCCCTACACGACCTACGCCCAGTCTTCCGCGGGCGGTGGTTCCCCCAACGCCTCCCTCGCCACCTTCTTCTGGACCATCGCCCCGCGCAACTCGTACACCTACCAGGTCTCCTCGTCCCCGAACCCCTTCGCCCCGCAGTTCGCGAACCTCACCACGACGCTGCTCGACGGCAACTCGTACAACGAGCGCCTCGTCTTCAACTTCTCCCTGCCCAAGACGGTCGTCCCCTCGGCGGCCATCGCGGCGGACGACAGGGCCGCCTCGTGCGTGTGGGCCGGCACGGCGTTCAGCGCGACGCTGTGGACGAGGCGGAGCGCGAGTGTTGGTGGAGGTGCTGCTGCCGCGGCCAAGGAGGGGAACGCGACGCTCGTCTCGGACGGGAGTAAGTGGGCGGATTGGCCCGGCCAGGTCGAGGTCGTGCAGGTCGCGAGCGGGGGGCCGGAGTGTAAGGATTCCGAGGGGGCGGCGGTCCCGGTTGCGGCTGGGGATGGGGAGTGTGAGTGTCACTATGCCAATTTTGGGCTGGGCGGGTGAAAAGGGGTCGTGGTGTGCTCTGGTGATGGCGTTGAAACGGTGTTCGCATAGCTTGTTATATCTCGAAAGATACCCTTCCATTGATCATATCTATTGTGTTCTATATCGTCAAAACCGTACGCGTACAAGATCGTACCAAAAGGTCATGTGAATGTCTACTTCTATCCTCCCTGAAATCGAAACAATGAACGAGATGATACTCCAAGAAAACGCCAGCCCTGTCTATGGTCATACCGAACTTCCAGCGCCTGTCATATTGTGTTCCGTGTGGTCCAGCCACGGTCTTTCACACATACAAACACACTTTTCCCTTACATGTACACCCGAGGTCTTTGTTCCTCGAATAGCTTCACTTATCCCTACACACACCTTGTGTTCGTTTGGTATCATGACTCGACGTCCGGGTACCTATCGTGGCAGAACTGAACCGCCGTTCATTTCCAGTAGGCTTGCTTGCCGCCGCTATTGCGGCGGAGGCTGATGACCCTGCTGGGGAAACCTGAGCGTGAATCCGTACACTTGCTGCCCGCCGGGAAGCTGCTGCGGAGGTAAGTGTTGGTAAATCATATTCTGGTATCCAAACTGTTGCTGCTGCTGCTGCTGCTGTAGAGCAGGAATATGTTGGTACACATTGGGGTATACAAACTGTTGTTGCTGCGGTTGCTGCGGCTGCTGCTGAGGTGCCTGTTGGTAGAACACGTTGGGGTATGCAAACTGCTGCTGCTGCTGCAGTAGTGGATTAGGCATGAACTGTTTCTGTGGTTGAAAGGCGGGGGCGTCCACGTTCCATGCCGGATGTTGGACATCTTGTTGCTCCTGCTGCTGCTGGCCGTAGATGGCGGGAGGCTGGCGTTGAGCATTCTGCTTCGCCCGTCTCTGCTCCCGCTGCTTCCGCCGTTGTTGCTTCTGGGTCGGGAGTACTGACGGGGGCCGCTGGGGATGTTGCTGCTGTTGCTGCTGCATCTGTCTCCGCGCAATATGTCGCAGGTGCGGCGGTACGGCATCGCGTCCTCCTTGTCCTTGCTGCTGTTGTTGCTGTTGCTGCTGTTGCTGCTGGGTCTGTTCCCGTTGAAGATGGCGCAGGTGCGGTGGTACCGCGGCCCCTCGTTGTCCTTGCTGCTGCGCGTTGTGGCGAGCAATTCCTTCCATCGGCTGAGCGTTTTGAGCAGGAGGAGCAGGCTGGTCGTTGTGGAGGGCGTCGAAGATGAGCTCTTGGGGTGCCGGTTGAGGGTCTCCTGACAGTACAAAGTCGCCTCCGCTGAGCCTTCGGGGTATAACCATTCGTTGAGACTCGCCGATCCTCCTTTGCGAACGGTAACGCTCGTCGTCTTCGTGGTCACCATCGGACGGACACTCTCTCTTCTTGACGGCGGCCCATGCCGCCACGAGAGCCGCTTCGTGTGCGGCGTGGGCGGCGTGGGCTTCCGCCATTTCCGTGTCTAGGGCCTCTTCTGGTTCATCGCCGGGTACTCGCGGAGTGCTGAAAAACTCCTTCGCCCATTCCTGAGTGTCGTGATCTGATTCAAGGCCGGGGCGTTGGAGTGCCCGTTCGATGCGGCTGAGTAGGTTAGCCAGGGTCGGGCGGCTGGAGGGTTCATGGGCCATGCACGCCATGATCACCCTCTTGAGCTCCTGGTCGACATCGCTGAATCTTCCATCTTGAAGCAATCCGCCGTAGGTTCGGTATCCGTTGTACTGTACGGTTCCGGGGTAGTGGAACTTGCATCGCGTGATAGCGCACCACATCTACAGACTTCGTTAGCGAAGATGAGAGTGGAGGGGGGGGGGGGGGTGTAAGGCGACTACGGACCATGATGCCAACCTGGAAAATGTTGGAGTGCATTCCGTAGTTACCGGCAACTCTGGGTTTACTGCCGTCGGTGGCAGTGAACACGTCGTCAGGTACACCATCCTTTTCAAGAGGATTCCACTCCGCGGTGAATTGTTCCTGCGATTGTCAGCACTTGAATGTGGGTAGATGTTTCGTTTTACTCACGGGAGTTAGACAATGTCTCTTTCCTTTCCAACGGTGACCCCAGAAGTGCGAGCTACTATCGTAGAGAAGGAATGTCAGTCAAACACGGCGGCAGCGATAGCGATGAAACTTACTTGAAGTAAGAGGGGTTGATTGGAATTTCGTCGTAGAACTCGGTCTCGCCGAAATCGTTGGCCTGCTAGGTGTGAGCATTCAATGGTGTTAACGAAGGGGCACGTATTACCTTGAAGATTGGGAAGTCGCCATGTCCCTCGTCTGAATCCACCAAGACTAATGACTTGATTAGCTCCGTCATGTTCAGGGTTGCTCCGCTTGACTTACCATTGAGCGGATCGAGATCAAAGTGGCAGGTCTGTTGCGGACCTTGACTGCCTTGCGGAATGTACTCTTCAATGGGGTCGTTTGAATCCCAATCAGGGTTGTTCTGTTTGTGATGCTCGAGTGGCGGGTATCCCATACCGACGAGACCCTTGACAACTGTACGGTTCTTTTAAGCAACATATCGTTCAAAGTTCTGGGAGAGATGTATAAACTTACGACATCGAAACAACCACCAAAGAGCCTTGTCTGGCCAAGGTTTCCCGCTCCGACAGGCCTTGTTGAACCACATTCTAAGGTTTCCGTGTTTAGCGAACTCGGTAAGGATGAAGTCGCGTGTGCGCTGCTTCTGGATGTCCCAATTTTCGTCTGATTGGTCAATTGCCACAACCGTCGTGTTTTTCGCGTTTGAGGCATTTCTCTCGGCCTTGATTTTCTTCGTGAGATCGAGGATTTGCACTATGTGCTTGGCGCCTTTGAATTTCTAAGCACCAAGTCAGTAATGTTTCTGCCCGATTTTGGTCACACTCACTTCGAAAGCTTTCTCTTCTTTTTGTAAAATGTTGCGGTCTTGATGGCGTGCGAATTCCACCTTCATGACGCATTGCGTCACGGCGTTGTCGCGGCCTGTGTGTTCGACCAGAGCGGCGATACCGAAGCCACCATGGGCGATGATCTTCTTGAGCCTGATGCCGTAGCCTTTGTTCTTGTCCGTTCCCTCGTACATTCTGTTCGAGTTTTGCTGGACGATGTCTTCCTCGAACTTGGGGGTGGCATAAGGGTTGTGCAGTTGATGACACGGATGATACGTAAGGCCGTTCCATGTTCTTCTGAAAACCTTCATCTGGCGCTGTATCTCTGCTCTGCGCATTTCTTCGCGCATTTTTTCGCGCCTAACTTCTGAAGTCATGATGTCGTGTCCGATCTGTCAGGTTGAATATATGGTTGAGTTGATATCTGAGGTTGTGAATTTGTTCTTCTCGTTTGGAAGAGACATCCAGTGATATATACAAAATCTGCAGTGGTTGCCATACTGTCTCGAAAGAAAGAAACCTTTACAAAGCAAACAATGCGAGGGTTGAGTTATTCTGGGAGACAAGAGGAAACAAAGTCTATTGTCTGGTTGAAGCCAATACGTGGACTTGGAAGCCGCAGCGTTGGACTGTTTCTCTTTGGCATTTATTGTCACTTGAGTAGAGAGCACCATGAGCCTTTCTGCATCCATTGAGTTGACTTGATCAAAGTCGACTCGGATTCTTTCATGGGTGGTAAATATATCTACATCCGGACGACAGACAAGGGCACTGTACGCTGACCAAGTCCACGTCGCACAAAATAGTCGGATCATTGAGCTATGGTTCAAAGAGAGGGTTCAAAGGTGTGCTTGAGCGGTAGGATTGATGTGGCTTGGCGAGCGTTTGGGAAGGAAACTATGAGGTGGACGACAGAAGTCAAGATGATGGAGGTTGGAGAATGTCGGAGGCAGATCCACCCGGCTGAAGTGCAAATGGAGTTCAGCTCCGTCGAGCCCCACGCGCCGGCCCACGTGGATATGGGATTGCTCCGGCAAATGCGCCGTGCTGCAGTAAGACGACAGGAACACTGTGAAGGGAAGTGCGACATTCCGCGTACCTTTAGCTGAGTGCAGTCCGGCGCCCCCTACCTTAGTTGACATCAGCCTGTTAGTGAAATCCAGAGGTCTAGTGTGCATGGTCAATGCAGAAACAAGATATGCTTGAGAGCCGTGTGTTCTTCGGCTGTGTTTCTGAGGAAGAAACAACAATGTTGAATTAGCAGGTGTTGTTGTTCAAGGAAGACGTTGTCGAAGGAAAGAAGAGGCCAATTAGCCGCGCCGGATAGTATTTAGGCTAAATGCAATTTAATCGGGTCTCGGCCAAATCATTCTCCACAAAAGCATCTTTCCAGCGGGTCTTTATGGAAACAGCGACGCTGGAAGGAAAGGCCAGACCAGCAGAGCAACTTCAATTCATCCATACACTTCACAACGAAACACTACCTACCTTACCTAGGTAAGGAAGCATCTGAAAGCCTGTGCCAAAGATGCAGCTGCAACTCCACGGATGTCATGTTTCGCACCGTCTGGGGACACCGCGCTTGAGAGGCTTGAGAGGGTGCACAAGACCCCTTCGCAGCAGGACTACGGCGCGGCGCGCGACAGCCAGTGGCAGCCCACCAAAGCCGCCTGTTGCTTTGCGGCAGTCAACAACCTCACGACATCCCGTCTTCTCTCAAGTCAACCATGCAACTTGGGGTTGCTTTTGATCCCTCTTAGCTTCCCGCGAAACTTCACAGGGTTCCAATGACCACCAGGCGGCGGCAAAGTTGAACCCCCAAATTTACCCCAAGTCCCGGCCTTGTTCGTGGTTCCTCCCGAAATCCTCAGGCTGATTTAAACGCACAAATGGGCGCTTCTGCTGCTGCAGCGGCCACCCCTCCTCCACTTGGAGCTGGTCGCTTCTACACCAGTACCTTGCCTTATTACGCTGCATTATCTTTACCTGTTGATATTTACCCATGCCAATCGATTTCTCAAATCATGGAGCGTGTCACGGGCCCGGGACAGCGAGCCGCCTGAGCTCTCTCCAATCGCCAACCCTGCCTCTGCCTGCCTAGGTGCTTGATTTTTGGGTCAAGCGATCTGAGTGTCGACGCTGTTTCTCCTATCGGGCCCTTGCCCGCCACCAGCCACTGATAGATAGGTACCTTTAATGGGCGCCAGAAATGTATAATGACGGAGCCATGAGGGGGACTGTCTGAATCTCAAGGCGGGACGGAAGCTGTCGATGCAGCCCAGGCGGAGGTTCCGTCCATCATGATCCAAGTGCTTCTTTCTTCGCCTCCATCCGGTCCAATCTGCCTGGCAACCACGGACCTAAGCACCTGACGTATCGAGGGTTATAAATACGTGTATTCTGCCTCCTCTTCATCCCGTGTGTCACTCCCCTCCTTCTCTCCTCCTCCTCTCCTCTCTCAAGTCTTTCGACGGTCTATTCTGCCTTTTGATACCCCGACCTCGATCAGAAAGACAACAATACCTCACAATGGCTGTCCCCAACATTAAGCTCAACAGCGGCTTTGACATGCCCCAAGTGGGCTTCGGTCTGTGGAAGGTCGACAACGCCATCGCCGCCGACACTGTCTACGAGGCCATCAAGGCCGGATACCGTCTGTTCGACGGCGCTTGCGGTAAGTCAACGAAGAAGCACTTTATTCCACCCCAGGAGAACAAGCAGAAAACCATCCGCGTCTACGTCCTCGGCAACGTCGCGAACATGGGCAAAGAATTGGAAGCAGGGAACTTTCTCGGAAACGCGTTGCCCCACGGTCAATGGCTTGTGGTGGTGGTCTGCTTGGTCCCCCCTCCATGACTTCTGGAAGCCTGGATTACCCCTCCTTGACCCCACCACGGATGATCGGTGCCAATTTCTGCAGCGACCGAATGTCCCATCACTGCGGGCAGTCTCGCCGGAAAGCTCTCCGCAGATATCCCTGCACCCCATCCGAATTCATACCCCCTCCCCTACCCTTCCCTGTCACCACTCACTTACATTACATTCGGGGCTCGCTCCCTTCTTCCCCGACGTCACATGAACCGAACATTTTGCGCCTCTACGCGCCTTTCTCCGACTCGAATGGCATGAACTAGGTCCTAACGATACTTCTATAGACTACGGCAATGAGGTCGAGTGCGGTCAGGGTGTTGCCCGCGCCATCAAGGAGGGCATCGTCAAGCGTGAGGAACTCTTCCTCGTCTCCAAGCTCTGGAACACCTTCCACGATGGCGACCGCGTAGAGCCCATCGTCCGCAAGCAGCTTGCCGACTGGGGCATCGACTACTTCGACCTCTACCTCATCCACTTCCCCGTCGCCCTCGAGTACGTCGACCCTTCCGTCCGATACCCTCCTGGCTGGCACTACGATGGCAAGTCCGAGATCCGCCCTTCCAAGGCCTCCATCCAGGAGACCTGGACTGCCATGGAGGGTCTCGTCTCTAGCGGCCTCTCCAAGAGCATCGGTGTCTCCAACTTTCAGGGCCAGCTCCTGTACGACCTCCTCCGCTACGCCAAGATCCCTCCCGCCACCCTTCAGATCGAGCACCACCCATACCTTGTCCAGCCTGACCTCATCAAGCTGGCTGCCAACGAGGGCATTGCCGTGACCGCTTACTCCTCGTTCGGCCCCGCTTCTTTCAAGGAGTTCAACATGGAGCACGCCACCGACTTCGTTCCTCTCTTCGAGGAGCCCACTGTCTCTGAGATCGCCAAGAAGCACGGCAAGACCAACTCTCAGGTACTGCTCCGCTGGGCTACGCAGCGCGGTCTTGCCGTCATTCCCAAGACCAGCCGCAAGGAGATCCTGGCCCAGAACCTGGACTGCACCAGCTTCGACCTTGAGCAGGCCGATATCGACAAGATCAGCTCGCTGGACCGCAAGACTCGCTTCAACCAGCCCGCAAACGTGAGTTCTTTGCCTCGTACGGTCATGATAGAGTTGGTGATTAACATTTTTCAAATAGTACTTCCCCACCGAGAAGCTCTGGATCTTCGGTTAAGTGATCTGTGCATGAGAGTCTGTACATCTCACACCACTCACTGTGCCTGTTATCGTATCAGCGTCCGCCCGTGCAATACGCCTCTTAGTGGCTCAGAACTGGCGGTGTGCAAGGGAGAAATAGCCGTTGTGTGTTGAACCACGCACGCCATGCGTCGATTGTAACTAGATAATCGTCTCCCTTCGGCATGACTGTGATCTGCCGTTAGAATACAACCAAAGCCGTGATCAAGACAACCCATGCTCCTGCTTTTGTACAGCATGCATCGTGTTTTCGCGTAAAGTCAAAATGACCGCCCAACCGCCCTTGAAAATGCTACCCTCGATGCTCAACAAATATGGTGCCCAAGAGAGCGCTCGGTAAAGAGGTATCTCGTGTGAAATGAAAAGTACCTGATATGTTCATTGACCCCTTCCCGAACCCCAAGTCTCTAATCAAACGCCATTGTAACGCCACGCCGGCCTCGTTAGTTCATGCTCCAGAACAGACCAAGCAACTATGTTTTGACGAAAGCTGCTCACCCGTTAGCAAATTGAACATGCTCACACGTTCCGGGGCAAAACTTACTCGCGTCGATCTGTGATAGTTGAGGCAGCGCCAGACGGACTTTGTTCCGATACACGGCCGGCCCCCTCAGCTGCAACGGGTTCCCCTCGAAGTAGACCGTCGTCAGTTGCTCCTTGTCCCTCAGCTCCTTCTCGACCTCGTTAAAGTCGGCGATCTGGTTGTAGCTGGCCCAGAGCTCCTCGAGGTTCTTCAGGGGCTTGAGGCCCTTGACGCTGGCGACGGCGTTGTTGGAGATGTCGAGCACGCGCAGCTTCTCGTTCTGCTCGAGGCCCTCGAGCGAGGTGAGGGCGTTGTGGGAGATGTAGAGCTCCTCGAGACTGGGGACGTCCTTGAGCGGGGACAGGTCGCGGACGCGGTTGGACTGGATGCTGAGGATCTTGAGGGCCGGCAGGCCGCCGAGGCCGGACAGCTCGGTGATCTTGTTCTTGGCGACCCAGAGCTCCTCGAGCTTCTTGAGGGGGTCGAGGTTCTGGAGGACGCGGATGCGGTTGGAGCCGAGCTCGAGGCTGGTGAGGTTGGCGAGGCCGTCGAGGTTCTCGATGGTGGCGATCTTGTTGGCGACGAGGAAGAGCTCTTTCAGCTTGACGAGGTGGTCGACGCGCTTGATGTGCTTGATCTTGTTGAAGCTGAGGTCGAGGCTGGTGAGGTTCGTCAGGTCCTCGAGGCCGCGGATGTGGGAGATGAGGTTGTCGTAGAAGTCGAGGTCCTCGAGGGTCGGGGCGAGCGGGGAGAGGCCGTCGATCTGTTGGATGCTGTTCTGGCGCAGGCAGAGGCGGACGACTTTCGTGAAGCGCTCGAGACGGAGGGCGGGGATGGAGGAGACGCGGGCGTGGGAGACGATGAGTTCGTCCGTTTCTAGGTCCTCGCCGTCGAGGAGGTCTGGGAGGTAAAGTAGGTGGTCAGAATTTTGCGTCTGCGAAGGCGACGGAGAAGGAGAAGATGCTGGCTTGATTTACCTTCATCGGCCGGCAGTTCCTCGCCCGGGATGACGTTCTCGTCGTCGGACTCGGGATCCGAGAGGACCTCCGGGTTGGCGAGGACGGCGGTGCGCTGGACCCTGAGTTTGCCGTCCCACCCTTTGCTGTTCCTCATGCCGGGGCTGGTCTGGCCATCGTGGGCTTCGTCTTCTTCAGGGAGTTCGATGCGCGGAGACTGCCTCGGCGAGTGCTCGGTGGGGGTCTTTGGGTCGACGGAGCCGGGCATGATGGCTGGCTTGGGTCGCGGATGCGTTGTTGTCGGGTGTGTGTGCGTGTGTGAGGTTGAGTGAGGGTTTCAAGTGCCGTTCGGTGCAGGATCTCGATCTGTGTTTTTGTCTGTGGTTTCGAAATGGCGGGGAGTGTTGTGGTGGTGATTTCTCAGCGGAACTTTTAGGCGGGGTTGGGAACGGCGGAGGTTGTGGATGGCTGAAGGAGAGAGGGCGGTCGTCGTTGGAGGGGCCGTTTGGTTATGAGACGATGAGGTTCCCGTGTCGCATGCTAGGATAAGACGAGGTACGTTATGCGGGATGGGCGTTCGATTGTTGCTGGGACCAGTTTCTGGGTCTGCCTGATTTATTTATTATGCCCACTTGTCTGGTACAACACTCGCATGTGGTATGACTACGAATGACCGCAGAAGGCGAGGTGAAAAGTGACGGCTCGGATGGACACAGGTAGCTAGCTGGTGGAAACTCTTGTTCAGCGCCAACGCCAGGTGTATGGCCTGGGCCTATGGCGAGGTTTGGGGACGCTGGATTGGCGGGCTGGTTCTGAGATCCACGAGGGGAAGTTTGGCGCTAAAGTATGACGTCCCAATAGAAGGAATGAGGCCTTGGGAAGCATTCGGGGTTGTTGTTGGTCATTGAGGTGAATGGAAGCATCTGAAAGTTGGCAACTGCGGGGTCAATCCAGGTCTTCCAGGTCTTTCGCACAGCGGCCACCCATCCCGCTGGAACTTGAATTGTGCCCCTGCCCATTAAGGTATCAAAGAGTCTTGATTCAGTCTGTCTCAGCTCAGTAATAATCACGAGTCTTTCTTCCTCAATATTCTTCCCGGCTAGCAGTGACGGCACCACGGTACCTGGAATTCTCCAACCTCAAAAAAACGGTGCCGCAGTGGACGAACGCAGTCGAGATGAGATTGGGCTGGAATCCTGCACTCCTCATAATCTGAGCCGTCTTCGTTGCTGCCCATATTGCCTTGCCTCCGGTCTCTGGACGGAACGAGCTGCATATCCGTCACATTCAACGAGTCCAGTCGCCTTCGAACACATGCGCGCCAGGTCATGACCGTCAGTCTACGAGACATGCTGATTTGCGTATGCCCTTGCCTCAATTGACCGCTGCGACCTTTTTGCCGATAACGCCTTCGCGCATGCAATCAGAACTATTCGTGCTTTCATTTCTCAGGGTCCGACACTAACACACTACCTCACCTTACCGGCACCACCTCCATCACCCCACGCCCGACACAAGCCTTCATGTCTCGCGAACGGTTGTGATGCATGCCATCCGCCCCTCCTCGATTGGGCTTCTCCTGCGTCGTCCTCGACGTCTGCATCCACCCCTCGTCACCTCTTCATGGCGAGCCACGTTTCTGCCGGCCTCGCTGCCGCTGCCGTCGCGCCTCGGCGTCACCATCCACAAGAGGCAACTCCATGCTGAGACGCTGCTGTTGCCTCCTCTGGTTTTCTGCGGTCTTCTGGGCGCACTTTGGGCGTGGAAGTGTCTCATGATGGTCGTCTTCCAGAACAAGATCATTTACATGCCGGGGCTCCCGCCGAATGCGCGCCGCGAGCGGATCGAGGACTACGCGAAGCAGTGCGGGGAGGTGCGGTGGGAGGAGAAAAGGGTCCAGGCTGTCGACGGGACGGATCTGGCCCTCTGCGTGGCCTCGGTGACATCTACTGGTGACGAGAGCACCACGTCGCCCGACGGTTTCCTCGCCGTGCCGTCGATCTATGTCCTTTACTTTCAGGGTCCGCCTCATCCCATGCCACCCTCGCCGGGCGATTGGATACCCAACCGGTCAAAAGCTCACGATTGGCAACAGGAAATGCGTCTTCTCTTCCCCCGCGATTGCCGGACCTATCGTGGGTTCTCCGGACGCTGCAGCGAAGCAAGCGGCCCGCGCGATACACTGTGGTGTGCCTGAGCTACCGCGGCTACTGGAGGTCGAGGGGCCGCCCTTCTGAGAAGGGCATCAATATGGATGCGCAGGCGGCTCTGCGCTGGATTGAGCAGATGCATAGTCACAAAGCCGGACCATCCAGGCAGCAGCAGCATCAGCCACCGGCGCTGGTGATCTGGGGTCAGAGCATTGGCGCCGGGGTAGCCACGAACCTCGCGGCTTGGGACGAGTTCCCGCCCACGTTGCGTCTTACGTCGCTGATCCTCGAGACGCCGTTTACTTCTATCAGAGCCATGCTGGAAGCGTTGTACCCTCAGAAATGGGTGCCCTACCGTCATCTCTGGCCGTTCCTGAAGAACCATCTGGACAGCTGGACAAACCTAGGCGCAATTGCGCGGAACCAGCGGTCCGGTTTGGACCATGACAAACCTCGGGTCGTTATAGTCGAAGCTGGCAAGGATGAGCTAGTGCCGGCGGATCACGGCGCGAAGCTCGTCCGGCGCTGCGAGGAGGTCGGGCTGGCAGTCCAAAAAGTGACGGTTCGTGGTGCTTTCCACAATGATGCCGTCATTAGGCCGGAGGGACGCAGAGCCGTCGTCGACGCCATTGAGCAGGCCGCGTTCAAACCCTAACGGCAGAAATGACATCAAGTGAGGCTCTCAGCATACCTGAGGTCACGATATGTCATCTAGAAATTCTAGAAGGGACAAGGTGTGATTGAAGTGGATAGAAGACCCTCAACATTCTTCCCGGTGAATTGGTCCCGGAACTCGCCTTCGTCCAGTCCAAGGGTTCAGGAAGCTAGGAACATTCCCCCGTTGGCATCGAGGCTCCGAGCGGGAAGAAGTGGTGAAAACTCTGAAAAAAATTGGTGATGATCAGGGGCAGTTCAATTTGCTTCGACGATTTTTTTCCTCAGAATCCCAGAATCCTGGATGCCACGGAATCGAGCCCGGCCTATGGAAAGGGGTCCACCACGGCTTGAAACGATAGCACCGCACGGCACCTCCGGAGGTTTCCGGGCCATGATAGAGGAAAGACGTCCGTTGAACCCTGAGAATTCGTTGTGGCCTCAAGTCGACGTTGGAAGGCATCAAATGCAAGCCCGGAAACGTTCATAAAAGCATCCAGTCCCCCGGTGTCTCCCATCAACAGATTTTGCCCCCAGTATGACGAGGATTCAGGGGGATTGTCGGTTTGCATGTAACAGCATTGCTTCTTCCGGCTGCGATGGAGGGAGCTTGGACGTCGCGTCGCCGCCTTAACGTGGATCTTTTCCAGGCAGCTTTCCTCTGAGTAACTCCAAAATTTCACGTTCCGGGCCCCTCTATCTCTCCTTTGGAAGTACTCTTGCACCGTCAGCAGGCTGTGAGGCGACCAGTTCACCGGAGCTCGCACGGCAAGCCCCTGAGATTAAGTAGCACGCAGAATAAGAAAACCGGCACTCTGACTCGCTGGACCACTAAATTACATCCCTGCGTAAAAATGGCTTGCTTTAGCATGGTCCGCCCAGCCTCCACTGCCCGCCAGTGTGCGACAGTGCCCGCGTTCAGGCGAAAAAAGACTGGAGGCAACCGGTCGGGGACCCGCTTATGGGTCATGTGATATCGCTTCCCGGACGTGAGGCAGGCCGTGGGGTCCAGTCGCGCTGCAGGGATGCGAAGACGCGTCCAATGACCGACTCTCGCCATCGCCTTCATTCTGCTCAGAGAGCAGTGAGGCCTGGGTAGAGATCCCGGGGGCCGTGCAAGGTTTCTTATCAGGCTGTATATATAGATTCAGGCTCCCCGTTTCCTTCTCGGTTTTCCCTCGCTTCTTCTCCTCTCCATTCACGGGCGCCTTAGGTAGGTCACCAATTTCAATCAAAAGTCGACTGCAACAACCATTTTCATCGTTTCCATCATTTTTCTACATTACTCTTCGATCATTTTTTAAATCTGCTATCGCGAAATAAATATTTAATTCTTTCATTGTCATTTTCCCCTGACTTTCCCGACCGGGTCACATCCGCCATCATGTTCAGCAGACGCTTCGAACCTCCGCAACAAAAGAGCTTCTTCAAAGGCCACAAGTCTTCCAAGTCCAGCTCCTCGTTCAGCAAGTCCAGCGGTGTTTCAAAACCTCGCCGCGATTCCCGGGCCAGCAGGCGGCCGACGACAGCAACCTCGTCAGCCACCCATGACACTGACATGGGAAAGTAAGTTCTCGTCCCGGTCATTTGAGTTAAGCTTCACCTCGTCTCAACCCAACATGCACTGACATTTCATCCGAACAGCAACCTCACCTCTGCGATCGTAACTCTCGTCGTCGGCACCGAACAACGCCTCTTCGCCGCCCACGAAGACGTCCTCTGCGCATCCCCCTTCTTCCAGGCCGCACTCAGAGGTGGCAACTACATCGAGGGCTCGCCGTCCTCGTCCGCCGCACCAACTCGACGCATCGCACTCTCCGACGAGGAACCCGAGATCTTCTCCTCCGTCCTCGAGTACCTATACAAGGGCGACTACTACCCGAAGCTGGTGCACAACAAGAGGCGCAACTCGTGGGAGATCGAGCAGCCGTCCGCCGACGGCAAGGGCATCGAGTCGACCGTCTATCACCACGGTGTCGACGGCGACCTGCTCAAGGATACCGTCATCTACTGCGCTGCCGAAAAGTACGGTCTCGAGGAGCTCAAGCGGGTCTCTCTGAGAAAGCAGGGTCTTCGTGAGTTTTTCCGCATCATGAATATTGCGAATGGTTGGGCTAACACCTCTCGCAGAGTCCGGTATTCAATGCAGCACCATCCTGGCTTCCGCCAGATACGCATACGCCAACACCCCCGACACCGACTCGAAGCTTCGTGCTCATTACCTCGCCCTCATCATCCGCAGCCGGAGCACCTTCAAGCGGAGCGGCACCATGCAGCTGGAGATGTACAACGGCGGCACACAGCTCTTTTTCGATCTTTTTGTCGCGCTCTGCAACCATGTCGATGATATCTCTACCGCGTAAGTCTCCAAAAATGATTTCTCTTGACGAACTGCCCTCGCTGACTCCGCATCAAGAAACACTCCCCGCACACCTCGCAGCGGCCGCGGCTTCTAGGCCATGCACCGTTCATCCCATTTCATACCTTTTCTCGTCTCATCCTCATCTCATCCATTACTTACCAATACCCGCCTCAAACCTAATGACTTGACGTTCTGACGCAATCTGGTTCTTCTTCTTCTTTTTCCAAATTTCCGTTTTATCTCTTACATTTTTCTTTTACATGGGCACGGGTGGGCAAAGCTTTTGGATTCGCGGAAATCTCAAAACAAAACCATAAACAATCAGGCGTTTGGAATCCCACGTCACAGTGGAACTGGGTCACGGCGTCGTCGGGCAAATCTGTATTCATTTCATTTCTTGTTTTCTTTTACTTTCTCACGAGAAACCCCTGTACAATTACCATTCTCATCCCAGGTCTCCAGAGGGTCGAGGACCGACCCTCTCTTAGAACAAGAGATTCTGGGAGTCACATGATACGGGAAAGCAACGATGCTTTTCTCACATTGGAAAGCTGTCCCGGGAAGAGGCCCATATGGAGGTCTGCTGAGAGCTTTTCTTGGCCATGATTTGTTTTTTCGTTGTCATCTAGAGCGGAAAAGAAAGCACAGGGAAAGAGAGCCAACCAGATTGCGCGCGTTTCCGCAGAGAACGAAACATTGTAAAATTACCATTCTTCACGCTCGCTTTACATGCGTAAAATCAAACCGGAGTTGATGTGACTAAATTCACATGTGTGAGTTTCGAGAAAACCTCAAAGTCACGATATTCGAGTGAGAGCTTTAATCAAAAATAAGTCCCGTTGGGTTTCAACACGGTAATATTCTCGCGACGATCATTCCGACACCATCGCCATCCCCTCTCCGTTGGATTTTACCCCTTTCCTCAGAACCTTTCCCCCCAAAAGCGGAAAAGGTCCAACTTTCGTCGAAACAACCGGCCCAGGATCTCGGTTTCCCTTCCACCCCGCCCCAGATACCACCGTGAACGAGCGTGAATGCCCGAGGCAGCATCCTTCACGCAACACGAACGATGGCGAACCAACGACCACCTCCATCACTCCTACCCCTGCCTATCTGTCTGTGTCCTCGAGCCCCGGTCCCTCGGGGAAGTTGGCCCGGTCCCTGGTCCGTCACTCTAGTCTAGCGTTGGCCGAGGCTCAAGAAAAAGTTTTGATTTTTTTTTTCGTCTCCCTCCCCGCCTCTGATTGTCACAATGTGAGTCACAGGTAATATCACATCCTGACTTGGCTGCTGCCGACCGAGGTTTTAGACGGTTGGATGTATCTGGGATCATTGTCACTGACACCCCCGGACGGCACAGGCCCACTCTGGCCGCTACGGACGGATGCAAGCACTTAAACCGAACCCCTGTCGGGCCACGGGCTGGTGAGACGTTCGATCGTTGGGGAGGCGTGAAGTTTCGACTCAAGTGTGATTAGGACCTGTTCTTGGGGTTTAGGAATTGCGCTTTGCTTTTTGACGTTTCTAGTGTCTGGACATCAAAACGAGGTACTGCTTTTTTTCTTTTTGGGGCTCGGGAGTGGATGCGGAGGTTGCGGCGTGCACGACGGGGAGGAAGTGACATAACCAAGATTCACGCTGGGCTGGGCTGGGGTTCTTGCTTGGTCACCATTGCAAATCGACACGGCTGGCTGCTTGGGACTCACTGTCGGATGGTAGGATGGAGTGTGACTCGTGCGGGATGAGGTTTGGGGGGCGCGGAGTCACGTCTGGGCCAAATAAGTTCCTGTGTTTGACGTGCCGAACGAGTGCACGGAGTTCAGATAGACTTTGCTGAGTATCCATGAGTATTCCCTCACCGAGAGGGATCCAATATGCAGGCCTCCTGTGCCATGACTGAGCCGCTAAGCCTGTTTACACCATGCCGAGACGGCCCTTCTGAACGCTTGCCAATGAGGGGAGCATACACGTCGCTGCTTTAGAAATGCACGACTGAGGTATATAGACGTATCTCGTCCTTCGGCCGGTAGGATTGTGATAGTCTCTAGTATCTACACCACCACTAGACCCCTGTTCCGGGGAAAGCCCCGTTCTTGGACAGGACAACGATGCCGCGCTCTCGGGCGATGTAGCCCTTCATGAGGTTCTGTGGTTCGCCGTGTCAGTGAATACGTAACTCAGGGCTGAAGACTATCTGCCAATGGGAAGGCTCTGATGGGGTTTATCATCGTGCATAGGTGCCTGGGGCACAGAACATCACCCGTGTGACCATGATGCCTTCTAGGCAGCCGGGCAGTGGCGAGGGATATAA
Source organism: Colletotrichum karsti (assembly GCF_011947395.1). Lineage (NCBI taxonomy): Eukaryota > Fungi > Ascomycota > Sordariomycetes > Glomerellales > Glomerellaceae > Colletotrichum > Colletotrichum karsti. The sequence goes on from NW_024065920.1 coordinate 314,187, forward strand.
AATGCCACGAAAGGCAGACCAATGCGCGTGAGAATTCTAGAACCCTTTTCCCGCCCGATGAGGCTCACCGAAAGCGACGTGTACAAACAGGCACTCATTGACGGATGACCCGACTCGCAGAGAATCAAGGAAATGATGCCACGTACCTTGTAAATCATGTTTGCCAGTAGGCACTCGACCTCATCCGGGTCGACAGTCTCCTGACTACCGAGACTGATCGCAGCTGCGAATTCGGCGACGGGGATTCTGGTCCGGCGGATGGGGTCGGCGCCCTCCTTGGCCTCCTCGAAGCCGCCGGCGATGAAGACTTTGCGGAGGAGGTTGCGCAGGGCGATGTCGCGGCCGCGCTCGAGGGTCAGGTAGATGCGGCGGCGGACGAACTCTTCCTCGCCCTCTTGAAGAGCCAGGTCGAAGTTGCGGAGGTCGCCTTTGCGGATGCAGCGGGCCAGGGGCATGAAGAGCTTCTGCAGCCGAGGGAAGGGCTCGAGGAGTTTGCTACTTGGCAGCGTGTGCGTTGTGAGGAGATGGCAAGGTATCAGATAAGTGAGAATTCTTCTGCAATGGATATTAGCGAGTAGTTGGTCAAAGAGGGCCTGGGTGACTCGCTCTTGATTGCTCTTTGCGTCCTTGTGGCACAGGGACCACGCTTCGGTGAGATGCTTTTCGGCCTGCAGCATGTTAGTCGGCATGGATAAACGAGGCAAATATGTCCTACCTCAACGTAGTTCTCTTCCAGGAAGAATAAGACACCCTCGTAGAACTTGAAGGTAACACGTTGTGACTTTGGGAAAGCCTCCAAGGGTGGCATGTCGCCACGATTTGTTGACAATGCCTTGAGAATCGTTCTGCTGAGACTGGCAGAGTTGAGCTTGAAGTATGTCTTGAAGAGGAGATTAATGATGTAGTAGATTGCCCATTTCCTTGAGTCTTCGAGAGGTGCTCTGTGAAGTGTTAGCAGTGAAGTTTTCATGGTGGGATTGACTGAAATACCGGTCACTCAAGCATAGTGTAAATATGCGCTTCAACTGCTGTTCGCAGTCACGGAGTTGTTTCTGCTTCTCCAAGTCTGGATCGAAGTCATCACCCAGCTCCATGGCGTTGGCACTAGCATCGCTGGTATTGCGCTCCTCGTCGGAGCTAATGGCGAAAAGCCGCAAGTGCTTGCCCGCCGTGTACAGGCACGGTATCGTCCAGGCTTCGAACCCATAGTTCGTGTACCCACGGATGAGGGCAGTTGTGACCTCTTTCCAAGCCTCATATACCTTGGTCCATGATGACGACTGGAGCCTGTGTTAGCTCGGACCATCTCATCGCGGCTCTTTTGAGAAGCTCACCCTACCTCCAGCACTGGAGTCGCCCTCCGCCTTGAGAATCTCGCCCACGGCTTTCCAGTAGGCCGAGTACACCTCAACCCAGCCAGTTGTCTCCTCGTAGTCGAGCTTGAATTTCTTAGACCCCGACGACCGACCCAGGAGCATGTACTTGACGTCGCCTTTGACTTCTTGGACGTTGGTGCTCAACCAAATAGAGCGAAGCTTGTCCGGCTTGTTGACAGGACTGAAAGGCTGGAGAGTTTGTGCGAGTGCATAACCCGATCTGGCCTTATAGGCATTCCGAAATTCCTCGAAGAGGCCCTCCATTGCTGTGGTCTCTTGTGCAGTGATGTGGTGGTGACTTCTCGGAGAGGTGAGGCGGGGTATCGAGGTGTCGAGGAAGAATCCAGTGATTGACTTGGTTCAGAGCCCGTTTAAAATGAGAATGGCCAGCGTTCAGATGAAGTGCATCTGATATCCGGCAGTGAGTGACCCTCTAAGATCGCCAGGGTGTGGTGTGTCGTCTCCTGGGTGATGGCCGGCTCTTCTGAGAGAAGATCGAACCACGCTGTGATTGGTCAAAAGAAGGCAACCACGACCGGGGCCAGAATGTCGCTGCCGTGAGGCAGCAAGGACTGTTTTGCCCCAATATTCAGGCATCAATCTACTCCCCACTGGCCTTGCCGAGATTTCAGGCGAGCAGCCACACCTGTACGCTGGAACGGGCAAGTGGGACCCACCAGCCACAGCCCTTACCCCACAAGGCCCGGCCGCGCTTAGGTTGGAGCACACAACATTTCTCAAGCACAAATTCTTTTTTTCCCTTTCCCTTTGAATCGGAACTGACCCTGCAGCAACCACCACGATATCGGATATTCGACCATCGGCCAGCTCTTCAAAGTAAGTGACCAGCACATTTCCAACAGCCGTGAGGATAATTGTTTTCTAACAGCCGCTCAGATGGGTAAGCAAAATGAAATCTCTTCTACCTCCCCTCGGAACCTGGATGCGAATGTGCGATGCCGACGAAACCTGCGAACCGACGACAAGAATTTTCGACACCCGTGATGCGAACCGACTTCGACGACAGCAGGCTGGAATCAATTGCTTGCCGAACTGCGCTCACGAGCCTTTGGGACCGTTGATGGGATCGCGTGACGTACCCCTCGTCATGGGCAAATTTTGTTGTTTGAATGGGTGATGTCGGTCTTTTGCCCTCATCTCGGTTTCCCATGTCGGGAGACGTCTGCTCTCTGACCGATACCGACTTGATTTGTTTCCAATCGACCGCACTGTCATCGTCGCACTACATCAACTACCAACTACGCATTCGGTCATCGCAAACGACATCGCACTTGGGTGGATGGGGGGGAATATTTGGCTCCAGATGGCACGCAGCAGCTAACAGCATCTGCTCCAGGTCGTCTCACGGAATACGAGGTCATCGGGCGCCACCTGCCCACCGAGTCCAACCCGACTCCTTCCCTGTACCGCATGACCATCTTCGCTCCCAACGTCACGGTTGCGAAGTCCCGTTACTGGTACTTCTTGCGCGGCCTGAAGAAGGTCAAGAAGGCCACCGGTGAGATCGTCAGCGTCAAGCAGGTATGTAGACTCGACTCCCGCTCGATCTTCAAAGACCCGTGACCTAACGCGTTTCCCTGCAGATCCACGAGAAGCACCCCCTCAAGGTCAAGAACTTCGGTATCTGGATCCGCTACGACTCCCGCTCCGGCACCCACAACATGTACAAGGAGTACCGTGAGATGTCCCGCACCGACGCCGTCGAGGCTCTCTACTCCGACATGGCCGCCCGCCACCGTGCCCGCTTCAGGTCCATCCACGTACGTCACGTGCCCTCCCGTTTCCGAAAATCCTCCAGACCGCTAACCCAACCCCCGAACAGATCCTCAAGGTCGTCGAGCTCGAGAAGGTCGAGGACGTCAAGCGCCCTTACATCCGCCAGCTCCTCACCAAGGACCTCTCTTTCCCCCTCCCCCACCGCGTCTCCAAGATCTCCAACCAGAAGATCTTCAGCGCGAAGCGCCCCACCACTTTCGCATAAATCATTGTGCGGCGTTGTTTCTCTGGTTTTCGACAAATGGAGGGGTGGGCTACTACTACTGGCAGGTGTTCACTAGGTCTCATGGAACTATTCACATTTGCTTTCTGAAGGCGGGGGCCAACACAAAAATGAAATGAAGAATCACAATTTTCGAGCATGGCCAAAAGTGGGAAAAGATCAAAAGAGAGTCCTCTGATAGACCCGGCGAATGACGATACCTGAGTACGAAGCTCGTGAATCATGACCTTGTTTATGAGAAAATGCCTTCGGTAGATCAGCTTGGACCGATACAGGCCGGCCTGGTGACGTCTCTTCGAGTTAGCCGGTTGGGGCTCCTGGTAGGTCAAGCTGTAGGTCAATTCAAGCCGGTGAACACCAAGACATCAGAAGTTTCGTAAGTGGTTGTCATGTGAAGTGAATTGTTCAACTAGCTGGTGATGAGTAGGCCGTAGTTGTTGGAGGATAGTGGTTGAATTATGTGCCGCCCTCGCCACAACGGCCCTTGATTCCCACTTCTTCGACTCTTCTCGCAGACACAATCGTAGGCAATCACGCTGCAGTGGCATCAACCAGTCCGAAATCATGAAGAACAAGGCTGAATTGGAGATCTCGCTCCCACGTCCCAAAAAGACTAATGATACACGTTACAATTACACAAATCATATCGTACACCACCGCCTCTCACCCGTCCCCAGGCGACCTTTCCGTGTTGGCGTCGTCCACGAACTCGTTCCACGTGCTCCAATCCCACGAGAACTCCCCGGCGTCCATCGGGAACCCGAAGTGGTTGATCAGATCCTGCGGGTGTTCCCACATGGGCGTGTTGCCGAACGGAGCCATGGGCGCGATGGACGCGTTGGCCCGCAGATCGTCCATGATGTTGGCCCCTCCTCCCAATCCGCCCCCGATGGGAGCACCTACGCCAACACCGACACCGGCACCGGGTCCGATACCGACGCCGACGCCGGTAGGCGCCGCAGGAGGCACCGCAGGAGGCACCGCAGGAGGCGCCATAGGTGGCGGCATTGCTTGGCGATTCTCGACAGCCTCAACATCGACGTCCATATCTCCCTCCCCGTCCTCATCCTCGTCATCCTCATCGTCATCCTCCTCTTCCTCTATCTTCCCGGCAGTGGGAGCTGGTCTCGGTCCCGGCGCCGGTCTGGCAGCCGCACCGCCTACCGCTCCAGCAGCACCAGCAGCAGCACTGCCCACGGGTCCGGCACCAATCTTCAAATCCCCCATCAGAGCATTCGCCCGCGCAGCCCTCGCCTTCCTGAGCAACTTCTTCAGCGGCCGCCAGAGCGTGCCCCTCCTCGTGTCCGCGATCCTCGCCCCCATCTCCGAGAAGTTCCTGTCCACCACCTTCCACGCCCGCTCCACCAGCTCCCCCCTCGTCTGCACGCACAGCTCCGCCAGCGCCACCGCGAGCGGATGCCACTGCACGTAGCTGTCGATCCACCACCCGAACCGCTCCCGGTACGTGCTCGTGCTGAACTCGACCAGCTCGATCGTGTTCACCGCCGTCCGCAGCATCGTCTCCCTCGCCACGCGCGGCTTCGCCGCCGCCGCCGCCGCCCGCGGCGTGAACGGGTACTGCGCCGACAGCCACATCTTCAGGATGATGATCCGCACCGTCACCGCCGCGTGGTTCGCCGGCAGGTGCGACGCGTCCTCCGCCTCGGCCGTTCCGCCACTGCCGCCGCCGCTGCCGTCCTTGGGTGTCGTCTTGGGCGGCGCCGTCCCGAACAGCGCCTCGAGCCTCTGCGCGTGGGCCATGATCTCGTCCTCGCTCGTCGTCGGCTCCGGGGTGCCGTCGTGGTCCAGCGCGAGCTGCGGGTGCCGGGGCCGGAGGTTGCCGAAGATGCCGGAGCTCATGGACGTGCAGAGGCAGAAGGTCATCTCGGTCGGGCCGGTCCTGTCCTCGAGCGGGGCGGTCGTGGAGGGGCCGAAGTCGCCGTCGTCGAGGTTGAAGGGGAGCCGGGTGTTGTAGGACTGGCGGGCGATGGCGGCGTCGGTGCCGCGGTCCTCGGCGGCGCGGATGTCGAGGACCACGATCATCCACCACAGCCGGCGGCGCATCTCGGCCTCGAAGGGCGGGAGCGGGGGCGAGACGCCGTCGCGGTGGAGGTGCAGGGCCTGGGCTAGGCGGACGACCAGCGGGATCAGGGCCCAGGTGGCGCGGGACGCGTTGTGGGTGCGGAGGAAGCACTGCCTTTGGTCAGGTTTTGATTTCGAATTCGAAAGGGTAGTTTGACTTACGACGTAGAATGTGAGCGCTTGGAGGGTTTTGATCTCGGTGCTGTTAAGGTAATCCGCCTTGTGAAGCGCCCTCTCGACGCCGTCCCTATATCGCTGAGCGAGAATACTCCTCTCCTCGCCTAGATTCTTCAAACATGCCGCATTAGATAGACTCGTAATAGCTCCAAAATACATCGAAAAGAACAACGCTTCCGTAGCATCGTCGATTCGTCTAGTGGACGAATTCGCAAAAGCCTCCAGCTCAGCCGACGTCGTCGGCCGATGCAGGACCTTGAACGCGGGATCGACATTCTCAAAAAAGACCCGGCACATATACAAAATGTGCTCGCGCGGGGGGTGCTTCAGCTCGTTGTCGGTGCTGCTCAGGACGCCGCTGCTCGAGATCAGCCCGGACAGCGCCGGCGGGGTGAGCCCCTTGTTGGTGGAGCTCTCGGGGCTCGTCGTGGGCGCCTCGTCCTCGGACGACTCGTCGCCGTCCGAGGGCTGGTCCAGCGCCTGCCTCATGCCCTCGACCTCCTGGCAGAGGTTCTCCCAGAACTCGGCGCTCATCAGATTCGCCGCCGGCGCGGGCTGGTCCCACCCCGGGGCGGCGGGCTCAGACGGCTCCGAGTCGCTGGGCGCCGCGGAGCTGCTCCTCCCGCGGGCGGCGGAGACCCGGGCGGCGGCGGCCGTCGCGGCGGCAACGGCCCCAGAGGAGGCGGCGGCGGCGGCGGCGCCATCTTTACTGTCGAGGTTTCCGGAGTCGACCTTTGAGACGATGCTCTCGAGGCGCGTGATGCGGTTGAGGAGCTCGCTCTGGCGGCCCTGGCGGGGCTTCCGGTTGCGCTTGCGCGAGGGGAAGACGCAGTCGAGGTCGGCGCGCTCACACTGCGTGCATCGCGGCTGGACCTTGTCGCACTTGATCTTGCGGTGCCTGCAGTTGGCGCAGCTGAGGGGTTGTTTGCCGCCTTGATCTGGTTGTTGGGGTTTGGCCGCCGATGAGCCTGATGCCGGTGGTGTCATCGTTTCTGAGGGCTTTGTGAGACGTGCTGACGTATGTGATGTGATGTGTGTGTGTGTGTGTGAGCGTGTCGCTAGTCGGGTCTGGTTTCGTAGTGAGCAGTTGAGTGAGATGGGTGTAGGTAGTAGTAGTAAGCCCGGGTGGTTTTGGCCCAAGGCATTGAGAGCAGGGGCTTATGCGGCGCCGATTTGACTGGACGAGAGGCCGTTGAAGATGAGCATCAATCCAGGACGCTCATGAAGAGGAAGATGTGTCGTTGAGATTTTCTTGGCGATGAGTTGGGAGATATGTGTGCAGGATTGCTGTGGCCTAGAAGAATGGAGATCGACTTGTTGCATTCGGCAATGGTCAAAATTCCTTAGACGGCCGAGATCTCCACTTCGAGAGCCGGTCGGGGAAAGCTTAAAGGTGTCTGTCTCGGAGACCCGATGTCTCTCCTCGCCCAGGGTCCGTATCCGTACCTCACTTGGATGATGTCCCAGGTTCCGGGTGAGTGGTGCGGTGCATGTGGGATTCCGGCCGGAGAGGACGCTCAGCTCGGAACGGGGTGAGAAGCAGGAGGGGTTTGGAGGAGAGAAGGGCAGTCGGGACAGTCATCAGGCCTGGTAGTCCCAGTCATATTGCGGAGCTGAGCCCCTCGTTTCATGGCTCGCGATGAGCGCTAGCAGTAAAGCGCGAAAATGCCGAAGGCCTCGCTATCTCAATCGTGCACTAAGGACTTACTCACTGATAGAAATTGACCCGAGAATGAGTCAATCTCGGCTGACTATAAAATCTTGGATAATCATAGACTGCATCTTCAAAGAGACTGAAACAAAGAAGTCTCACTATCCGGAAATCCGAGCAACAGCTTACCTCAGAACTCACCTGAATCGGGTTGCCCGTTGACTAGGACGAAAGACACGACTAGTGAACCAACGCCAAGAAAAAAGCCAGTTCATCATGGACGTCGAACCTCTAAGCTTCGCCACGGTCAAAACGACTCTGCCAACAATACCGCTACCACCACACGCCTCCCGGGAGCCCGTCGTCACGGAGCGACTAATACTGAGGCCCGTCTCCCCGGACGACCTGCAGGCTCTGCACGCGCTGCGCACTCAGCCCTCCGTGATGAAATGGTCAGCCGCGGGACGCATCGACGCCGATCTGGAAGAGACGCGGGCGAGGCTAGCGCAGGACCTACCGCCGCATGACGTTGGCAACTTCAACGTCTCCATCTGCCTGCGGTCGACGGGCCAGTGGATTGGCATCGGCGGGTGTAAAAAGCCCCGCGGCGAGCTGGGCTGGCCGGAAATCGGGTACATGCTCCTGGAGGACTTTTGGGGCAGCGGGTACGGCACGGAGTTTCTGCTGGCGTTTCTCGGGGCCTGGTGGTCTCTGCCCCGCTCCGAGTGTGAAATCAGCGTCGAGAAGGCGAGCGTCGTTGAGAGGAGCACCGTAGGGGACGATGATGTCGTCGTCGAAGAGCTTATCACGGCCGTGACGGCGGAGGATAACGGACCCAGCCAGAAAATGCTGCGGAAAATTGGGTTCGAAAAGTTCAAGGTGTGGGAGGAACAAGACGGAGAAAATCAGACGATCGTTCTCGTCGGGTACAGTATGCATCGGCCCAAGCAGTAATCAGCTTGGGGTGGTGTTCAGCTTATGACGTTGGGGATGCAGCCTGCCATCTTAAAACTTGGGATTGCAAGTTGTCCGAACAAGCCCGACTTTTCCGTCATCAGAACACCGGCCCGGGATGCTAATGACCGGTGGCCGATCAAGAGATTGAGGGTTCTGGGGCAAGATTAGGCAACCGCATGACCACCCTTTTAAAGCCGTCGAGCACTCGGCGGCGGGCGGCAACGGGACGGGAGACGCCTCGGACATTTTTTGTCGTCCGCGATTCTCCGGGTGTCGAGTCGGCGATGGTAACATCCGCGTGTCCATCGAATAGCTTGTATATAATGGATTGGGTTTCGGCCGGACCGCTGAATAGAGTATAGAGCCTAGAGCATTAAAATCATTCATCCAATATAAATCTCGTGAGAAAACGGGAGTCCCTATCATCAATAAGCCAGATTCATCTCAGCCACTTGGCAGCCACACACTGCCCCTACAGCAACATGTCGCAACTCGGCTTGGCCAACAACATCGCAACGGCGACTGGCATCCTTGGATGCGCGTGGTGGGCAGGTTCGTCATTTTACCTCTGAGCCTCTGATGATGCCGTTGAAAGTCATTTACTAAAATTTAGATCAGGCGCGGGACAGTCGTTGTCCATCTTTAGCATGTCGGCAGCCCTGGAAACCAGCGCAGAGCCCATTCACGCGCTGAAGCTGTGGCAAAATATCTTCTTGCGCGGCAAGTCACTGGGACCCAAGCTCGCCGGCGTTGCCTTCGTGTCGCTGGTCTACTCGGCTTATGACCGGTACAGCCACGGACTGGCGTGGAAGCCGTTCGTGGTTGCCGGGGCGCTAAGCATCGCCATCGTACCGTACACCTTTGTCTTCATGTCGACAACAAACGAGAAGCTTATGGCTGGTGCGCAAGGCGTCACGGCGTTGGGATGGTCCGAGACCAAGGAGCTGCTCACGAGGTGGCAGACGCTCAATTTTGTAAGGAGTTTTCTGTCAATTGCGGGAGCCGCTGTCGGGCTCTGGTACTCTGCATTCCAGTGAAAGTTGAGACGATGGAATTGTTGCAGGACATCGGCCGTCCCGTGTAGACAGGGGATGCTGGCGAGATCCATGTAGGATAAAGATAGTATTAGAAAGATGCCGATAGACGTTCGGCTGGCAGGCCATGCATCATAGGGTGGTTTCCAAAATACCATAAAGTCGGATAATGGTAGGGTTGGTACATGGCAGTAAGCGCAATGCACAGCACCGGGTCCTTGCAAGCCTCGTTCGTAACTTGACATCGTCGTCTGCTCACCGCCAGATTCGGCCGTCTCCAAAGCTTGGCTGCGACTGCATCATACACAGATGGCGCAACGATTGGGACGAGACGGGGGAAGACGCGGACGGGATCGCGGGGTGGCATCGGTGCTCAAGACAGTCAAGGCACCGCGGAGCAGCATCCGGTCGTCAGGCGCGTATCGAGAGCATGGGGCGAAAGTCGAAGCGCGCTCTGATGCCGTTGTGTACTTGGTGTGGTGATGGTTGCGTATTGATGGTGGTGGTGGTGGTGGTTGGGTTGAAGGTCGTGATGGGCAAAGTTTACACGTCTCCCAGGTTTAGGCTCACTGCTGGTGGCCTCTGCCGCAGTAGTTTCCAGGTAGTTCCTCGCGTCGTGTGGCTCCAAGTTCCAACCTGTCGGCTTAGTCGGGCTGCCTCTGCCTCTGCCTCTGTGTCTGGTGGGTGTGGGAGGGAATCCGGCGGCTGAGCGGCTGCCAGCCCCCGCAACAAGGCACATCGCAGCAGGTGGTCTCCAGCGAAGGGCTCATCTGGGCAGACTTTCAGGCTGCATCCCGGGTGGCCGGCTGGGCATCGGGGCTTTTGGACATCCATCGCCTTCGAATGGCATCGCTGGAGTAGAAAGAAGTAGGACCTGGGTCTGGCTGCCTTGGAATTCTCGAGGTTGCCCTGCCCTATCTCTTGTTGAAGGTTGTCGACGGGGAAAAAGATAGGATTGCCTGTCAGAAAATCCACTGTTCATCCCAACCTGACAGTGATGTACTGGGGAATCCGAGTCTCTGCATCGAGGATGGGACGTCCTGCATGCAAGTCAGAGGGGACAGCAGGGAGTTGAGGAACCGGTGAGAGTCAGCCCTGTGCAGCTGGAAGTGACATAACCGGAGGACGGACAGAGAGTCGGATGGAAAGGCGGAGAACGGGAGGAAGCATCTCGTGCTATCTCGTCGCATCGCATCGCATCGCATCGCATCGCAAATGTTGTGTCTGGGAATGTTTAGGTGGTGGAGGTACAACTTGGAAAGTACCTGGGTAAGGCAGGCAGGCAAGGCAAGGCAAGGCCGGGGTGCACGTGTCAGCCCCAGAACCAAACGTTTTCCCTGTTTGAGCTCTATTCTTACCTGCCACTGCCCTGTGTCCCTGTGTCCCTGTGTGGCCCCTGTCCCGACGGATACCCGTTCTTGGTCTCTGCCTGATGGCTGATGGACCTTCTCGATGTCCATCGTGTGCTGTTGCTGCTGCTGTTGCTGTTGCGTATTGACCCCTCCAACCTCCATCTTGGAGTTGCACAACCCGATTCTCACCTTTGCGGTAAACGTGCAGGTCCAGTGCAGGTGCAGGTACCCAGCCCGCCTGCGCTTGCAGTCCGAGTACTTCAGTTACATCATCAGCTCCTGCCAGCCCACCGCAGCTACCTTACCTATCAGCGACCAAAACATTCCGTCTCCCTCTCTCATCTCGTCCTTCCGTCTCTCACTTTTCGGACACACCTTTAATCGTTGCATCCACCCGCATGCGCATACTCAATACTCATACTCATCCTCGCCTGCTATCGCTCGCGCATGCGCATATTGTCAACGGCCTGCGCCTCCCACTCGCTCGCACACTTGACTCACTGGACTTACCTACCTACCTCAAGTTGGCCTCATCCCGCTGCTGCCTTACATCTCCCTCGTACGATGACCTTATTGCAGTCCGCATTTGAGGCGCAAATACTCTAGCTTCCCGTTATTAGTACACCTGATACCCTTAACTCTGGTCGCACTTCAACGACAGCCCGGCTTGTTCCTCCCTCCCGTCCTCCTCACCCAACGAGTCGATTCAACAACCTGTTCGCTCCAAAGCCACGCTCCTCTCGGTCGTGGGCTGTCTCCAGCTGGCCGCCCGCCATCGTTCGCCGCGCCAAACGCTGCTGCCGGCGCCGACTTGAAAAGCCATCACCGGTATATTTGGCTCCCTCGTCCGATCTCCGCACAGCATTCCTGGGGACCTTTTCCGTCCGCGAAAAACTGTTGATGTGGAAAGTCCGGCCGGCCCTGAATGGCGACAGCGACCACAGAGTCCGACTCGAAAGAGTCCACGGCTCAACCTCAACCTCAACCTCAACCTCAACCCCAGCCTCAGCCTCAGCCTAAACCAACTACTTCAGATCAAAAATCTCCAAAATTTTACGGTTATCTGATCAACCAGGACAAGCGTCCAACAGCCACCTTTGATGCTCTGCTGCGTGCCATCGGAAATCACATCGTACGTGCCGTCACATTCCCCATCCGCAGCGGCCTCTTTCCTCCACCCCGCTTTGACTTTGCGCTTCCGGTTCCCAGTCACTGACGTACCCCGCCAACCCAAAGATCACAGAAGTTGGCGACAAAGATGTCCAGGCCTTGACTCCTCAAAAGCTGGCTGCCTTCTACAGGGCTGTCGGCGGAAACTACGATGGTGAGTACACCATCTGCCCTTTGCGCGCAGCGCAGACATGTTATGCTGACGCGCCGTCATAAGCCCTCTTTATCGAGATGCCCCACCCCGCCATTTCTTACATATGGCAGGTCACCGGCTGCCAACACTCCATGCAACCCTCCGACAACGACTTTGACGCCCCTTCCGTCCCCGCCTTGACACAACGAGGTTTCGTACGATGGGAGATCATCGAAATTCTGCTCGACCCAGAGGAGCATGTTCCCTTCATTCAGTATGCCGTCAAGCACTGGAACTTGAAGCACCCGGAAACGAACGAGCCTTTCCCTCCAGACCTGCCAACTGAGGCCTTCCCTACCGAACCCGATCCTGAAATTTCCGCCTGGCACAAGAAATGCGCGGAGAAGCTTAGGAAAGCCGCCGCTCCCAAAGAAGATGCTGCCTCGCCCAAGACCGCAGCCCCGTCCCCAAATTGGCCGCCAAATAGAGATGAGCCCAGGGTGAAGGCTGCGTACGTACACGTTCGCAACCCCTACCCGAAGCCGTCACCGCCTCCCCGCGGTCCTCAACCCGACTACTTTGCAAGCCCCGGCCGCCCGGTAGCTTACAACCATGTACAAGGCCACGGCGGACGTTATCCTCCGACGCGGTTGAACATCCCGGCTCGGTCCCCCGAGCAAGATCGATACCGGGGCCCCAACTCACCACCCGATCACAGGCGCCGGAGCTTTTCCGATTATCCATCACCTTCCGCAGAGCCTATGCATGCATCGGAGCACCTTCACCCCAATAGGCCGCCTGTACAACCACGCCGGCACAGCCAACCTCGTCACTACTCATCGTCTTCGTCAGACTCGGATGACCCAGGGAGCCCCAGATCCAAGCGCAGACCCCATACGCACCATTCCAATGAGCCACCTCCGCCAGGCTTCAGGCGCGTACCTCCTCCTGCGCCTGCGCCTGCTCCAGTCCCACCTCTTGGGGCTCGTTTACATCGTACAGAGCTTCGACCTGACGATCCGCGCCGTCGTAGCATCCCCATTGTTGAGAAAATCAGCGAAAAGGTCGCATCCATCCTCCCAACCGGGCGATCACCAGACCGTCAACGGAGTACCTCGGGTCGCCGCAGCGATCCATCATCACGCCGTAGCCGCGAGCACCTGCCTACGTCAAAACTGAACCGCAGTTGGCCTGATCATATCCCTCCGGATGGTTCTGAAGCTTCAGATTCCGAAGAGGAAGGTCGCCGGCGTCATCTGATGAGAAAACGCAAGGAAATGGAAGAGAGGGAGCTTAGGGAGAGAGAAAGAGAGAGGGAAAGGAGGGAAAGAGACCGTGGCAGAGACAAGGACCGCCGGCGCGACAGAGAAAGAGATAGAGATCTCGAGCGCGACAGAGAACGCGACCGCGAACGCGTGGTAGACTGGGAAAGAGAAGAAGACCGCGACGCTCGAAAGCGGCGAGAACGGGCGCACCTGGTGCGACCCGACAACACACGCCGGACCAGCAGCCACGCTGATGTAGACCGCATGCGTGAACGGGCAGAGCCTCCATGGGATCCTCGCGACCGCGAGCCCCGGGATGACAGAAAGAGATGGAAAGAACCACGTGGTGCGAGCCCCACGATTTCTGGCGTTGGGGGACGACAATACCCAACCAAACAGGCTTGGGATTGAATGAACATTTGATTTAAGCAGGCGATTTAGAGCGGTTTGGTGGATTCGAGTTGGATATAGGGCTGGGATATCATGAGATTTACGTTTCAATTTCTGTATAACATGCCTACCCCCTCACAACCGAAAGTCGGATGAGCACATTCATATTTTAGCATGAGTTCTTCAGAGTTGTGACGAAGGCAGTCTGAGCTGACTATTTTGAGGCATGGATATCTGGAAGCATTTTCAGCCAAGCGGAACAGGGACGTAAATACTTTCCACATCACCACATCGCTCCTTCCTCTTGTAGTGACATGGTCCTCCGCCGCGCCTTCCAGATTCCGTGCAAAAAATCTACACGTATGGCATCTTCACCACCAACGTCCGCTCCCTCCCATCTCCCTCACACACCATTCTCATCTCCGTCTAATCCCATTCCCGGCCTCAGCCTCAGCATTGATACTGTACCTGTACCTCACCTAACACACATCATGTGCAAGAATCTCTACATACATTTCACCCTCTGCGGGTGCCACCTCCTAGTTCAAGACTACCGCTGCAGGTGTTCATCCACCCAACCGAAGAGCCGCGTCTACGAAAAACTGGCGCAATGCGACTACCACCACTCTTGGTACCGTCGCCGCTGGCGCAAAAAGCCATCCTACTCGGAGTATCTTAGCTGGGTCAAGATGCTCAGAGGCTCATCGCCCCACGAGGAGGAGAGCCGCAAAGACGACGACGGGGGCGCTGAAGAGCAAAAGTCAAAGACGATGAACAGAAAACGAACAATCCCGAGCTCGTCCGAGGACGAATCGGCCGCCGTCAGGACAAAACGGCAGCGCAGAGACAACAGCGGTAGCAAAGACACCGCCGACAAGCACCATAAAGACGGAGACGCGGAGACGAGTTCGGACGCGGAGACGAGTTCAGACGCGGAGACGAGTTCGGACACGGTCAACGCCCTATTCGAGAGAGGATCCGCCGCCAGCCGACGAGCGGAGAGATGGAGCAGAGCTTTTGAAGTAAGGGTTCTTGACAGCGACCAGCACAGCGACGAGTTTGCGCTTTCGGATGTCGTCGACGCAGTGGTGAGGTTTTCTCGGCGGCCGGGTGACGAGGGCTACTCGTGGTCGGATGAGTGCGGCGAGTATGGGTTACTCGACGTTGATTGAACTCGGCAAGTATCATTCGGTATCTCGGAAGGGTATGGCTTTCGTATTGGAATTGCTGTTTTGGAAGTCTCAGTCTTATGTTGTGTTGAACAGCGAGGAGTCTTCGGGCTTGAACCAGCGCAGAAGCAGGTTTATGTAGTAAAAATTCACTTATATTGACAGCGTTCGACTGTGTGACATACCTACAGCTGCTGGTAGCATAACAAGTATGGTTATATTGATTACAGCCCGAAAGTAGTTGTTTTCAACAACGATACCCCCAGCGACGATAACGATGCCAGACATAGGCTAGAAGAAAGCAAAATGTATGGTCAACCTTGACGCTTAATACACTTAAGTAGTTTTTATATGTTCTGAGTTTCTTTACAGGGGCTACATATAGCTTGGACCGCATAGAACTAGGAATCCATGGTCATTTCACCAGATGGGGTTCACTTCAATATGAGTCAACTTCAATTCGATTCTCTCTTAAAAAGACAAGCCGTCTTCATCAGCGCACAAACTGGTCAGCAAACGCCGCCCCCAGCCCGACCTCCTCGTAATGCTTCCTGGCCTTGTCGAGCTTACTGAACACATCCTCCACACCGACAGGCACCCCGTCCGGATCAACATAGATATACGCCCCCGTCACATGGAACATGGTGACCATCTCCCCGACGTCCTCCGGCACCTCGAGCGTGTGGATATCGCCGGGCGGCTCGTACGCGTAGCCCCCCTCGGTGGCCCACCACAGGTGCTCGAGGTAGTGCCACCGGCCCTTTAGGACCGTCGCGTGCACGGCGCCGGCGTGGCGGTGGCGCGAGAGGATGCCGGAGCGGCGCACGCGGAGGATGTTGACGAAGTAGCCCCCCGAGACCGAGAACAGGAGCGGTCGGAACCAGACCCCGGGCGCCTGCGGGACCCAGAGGCGTTCGTCGCATTCGATGTCGAATATGCCCGGGATGACGAGGTCGTCTGGGACCGCGGGGAGGCGGGGGCCGCGGTAGGGTACGGCGGCTTGGTCGAGGCGGGGTTCTGCCTTTGGGTCTGAGGCGGGTGTCGTTGGCAGGGTGTGCGTGACTGTTTCCGTGGACATGTTGGGTTGAAGACTGGTTTTGGGGATGTTGAATTCGAGGAAATGGTGGTTGAAGTAGAATGACTTGGAGAAGTGTGTTGTTCAGTACGAGAGAAAGGCTGCCTATATCGCGTGCTTCACGCAATAAATATCAGTCAAAACTGCGTGAGATGGTCTTGTTGAGCTGTACTCCATCTGAGAGCACCATGTTACAAAGCTCAATGCCTGTCCATCTCTGCCCGGCGCTAACGGCGGCATACACCCATATCCAAGATCCTCGAATCCCATCGGGTTTATCTCGGACAGGCAAGGTTACACCTCTTCATCTCCTCGACTTTTGTGCGGCATTATGAGATTTACATGAATGTCGGCGCGTCAGGTAATAGCCAGCTTCCACCCCCGATGCTTGACGACATCCAGCCAGTCAACCCGGTCCCGGCCAGCACTCCGCGACCCAGAGACCCGCAACCTCCACACCTCGTCGAGGACATCAACGCAAGCCTCGACGTTCCGGAACTTACGCAACCCCACAATCGTCCCAAGTCGGTCTCGGATGGCCTCGACGTGAGCCGTGGCCCGCGCTTCCCCGCCCGCGATGAACAGCGGGAAGACAAGCGTGCACTCGGCCAGGCAACCCTCGGGCATGTCCTCGGCGAGGTGGCAGATCCTGTCAACGCACCCCTGGATCTTCGCCTCCAGAACGTCGGAATAGCCGGGGACGTGCCGACGGATCGTGCGGTACAGGTAGACGAGTGCCGCGTGACGGTAGGCCTCGCCCAGTTGAGTCAGGTATGGCGAGCCTTCATCTTCTGAGGGACAGCCCCAAGCGAGGATTTCGCTCTCGAGAACCCGAGCGCGGTCTGAGAAGGATGGTTGAGTGGGATCTCCGCCAGATGCCTGCCCGGCCTCGACGAAATCAGCGTTGAGAGCACTAGTCTCCGATATCAGGAACAGCACCCGCGAAGCGAACCCAAAGTACGGATCCGCAAAGGAGTCGTCCTCCGACATCCAATAATCTCCGAGCAGAAACGGTCGACAGTCCATGGAGACGCTCATTAGCACGTCATGATAGGCAAAGTTCCGAAGAAGCCACTTGCCCTCGGGAGACGACAGACACGTGGCCTCCGTCCCGGGGTCTAGGGTCTGGCTACACGGTTCGGCTTTCAGGGCGGCTGCGGCACCCGCGAGATGATGATACCAGATGTCTGTCGGGTCCGATATCGACTCCATCGAGCACAGGACCATGGTCACGGCGAGACACATTTCCGGCGATAGCTCGGAGTCCCGCATCGCCGCGTTGAGCTTGTTCAAGGCCAGGCCCCGGTGTTGCAGGGCTACGTCTTTGAAATCGTGAGACCGTAATGCCAAGTGCGAAGATGCCGACGCTGCGAGGGCGTACATGAGAGGTTGGCACTCGAAGGCCATCGGCATGAGAACTAGTATTACATGTCAGGGATGGAAACGTCGACCCCACAGCCGATCAGGCTCACGAACCTGATAGGAAGCAGTTGTTCTCTAGATTCGTCGTGAGAAGAAATGCCAGAGTAACCGTGTAATAGCGCAGCATGGATCGCCTGCTGGCGACCAAATTGGCGGGCTCTGCATCACCGGGATTACCAGCTGAGACAAAGTCCAAAGGCTTGCATAATTGGGCGATGCGGACAACCTCTTTGTGTGAACGACAAAGACAAATGACAGAGTTCTCTGCGTCGGTCCTCCCCGGGTTTTCGGGGGACAGGGAGGAGGGGGAAGAGGGTTTGAGCGGTCGTGGAGTCTCTCTCTTGCAGATCAGATTCAGACGTGAGCAGTGCCCGCATATCGGGTATGCCTGGTCACATTTCTTCTTCCTTGCATTTGTGAGCCGTGGCTGATCACGAAGTGAGGCATGATGGGTTCTTACCTCTGTCGGCATGTCACGCACCCGCGTCTTTGGCGCGTGTATCCACCTTTCTTGGACCCCGGTCTCATGGTGATGAGCGAGTTAACGGTTTTGCTGTATGAACAGTCAGGCGAAACAACGATTTGTTGATGAAATTTGGGGATACTCGGCGCTATGGGCGGTCGTGATGCGGGAGAGTTTGGTTGAAGAGGGTCGACGAGGGCGTTGTACGTGCTGATAAGGAGTTGAGGTACGGCGCCAACGGCGGGGTGGGTACGACCGGAGCCAAGTTGGGAACTCAGGGGTATGCCGGCTCTCATGTAAGTAGTCGACACAAGACAGATGCGCCTTAGAACCGAACCCCAATAGACAGTTCTCTATCAGAAATCGCCCAAATTGATGCAGTCGGTTGAGGGGCAACTTGTCATTGGTGCTGTGTGACAAAACTTTTGTCGCCTACTTGCGTCTACGTTGTGGATGATGCTTGTGTGCACGTAGATTGTTTCATTCCATTCACGTAATTCATCACATAATGTAGTCTCGGGCTGGTAAGTCGACCCATCAAAAGAAGACATTTAGCGACAACATGAAATATGTCATTTCAGGAGCTTGGCTTATTGTTGCTACCTATATTGGTGCCGATGCTATGGAAACTACAGTCGTGGCTGGTCAGGCTCGAAAAAGTCCCGACTAACATCTTGAACTGCATTCTTCAGGATGTCAACCATTCGCCGCAACTCACCCTCAGTCACAACATACGGCGGCGACATGATTACATGCTCCACGTGAACCTCCCCAGTCGTCCCCAAGTTCCCCAGAATGTTTAGCCCCAGCGCCAACGCCCGGTCGACCACCCGCTTGCAGAACTGGGCCTCTGGAGAGAAGGGTATCTTCTTTTCCTTGTCCTTCATGAACTCGACGGCCCAGAACAGACCGCGTCCCCGGATATCCGCCACTGGTCGAAGTGGACCAAGCTCGGCGTTCAGAAGTCTCTCCAATACAGCTCCCATGTCGGCCACATTTTGAAGCAGATTCTCGTCCCGTATGATTCGTTGAACTTCGATCGCTGAAGCACATGCTACAGGATGTGCCTTGGATGGCGCATTTCAAGGTCAGTTAACGCTTCAAGTGAAGATACAAAGGAGAGACGCTAGAGAAGCTCACCTGGAAGGTGTGGCCGTGGGCCAATCCGCCTGAGCCTGAAGCCAGAGCTTCGAAGACCTTGTCACGGAGAAAGACGCCCGACAGGGGAATGAATCCTCCGCCGAGGGCTTTACCAACAGTCTGGATGTCTGGGCCTGAGATTCTCTCTTGCTCCCAAGCATGCATCGTGCCTGTCTTACCCATACCGCACATGATCTATGTCCAAATCTCGTTAATGCCCAATCTACTGAAGATGATCGGATTCACACACACCTCGTCTAAGATGAGCAGTATATCGTACTTGTCACAGATCTCCCGTACAGCCTTGAAGTAGCCCGGCACTGCGGGCAAACAACCAAGCGTAGTCCCGCTAACGGTCTCCGCGATGAACGCAGCTACGTTCTCGGGGCCGACGCGAAGGACCTGGTTTTCGAGCTGATCTGCGAGACGGAGCACGTACTCTTCATCGGTCTCCCCATCGCCCTTGAGACGATAGGCGTAGCACGGGTCCACGAAGCTAACATTGTTCGAAAGCCAGTCCCCGTACAATGCCCTGCGTGACGAGTGCCCAGAGACGCAGAGAGCACCGATGGTGTTTCCGTGGTAGCTCTGTTTCCGCGCAATGAAGTGTGTCTTTTGGGGCAGGCCCCTTTCGTGCCAGTACTGCGTGGCGAGTTTGATGGCGGCATCGGTTGCCTCGCTGCCAGAGTTGACGAAGATGGCTTTCGACAGGCCGCCTGGCCGGCTTTCGAGGAGAAGAGAGGCCAGTTTCTCGGTTGCGTCGCAGGTGAACTGGGCACCGGAGTAGAGGTAGGCTAGCTGGCGTATTTGCTTAGAGATCGCTTCGGCGACTTCGTCGCGCCCGTGGCCCAGACAGGAAACCGCCGGGCCGGCGGAGGCATCGAGAACCTCGCGTCCCGAGTCGAGGAAGAGGGTTACCCCGGAGGCCGAGACCACTCTCTCTGGACGTCCGGAAAAGGTACGGTGTAAGATGTTAGAGTCCGTAACAAAGGGATGAGCCATGTTGCAAAGTTGCCTCGTTGTGATCTCGAGGTTTGTCTGTTTGATAAACGCGGTCGATATAGAAGGATAAGAAGACGGTGCCACATTAAAGACCTCACAGACTTTGTGAACTTTGTTATTTGTGCCAATGTACGATTTCCTTAGATGACTCTATTAATCTGAAAGAGACCGCCGACCACCATGGTTGAGTAATAATACTGATGCAACCTGGGAACTGCTTATCACAACTGTAACAGCTTAGGTCGAGGACCCCTGCGCAGCCGCCGTTGGCGCCCACCAATCCTCGATTTGATATATGCTGATATGTAATCTCCATCATGGAAAGAATGGAGATATATCGGGATTGTCGTCAGCTCGGGGTTCGGATGTATGAAGTTTAGATTCGTTCATTCTCGGATGCCGGTATGCAAGCTAGGCTGGCATCAAAGGAAGTGAGATTTCCCCCGCGATCTTGGACTCCGGATGTTTTGAATTCGAGTCATGGGAAGCGTATCAATGGTAAGTCGGGGTAGTTCGAGCAATTCACACAAGTCAATCCCAGTCGTTCCGCCTATCATTTGATTTAGAGGAACGAAGAGGGAGCTGTAGTTGATGGCGGTTGACGTTTTGGACTTAGCTCGTGATCCAATGACGAAGTCATCTTTTGGTTTATGTCAGTCTTGACCTGCACCTTATCTGCACACTCCCGGAAGGCATACTCGCAAGACATGATTTAAGGCCATCATCCCACCGACTGAACCTTCAACTCCTGATGTCACAACTGCCCGACGCCCTGAGAGCTTCATTTTGTACGCCTACTCATCGATTCCTACTCTTCCTGTCACCCAGTAGTCTCCTATCTTCCTACATTCATCTCTACTCATCCGCAAACGATGGCAACGACATTGGGGGTGGACACCCTCAAGACTCCCAATGACAACAGTGCCTCACAGCCCGAGAAACGCGAAGATGAGCCTGGCGATGCGGAGAGCATCCAAGATGGCGCCCAGGAGCAAGAGAGAACCGAGGCAACCCATCGCGGGTTCAAACCCCGTCATTCACAAATGATCGCCATCGGCGGCGCTATCGGGACCTCTCTTTTCCTGGGCACAGCCCAAGTCCTACGTGTTGGTGGCCCGGCATTCCTCTTGGTCTCGTACGGCGTCCTTTCTATATTGGTCTACGGCATTGTGACCGGCATCGCAGAGGTGGCAACCTATCTGCCCGTACCCGGAGGAACCATGAGCTACTATGGAAACAAATACGTCTCCCGCAGCCTCGGCTTTGCCATGGGTTATCTCTACTGGTACTCTCTCGGGATCTTAGTGCCCTATGAGCTTGTTGCCTCGACGCTCTTGATCGGCTATTGGAATTCCCCCGTCAACCCAGCCATTTGGATCACTGTTATTCTTGTTATCATCGTCCTGCTCAACTTGCTTCCGGTCCGCTTCTTCGGGGAAGCCGAATTCTGGAGTGCAGGGATGAAGGTCATTCTGATTCTCGGCCTCATCTTCCTCTCGATTGTCCTATTTTTTGGAGGAGGCCCGAACCATGACAGACTCGGGTTCCGGTATTGGAAAGATCCCGGCCCCGTCAACACCTATATCGAAGAAGGAGACGCTGGTCGCTTTATTGCTCTGCTGCAGTCCTTCATCTTGGCGTCATTCGCCTTCGTCCTGTGCCCGGAGCAGCTCATCGTCACAGCCGGGGAGATGCAGTCTCCGAGACTAAACTTACCACGAGCCGCGAGACGTTACATCTGGCGTCTAATCATCCTCTTCATGCCGACCATCATCGGGATCGGAGTCGTCTGTCCCTCGAACGATCCGAGACTGAGCGTTTCCGGAACCGCCAGCTCGCCTTTCGTCATCGCAATCCGAAACGCCGGTATACCCGTGTTGGACAGCATCGTCAACGCGTTGATCCTCCTCTCGGCGTGTACCGCAGGGAACGCGTTCTTGTATTCTACGTCGAGAAACCTCTACTCCCTCGCGATCGCCGGCAACGCTCCGGCCGTGTTCAAGAGATGCAACAACTATGGTTTACCTTACTTCGCCGTCGCCGCCAGCGCCGCTTTCAGCCCCCTCGCATATCTCAGCCTGTCAAACACCAGTCTCACTGTGTTCAACTGGCTCATCAACATCACCAACTCGGCCGGCTTCATTAGCTGGATCTGCTGTGGGGTGATTTACTTCAGGTATCAGAAGGCAATCCAGTTCCACGGAATTGAATCGCCATATCGGTCACGCGTACAACCTTGGGGCATGTGGGCGGGCACTATTGGTGCTGTTTTCTTGATGCTCATCAATGGCTTTCAGATGTTCCTCCCAGGTCAGTGGTCGGTGGGGGGCTTTTTGACCGCCTACATTAGTATTCCAGTGTTCTCGGCGATATACGTGGGCCATCGAATTTGTTGTCGTCAAGATAGTTGGTTGAGAGAACCTGGTGATATTGACATGACTGAAGGTTTGGACGAGGTCCTGGCTGCAGAGCTTCCGACTCCGGCCCGGGGAAATATTTCCAGATTTCTACACGCGTTGATCGAATAACTAGTTATTCGTCAGCTTCTAGTCGTAATAAGTCAACAACATTACGGATACTCCGCCGTCCAATCTCTGAGAATTCCCGCATGAATAAGCTTATCCTCTGACTCGAAGGGTCGTTCGAATCTAGGCTCGAACGCGTCCTTCTCCTTCCCGAATCCATACCCCAGGGTCGGACGCAGAGGACCATCACCTGGCCTCACCACCATTCCCCGCAGTGAAGGAACCGGGTACGGGTTCTCGCCATCATGGTAGAGGAACTGTTGCAACTCATCTTCGAGCCAGACGGCGCGCCCTGCCAACATGACATAAGGGTGATCTCTAATGAGCAGGCGAGGCCTCACGATTCGTTTCTGCCAGCCCAAGTCGTCACGAATACCAAAGAGCAGCTCTCTATAGTTGCCATGGTGATTCATGAACCATATAAAGCTGAGTTCCACCGATTGCAGGGTTTGCGGCAGTGCCGACAGAAAATCAAGCAAATCCTGCTGCTGGACGAGAAAGCGCGACAGCCCAAAGTGCGCCAAGTTTTTCCACGCCTCGACGGGGAAAATGGATCGCAAGGGGATAAAGTGATCCAACACCCAATGCGAGGGAACCGGCGAGTCTTCATGGCTACCTTCTTCGTCGGTCTCCAAGGAAAAGTGTCGCAAATCAGCCTCCAGAGCCTTTCTCAGACGCCCGGTGCGGAAAGCAAGGTAGTTGTTGTCTTCTTGCGGGGTCACCATGAGGTTGAGGATGAGTGTCGTAAAACCTGGCTTCTTGATTACAGAAACGAGATTATCATACTCGACACACGGCTCCGGTGCGCGGAAAATGCAACTCGTGAGCCCAGACCAGACCTGGTTACCGTCGAAAACCAGCTCCGGGATCTTTGTGGTCTCCTGCCGAGCGAGAATGCTGATAATACGGCGGAAACCACGCCAGTTGCTCTTGTAATCCTCACCGTCCCAATCCCCAACGGGTTCTCTGTTTTCCGCTTGACCAGCTGGCCAGCCACGAGGAAGCGGGCAGTTGAAGCCGTACGGAAGAGCGCGAATAGCAGGCGTTGGATATAGTGGCTTGAAAAGAATACCGTGTGCAGCAGGGGTAAGGGTAATCCTCTTCAGGTTGGGGAATCTGTCCTTTTCTAAAGCCCACTCGAAAGCGGCTACATCGGCTGATGTAGAAAGCACTTGGTCTTGTTGTGCAAGGAGGTCCTGATAGTGAGCGTAGGCGACTTCGAGAGGCAGCTGGGCTAGAAGCTGTTTCGAGGTCTCGAGATGCTGAGGCAAGGTTGCGACATCGTATTGTTGTCTATACTCCAAGTACTCAATGTTGTCTTTGCAGTGTCTGACATACCAGGGCCGAACGCCAAATGGGAACTTCTCTCTGCGGCCGCCTTCATCATCGTCATCCTCTGAGTCGTCGGAATCATCATCCAAGTCTTGGTACCCGTCCCGGAATCTCAGGTCTGGAGGTGGCGGCTTCTCGTAGCGGGCATCGTCCCAGACTATCTCGCGGACGTCGTGGCGGAAAGTATCATGTTCCGCGACGGCGCGGAACACGTCCACGTTCAGGGGACTGGCGGATATGAAAACGCGCTTGAAGCGAGGACGGGCGAGTTTCGCAAGCCTTTTGCAGGTTAACCGCAGGGCTTTGAGGTCGCAGTTATCAAGGTGAGAGAAGATGAGATCGGATATCTCGAAGGGCGAGGTGGCGATGGAGTCGATGATGGATGCAGACCCCATGGTGGGTAGGGCGGGTAAAGCAGCCGCCATGGAAGGCGCCTGGAAAGATGGAGAGACGAGATGCTGTACGTTGGTATTCTTGGCTTGAGCGAGTTTGCGCTGTTGGCTCGTTAATCAACTCAAGCGCTGACTAACCCATCCTCATGGGTGCCTGTAGACGCTAAAATACGGTAACTGGACCCCGTTTGTTATATACCTAGTAGATTGGCATCTCTCTGCAGCGCAAGATTCAATTGAGATGAGTATGTGTACGAGCGACGTTGAACTTTGGTACGAGATTAATATATCATGACCTCAACCCCCATTTCAATAAACTGGGCTTATCCCATTTCAGCCATTCTTCCAAGGGCTCTAGACCTGAATACATTGCCCTTATGATTATACCCAGTTCCTCGGCGCTATCAGGTGTCGCTGGTATCATGTCCCTATCCCAATTCTTCATCGTGACCTCGATCTTGGGACCTCGCGAAAAGGCAGCCCGCCATTCGGCTGCGGATAGCGCTTCCCACAAAGCTGCTTGAGCCGTGAATCCCAAGCTCATGACTCCCGCCTCCGAACTATCCCAACCCTGTTTGAGAAACGCATAGGTTCCGCAAACCACCTCGGCCGTCAACACCGTGCGCCGGACGCTCTCCTCTCTCACCCAACCACACCAGTCGTCAGAGAATCCAAACGGACGGAGTTGCTCTCGCAATCGACCGACCCATGACAGCAAATAACGTTCGTCACGTTCGGCTTGGGCCTGCTGGCGAATATTCGACGAAAAGAGACGAATGCATTGGTAAATCAGCAGTGCTTGTGCTGGAGCGAGCAAGTCGATTTCCGCGGCCGGCTGGCTGGACATGTCTGATTCAACTGTGGCGATGAGAATAGCGGCTCGCCGGTCAATTTCGGAGTTCAAGAGCTGCATGTTTGTTCCACTTTTCATGGCGTGAAGCGCGCTGGCAGCGAGTGCTTCTTGAAGGGCCGTGGAAGCGGCGACTTGAGTGGAATGTATGAAAGCTGTCTGACCAGTATCGACGAGTGTGCGGGGTTGTAATCTCAATCGACGAGCGGCATACTCGCTCCGCTCTTGAAAGACGCTTCCTGTGGTAATAGGGCCAGAGTTCAAGTCCAACTCGGTTGCCGGCAGCATTTGCTGAACGGTACCGGGCGTGCCCGCTGAAATTCCCGGTTCTAGAGAGAACAGACTTGTTCCACCCGACTGAAAGACTTCGTCTATCAAAGACGACATCCCTGGTGATAGTGGCTGTAAAACCGGTGGGATTGTAGCTGGTGCTGACACGCCATTCTCACTCAACAGCTGGGGCTCTGAGAGAGCTTGCAGATCTGAGATGTTGCGATCGGAGGGCGTGTCATCTTCAATCTCAAGCTCAAAAGTGCTTGTGTCTAGCATCGAAGCGCTCTGTTGATAGGTCTCAGCCCAAGGGTAGACGCACTTGGAGGGTCTGGTTGCGCATCGTCGGCAGGCCGGCAAGCCGAGGTCGCACCGCCTCTTCGCCTTCACGCAATTGATGCATGACTTCCGCCGCGAAGAGATCATATCTCCGCATACAAATTGAAAATAAAAGGGTTGTTGACTTTGAAGCAACGAGCAGCCTCTGGATTCACAGGGATTTGAAGAGTGATGGAGGGTGGAGGTTGACTAATCGATTTCCGCAGGCTCACCAGCCCAGTGTTGTCGGAGCCAAGTGGGGCCCTGCAAGAGCGGGATTCGAGGCGGAGTTCCGCGTGTAAGTGCTCGCTGCGATACAGAGAAGGCCGAACGGAAGATGATGAGATGTATTTGTTCTGACATTTTGGTGTAAGGTTTTTGCATATATATATCTGATTGTTCTACTTCTTCCATTAAGTTCATCCTTACTGAGAATTCAAAATCAAGATTCTTCTCATACGCCACCACGGATATCAACTTCCAAGTGAGTCCAGTATGAATAACCAGGTGGCTGACGGCGCGAAAACTCACAAGAAGTCTTAGAAATATGTCTGAAATTCAACTGAACTCCAACTCGGTCTCCCTTGGTGACTGGGTAGACGAGCTCTTCAAAAAGATATTCTTCCAACCCGACGACGCGCTTTCCAAGGAAGTCTTCACGGAGTACATCGCCCCCGATTTACTCGTCAGGTATGCAGGCTCGGATTTCCTTACTTACACGCATACACCTACTAACACTGCGCCGCCCCCAGATACAACCACAGTCGCTTCACGTACGACCAATTTCTCGACGCCATCACGCAGGGCCGGATGAAGGATTCGATGAGCATCCAGTCGAACGACGAGATCCAAGCCTGGGACGCCCCGGACGGATCCGGCGCCGGCTGCGTGGCCCACATGTCGCTTTTCACCCTGACGGACAAGCAGACGAATCAAGCCGTCAAGTCTTCGAGTCTCATTCTGGCGAATGTGCAGGTTCGCGATGGGAAGAGGGTGCTTGCTGAGCTGACTGAGATAGCGAAGTGAGGGCAACTGTGTTGAACTGAAAGCGGGCTTGGTTTTCTTTGAAACTGCTTGAATTCAGCAAATATGGCCAAAGTTCCGCAGTCTTTGTAGACCAAGTAGCCTATAGAGGAGTGAACAGTATCTAATAATGCCCTCGGTGGATTATCTATGGGAGAGCGGATGGGATCTCGAGTTTCCAATTGGTATGGTCATAAGTGACGTTATCGTGAACGCATACGTCTTAGCTTACAGCCTCTATGCTTGTATATGTATTTCATTATTGATTATGATCTTAAGACACCATTATAAAATAGCCTCTGGCTGCGAGATGTATCAATCAAATCTATCCTCATTCTAAATATCCCAGCCATAATCCAAAACCGAAAACGCCATCATCTGGTATCAAATCGTCTAGAGTGGTGAATCCCATCTTCGCAACGCCCTTCCTCCCCTTCGACATTCGTATGCGTCCGCTCGACCTCACTCGCCATTCTTCCTCCCCTTCTCCACGTCCCTCAAGTCTTCTCTATCAGTGTCCTCGCTCGTGACCAGTCCCTGCTGAGTGACATGCTCCTGCTCGAGACTGTACCTCTTGACGGTGATGCTGAGGATCATACAGAACCCGGAAAACGCGATCAGGCTGATCCAGATCGACCTCAGCGCGTCGCAGTACGCCGTGACCAGTTCGGCCTTGAGGCTATCCGACGGCATCTGCTTGATGATCTCGACCACGATGGTGGCGTCGCGGGAGTACTCGTCGGCGAGGTGGGCCAGGTCTGGGACGTCGGCGAGACGCTCGCGGAAGGCGTTCTGGAAGATGACGCCCGAGACGGCGACGCCGACGGACTGGCCGAAGGTGCGCAGGAAGGAGTAGAAGGCGGCGGCCTGGCCGTTGAGGGCCGGCTCGCACGCCGCCTGGATCGAGAGTGCCATGGCCGGAAACAGCATGCCAGTGCCGAGCCCGATGGGGATGTTGAGCCAGACCCAGGCCGGGATCGTGGTGCCGGGCCGCATGAGGCAGAGGAGGCCGGCACCGAGTGTGGTGATGACCCAGCCGGCCCAGATGGACCAGCGGTAGCGGCCCGTGATGCCGGCGACGAGGCCGACGGCCATCGCGGCGGGGGCAACGGTCAGGGTCTCGGGGAGGACGGCGACTGCGGAGATGACGAGAGAGTAGCCTTTAACGGCCTGGTAGTAGAGAACTGCAACTTGTTAGTGACTGCCGGCGATATGGGGAGAAAGGGGGTGTATCCTACCGAGGAAATAAAGAAGGGACCAGAGAATCATGCCGTGAAAGACCGTCATGATGTAGTTCGCAATCATTGTCCAGTTGTTGAAGATACCCTTGTCGATCATGGGCTCCTTCGCAAACCTAAGCTCCCAGACTCCGAAGACGACGAGGATGAAGATGCCGAGGATCAGCGGGAGAAGCACTCTGAAGGATTTCCACTCGTACATGACGCCGCCCGTGGAGAGGCCGAAGAGAAAACTCGTGGAGCCCGCGGTGAATAGGAAACTGCCAAGCCAGTCGAACCGGCCGAGCTTCGCCATGATGTGGCCCGGCACCTTGGCCTGCTTCAGGAAGAAGAAGATCATGACGACACCGAGGGCGACGACGGGCAGGTTGATCCAGAAGATCCAGCGCCAGGTCACGTTCTGCGCGAAGCCGGCGCCGATCAGGGGTCCCGTGACGGTGCCGATGGACCAGACCGCGGAGAGCAGCGAGAACCACTGGCCGCGGACGGCGAGCGGGACGAGGTCCGTGACGATGACCTCGCAGAGGGCGAGGATGCCGCCGCCGCCGATGCCCTGGATGGTGCGTCCGGCAATGATGACGGTGAAGTCGTTGGCGACGGCGCCGATGATGGAGCCCACAGCGAAGAAGAGGGCCGAGACGTAGATGAGGTATTTCCTACCAAAGATGGTGCTCAGTCCGGCGACTGTGGGCTGGAGCACGGTCGAGGCCAGGAGGAAGGACGTTCCGCTCCAGAAGGCTTGCAGCGCGGTGCCGCCGAGCTCTGAGCTCATCGTTGGGAGGGCGACGGAGAGGGTCGTTGCGTCGAAGGCGACGGCGAGGGCGATGGTGCAGAGGGCGCCGAAGGCGAGGAGGAACTCGCGGGAGGGTTTGAAGACGACCTTGCCATCTTTTTCGATATGTGTTGTTGGTTTGTCGAGGACCACTACTGGTGGTTCTGCTGAAGACATTTTGAAGGCTTCGATGACGCTCAAAGGCGATCAGAGGAGGATCGATTTGCTTGGGCGAGGTGTTTCTTTGTGTAAGGTGGTTGTCTAGAACTTTCGGTATTAGTTGATCGATTGTGTTTGTTGATCAGTGGTTATCCCAAAGACCTGTGAATCAGTGACCGGATGTTCGTGAGACTTATATCCAGGCCTCAACGATCCCGAGGGATTCTTAATCGCCAAATCGGGTATACAGAAAGATTACGCCCCCCACATCGTCACCTCCGACGGTCAACCATACATGGGGTGCTGCCTTGCGGCTCCGCATGGTGTCAGCCCGCCGGAGGAGCTTTGATTGGCATCTTCGCGACGCAAGAGCGGGCGTAACCTCTCATGACCCCAATGATGAATCACCTCCCCGGGGCATAAATCTCCGCTTGTTTTCTTCCTCGGCTGCGCACATCATGAAGCAGGCCGGATTGAAGTGAATTAGCTCCGAGGGACCAGGGACCCTTATCCCGGAGTGGATTCGGCTCAACCAGACTCCTGGTAAGGCTTAGAAATGACCAATCGTTCCCCAACGGACTGAACGGGCGAATGGTTCCACCGAAGGGGCACCGGGCTAGTGTGCCGACGGTCGGGCTATTGTGGGTCCAAGCCGGAGGTCGTGTTGGCACTAGCCAACCACCGGACTCAACGCCGGACCTTTGCCATTGCCTGAGCGAATGCGAATGAGATCGATGATAACTTGACGAGTCTTGACAACTGTCGGACTCCAAATTACAGATAATTCGACCGTTAGTCCGCTGCTTCGACGCAAATTCTCCCGACTTCGACGCTGGCACCAAGTAAGCAGCATCCATGACGAAGGATCATCATTGTCATCTGACGATTACTCTCCAGCTCCTGGCCAACCATTTCAGCCTGTCAGACTAACCCGATTTCACCCGGCCACACCCGTTTCTCTCAACATTGAAACATGTCAGCAATTTTGATACTGGGTAAATCATCGGGGCAGCTTGGTTTGGTTGGACTCAACACCGGTGCCTGCGATGTTGTGGTACTAGATAATCAGCGAACAGCTTTGGACAGTAAAAGTGATTGGCTAAATCAATCAAAGACCAGGATAACGTTCGAGATTAAGGATCACAACTTCGAGCGGGTAATAAGCCGAGTTTCTGATGTTATCTCCGGATTGCGATTCGGCCGAGAAACAATCGGTCTATTTCCTCATATAATGAGCACCTTTGAACCGAGAGCTGTTGCAGGGATTATTAGTTCACTGAGAGTCCAAAGGTCCGCACAAAAATAGCAACCTGGGTATTTCTTGCAAAGCTGAAGAGAATGAGCAGCGCAGGTTGGTGATACAACGACGGGGAAATATTCTTGAGAAATTTTGAGAGTCCTCTTTTGACGAAGGGCTTCCCTGCAAGAGCGTGGCCACTCAGCCGCATGACACCGGCAATGAACCAGCCTGTGTGGCCGATTCCGAACTCCGATGGGTGGCCTCCGAGTGGACGAAACTCCTCTCTCCCTGGCTTGCGGCAGAGAACGACAGGGCTAGAAGGCGATATTTTGACGAGAACGAGCAGGCTGCGGGCGTTGACGAGGAAGCTTACTTTGAGATCGCACACCAGCCTTGTCTATCGTTTCGTGCAGTTCCTCTACTCTTTCCTCATTTCATGAGAAGACAGTCGCTGATTCGAATCCCGGGAACAAGCTGAGTTGCCAAGACGCAAGCCTAACCCAAATATCTCTGGCGGGGAGGAGGGTGGGAACCAAACGTCAAACTTGTCAGAACTTTGTCGTCGAACGCGCATCCCCGCAGCCGAGAATGTTGGGGCAAGTCAGTCTGACAGTGAGATAGAATCTTCTCTGAGTCAAGTATCCTCGATGGTATTCCCACAGACCTCTCAAAGTTTTGGTTGTCAAACGTTGTTGTTAGCCGGGGCCAGCCTCACCCATACGAGCGATCAATCGGACTTAGACGACGAATAGTATTGCTTTGACTGCAAAATTTGAGTTGAATCGCTCGTGTTCTTTGTCGTATGCTGCAACAAACAGAATGATCAACAAACTACTTCATCGTCGACTGCGCAGTGAAAATGTCGTGTCGTAAAGGCATGGGACCCTTTACTGCAGTGGTCCCGGCCGCCTGACGGCATATCCCCGACCAGCTGGCCGCCTTGGCTAGCTGAGTGTCTGCAGACGGGAACTTGGGCCTCATGGAAGTCATAGCAGCTTCAAAAGGACGTGCGACGCCAACTTGTCGACATCCTTAAACACCATGCTGTGATGCTGAGGGTTGCTTCCCGCTAGGTTATTTGCTGAGATGATAGTCCAGAGCAGCGTTGGACACTTGCGCGGCTGCATGAAGCCTTGCCGTTGGCGCCTGGTTCGGCGATGGCGGTATCTTATTCGTGTTCCTGCGCTGCGTCCCCTCCGTTCAACGCCCGAGGGCCTGTCAAACTCGAACGGGCCGTTGCATATCTTGAGGCCGCCCAATCAGCCGTACAGAGAGACATCAGCCGTTTCTGAGGTTTTGCCGGTAGATGCCGCAGACGTCGCTGTCAGTAAGTTTGATGCAAGCAATCACGCACGGATTCTTCGCAGGGACGCATGAAGATTGACAGTCGATAAGGGACTTTTCGCACGAAGACGTAACTAGCCATGACAGCCGTCAGAGAACGAACGGCGAATTCGAGGTTGAGTTCATGCAGGTGAAGATAGTCGTCAGCCCGAGAGCGTAGTTCCGGATGCTATTAGGCTTTGATAGACAGCGTCATCCAGATGGATGAACGTCTGAGAGTGTTGAAGACGTTAGAAATAAACTCGCAGCTGAGGGCACGACCTGAAAAATGGACCCCGACGATCTGCGGGACCCACATCATTCTCGGTTAGCGCGGGATCATGTAAGCAGCACGCTTGCCAGTCTATCTCGACGACAACCCTACCTTCCTTGGATTTGTTCCTGCTACAGCACATGGAAAGTCGCGCCGAATCCTGCCTCAACAGAATCGACGAAAGTTTTACAGCCCTTGGAGTTGATCTCTGCCAAATCCGTCGGGATTGAGGTTGGATTCTTCCAAGGCTGACGACGATCTCCTGGAGAAAGAAACCCTTGAACGACACGTTGAAAATCACCAGATCCTGGAAGACCCTCTCTGTCATCGTCGTTCGGTTAGGACTGAGTCACGGACGCTCCTTGCCAGAGTTGGACTCATGCATCTTGTTTAAGGCAGAAGCCACGACCGGTATTCCTATTTAGGGTTGAACTTGATCGGATGAAACGATCCCACCAGCCCCGATGACGAATGAACGAGGCGACTCCACGCCGTCAAGTGTCGCGTGTGGGTGGGCAAGCATCTGACTACCAGACCGCTGGAACCGCCAATTCATCAAAGATTTATCCCGGCACTGCCACTCGACTCGATGAATGGATTACAAACCTATCAACCAAGAAAATGCGAACATCTCGGTTCGGATTAATCGACTTTCCCTGTCAGGTGTCTTGGAGAGGCTTGGTCGACAAAACAACGTGCTCAGCCCCACGGAATCCGCACAAGCCGCCATTTGCGATGCTGGAGATTCATTCAACCTCTGGCCTTACGCTCCGGAGCCGGAATCGGAACCGAATAGGCCAATACGTCTGTTCCCCTCTCAATGCCTAACGGCTGTCTGCTATCTGCGGTCAGACCCAGCGGCCATTTGATATGAACCATCTTTGTTTGATTGTTTGGATCAAGAATAAGCAACGCAGGCTCTCAGTGGCTCGGCGTGCAAAGTTCTGGGCGGGATTCGACGAAAGTGTTCCGCCGGGCCACCAACATGATGGGGCGCACATACACCCACGCCGGCTGACACCTGTCTGAGATGCCATCCATCGACCGGCTTGCCGAAGAGCCGGGTTGTTCCTTCAATGATCGACATCAGGATTCCGGCCGTTGTTGAACTCTTCCGGTACATTCTGTTTGCCGTCTCAAACAATTGACGCACGAGCCGATGGGACCACCCTTGATCGACGCAGTCCGCGCATCGTCAGGGCTTAGCGGCGCATGAAACAAACCTTCGGGAAGACCAGACAACGAAGTCTACGAGTCGCCCAATCCCCGGTTACCTGAGATCACCCTTCACCAACGGTGCGATCCCGCTCTATCCTTTTGGCCGTTATCATTCGTTAACACCTTGGATGGATGGCACAGAGTTTCGCACAGCGTCCCATCGGTGATCCAGCCCCTCCATTGCTTTTTGAGCAACCAGGCATCTGGCTTGCAGTCAACAGCCCTAGACGTTGGATTGCCCACAATATTGCCTGCAGTTCGTCGCTATGACATAGTGGTGTTCTGAAGTCTACCTCCCGCTTGATCTCCCGGCTCCCGTGTCTGGTCTAACCCGAAAGATTGACCTCGGAACCTGGGTCCTGGGACTGTCGGAACAAAAACTTGTGAAAAAGAGCTCGGCCCCTCCAACAATTTCGTAGGATGCTCCTATGGACTGTAGCACAACCCAATTGTTCTATGATCCCGACAACACACTACTGCAACTATGGTGAACACGGGAAAGCCATCTGGAGGCTGCAAACTATGCCGAGCCAGGAGAATCAAGTGTGATGAGGGGAAGCCGTTCTGCATGAGATGCAAGAAGTCTAGGCGCCAATGTCCAGGTTACCGGGATCCTTTTGAGGCCAACATTCGCGACGAGACCGAAGCGACGATCAAGAGATTCAAGAAGTCGAGAGGAGAGGACAGTTCCGAGGACGAAGGCAAGGGACTGTCGCCAGTGTGCAACAAGCAGTGCTTGACTTCGGTGGCCGGCCCAAAATACAAAACGTTCGACTACTCGAATCCCGCAGCTTTTCCCTTCCGCGCCGACGACGACTCTACCGAAGAAGATGATGACATCCCCGCGTCTTTGTTTGATTCCCTGGACGAACAGGCATCCTGCTACTTCTTGTCGGAGTTCATCATCGTCCCCTTCACGCCTACAGCCAGGGGCTACTACCGCTTTCTACCTCGATTTCTGAGTCGGCCAAACGTATCCAAATGCCTCTCGCAAGCTTATAAGGCCGTGTCCCTGGCTGCTCTGGCAAGTCGTCGCACCGTAAACGCGAATTCAGCTTTGTTCCATGCCCAGAACCATTATATGCGGGCTGTCAGGGCCGTTAACAAGGCTATCATGGATCCCGAAGAGGTCAAGAGCGATCAGACTCTAGGTGCTGTACTGATGTTGGCTTTCTACGAGGTAAGAGGCGCTAGATGGGGCAAAACTTAGGACTCGACTAACTCATGACCAGATTCTGACTTCTTCTCGGGGTTCCATCGCCGAGTACACGAATCATATGAAGGGCGCAGCCATCATTGTGAAGCTCAGGGGGCAGAAAGGCCTCGAAACACCTGAAGGCGAGGAGATGTTCGCCATTACTCGCAACCAGTGCCTTTCTATTCACTGTCTGCCTAATTCCCCAGAAGTAGCCGAGTTCACATGGCTTCTTCACCACGAATGCCGTGGCCGCATGCAACACGCCATTGCCAGCATGGATATCCAGAGCAGCCAGATCAGACAAGACGTCGACCGAATCATGGGACTCGGAGATCGTAAGCCGGAGACGATCCAAAAGGTCCTGGATGCGCTGAAGCGTGCCCAGGCACTCGAGGCCAAGTTCAAGAAGCTCAACAACGACCCAAGTCCGCAGTGGAAGGTCGACACGGTCGACTGGATCCCGGAGCGTCTCGATGAAGAATTGGACACTGCACAAACATTCGCCGGCCCCGTGTACGGCTTCTTCAACCTCCCTCTGGCCGTCCTCCACGTCGCCACGTGGTGCTGCCACCTCATGCTCACAACCACCATCCTGCGGTGCATGGCTTGGCTGGTGTCACCCGATGACTACCGCATGGGGGAGGAGTACGAAGAGCTGAAGCGCTCTGCGATTCTCCGTATCGAAGACACCATCGCTTCGGCGCCGTTCTTCTGCAAATGGAACGGCTACGGTGTCGTGGTCGCCCAATTTCCCTGCGGTAACACCAAGCCGGACGACCCGTTGAAGGGCGCCGCCGGTCTGATGATCCTGTGGCCGCTCGTCACCGCTTACACCAGCGATTTTGCGACTCCGCGGCAGAAGCGTTTCCTGAGGGGACGTCTCAGATATTTGGCCGACATCGCCGGCATCAAACAAGCCAACGTCTTTCTTAACGTGAGTTTGGAACCGAGATTGATGATGCAATAACATGCTAATAGTCCCCAGATGCACATGGAAGACGTCTCCTCTCCATCGAAAGAAATCGAACGCGATCGAAAGCAAGGCGTCCACTCGCCCTCGGACGGCCTGGACAAACTTCGCACCCTTCCGTTGTGATGGGCGAAATTGCACTTTCTTGAGGGCGTGGTCGAACGGCAACTCCACAGTCGTTCTTGATGCCAGTTGTACTCTATTTCTTTTCTCTCTGCGGTCTACTTTCAGCGTCAGCGACGTGTCGTTCCTTCGGTTCTTGTACAGACTTTCCATCTACTTTTTCACGCGTTCACGATAGCGGGCGGGCATTCTTCACAAATGGGACATTGGCTTTGAGTTTCTTTTTCTTTTTGACACGGAAGTCCAGATTGGGTGCGACGTGGGATTTTCGTGTTCAGGGCGACGGGTTTCATAAGAGCGTCTATACTCACTTCGTTTTTCAAATATCGATCTTTTGTTTTGGCGATCCTTGTATTCTAGACGGTTCAGGCACGACGTGACGAATTCGGCATGGCTTGGGTTTTTCGAGGAAAGCGTACGTTGGGACGGTCGGGACAGAGAATTTACAGACGAACACATTTGGAACTTGGAAACCTGGAGAACCTGAACCCTGATGTTCGCTCTGAATTTATCAAAGATGACCAATCCAACAATTGAATACAGGAAAACTACACAGAGTAGCCAAACTCCCAAAACCCAGATGTCCACCGAAACACCGAAAAGGTATCCCAACTTCCGGAGACCCATACTGTAGATAAAGATACACACACAAAACTGAAGCCCGGTTTACCGACCACGTCGACCAACCCCGATCCGATCCTCCCGGCTCCGTCCCCCACGGCCCCCGTCCCCGGGCGTAGGCGTCGTCTGCATCCCGGGCCGGCCCTGCTGCTGCCGCTGCGCCCTCATCATCTCCTGCTGCCTCCTCAGAATCTCCTGCTGGCGGTCCTCATCGTCGTCGTCATCGTCGTAGTCGTACGTGTCTTCCAGGGACTCTGCCGTCATGTCGGCATCCCGCATCTGCTGCTGCTGCATCTGACGTTGTTGTTGGGGGTGGTGTTGAGGCGATGAGAGAAGCTGCTGCTGCTGTTGATGGGATGCCTGTTGCTGCTGCTGTTGGAGAACCCGTTGCTGTTGCACTTGTTGCTGCTGCTGCTGGGCCTGCAGCAGGACCTGGCGCTCGCGGAGGAGGGCCTCACGCGCGCGGCGGTCCTCGTAGGATGCGATGTCCTCGGCTGTGACGGAGAGCGTTGTCGCTGGGCGGCGGAGCATTGTGATGGATGATGGGTGGGTGGGGGTCCCTTCTTAGTGTGTGCGGTCTTTCGAGGGTGAGGGTATGCGGTGGGATTAGGCAGGCGAGGTGCGAAGTGAGTGAGTTGCCTCTCACAGCTACCCGGTTCTCGAAATATCGGGTCCGTTCCGTATGTGACGCGCCGGTCCAGGGGATGATGAGTGTATGCAAATGCGATGCGACGCAACGAGAGACGCGGCCGTGGAAGCGAGGGGGCTGAACTAGATGCGCTTTTCTTCAGCGGATGCGATGAGGCGCGTTGCAAGGTAACTGCTGATTCGGGGGCTGGAGGACGCTCTGCGATTGGGGGCGGATGAAAATTATGAAAGTGAGATATGAATGTGACCGATGTTGTTTTTGTTGTTGGTGTTGGTTTCTCACAATCACAAACGTTCGGCGCGGTTGGTGTGAATGTGAGTGTGAGGTGAAATGGCAGGGGGGAAAAACACGGTCAGTAGGTCAGCTTCCTTCAGCTGGCGGGCGGGTCCTGCCGGGGCGATCTGGGCTGCGGTGGGGGTCGGTGGTGGGGTTCGGGGGGTGCAGGCGGCAACCGGCTGCCCGGCGGTTCGTCCCACTTGGGGGCCGTTGGGAGACGGGCTGTGAGTGAATGGCTTTACCAGGAAGGCAAAGTTACTGTAGACTGACCGTTATGTGTTGGGTGAGGAGCCGTCAGCCCTAGATGACGCATGGTGACTATTTCCTGGGAAAAGAATGCCTTGAGATCGACTGAGTTGATTTCGTTGGTGTTGGACGTTTGGTACCTAGACTAAGAGGGTTTTGCAGCGGCCCGAAGTGGAAATCATACGTTCATTACGAGAATCGAGGCACATTGTGTTTTTCGTTTTGAACAGAGGATTTTCATGATATGGATCGACGCAGTGTTAGAATTATGAATAAGTTTTATTCCTATAGTAGTCTGGTAATGAATGTTCCTTTCTTCCGTTCATTGTCCGTAAGTCGTAATGATCGTGGTAAGTCTCAGTAGGCACCCGTGGCATAGACGTGCTCCGCCTCCCACCTAAGAAAGTCCCCGAGATCGTGTCCGAGATTGTATCCCATGGGCACCATCTCCGGCTCCCCGTCCGCGCCTCTCATCATGACGAGGTCCATCATGGGGCTGGGCGGCAGGCTGTCTAGGCTCTCGCGGTTGCAGTAGCGCTTGTGATGGCCCTCCATCGTCCACCGCCGGATGTTGCAGCCCCGCGCGTGGAACTTGGACGTGTCGTGCTTGCCCTCGTTCCAGAAGCCGCTCGGGTACTCGAGCTCGACGGGGATCGGCAGGTCAATGTCCGTCGCGACGGACGACATGGGCGAGTACTCGGAGGCGATGCTGGCGGGGCTCGTCGCTGAGCCGCTGTTACTTCTGCTGCGGATCAACAGGCCGTGATTCTCGAAGCCAAAGTCCTTGAACCACTCGACCAGATCCGCGACCTCTTCGGCCTCGGATCGCCGGGAAAAGTCCGAGGGGTCTGAGAAGAGGTCGCCTGCGCCGCCGAGTATGGCCATCTGGAAAGCCGTCCAGTCTAATGTGTCGTCGGGGTCGATCTTCATGCCTTTCTCGACGTCTTGCTTCCGAAAGCGAATTTGTCCCTGGCGCAGGGAAGGATGGTTAAGGGTGTAGTTGGTGGAATGGAGGAAGATGAAGTCATCCTCGTCCACGGGCGCGAATGTGCGCGTTGCTTGTTTCTCGACTGTGATCGTGTCTGATGTGGTGTCTGGTGTGGTAACGATGACCTCAGGAATCGTTGGCAGCTGCGATGCCTGCGGCCGAGGCGCGAACCTCAGCGGGTTCTTCGCCGGTGGAGGGGGAGGGGTCGTGTCCTCGATTTCGACGACTTCTCCAGTTGCAGAGGCTGGTTTGGGTACAGGCTTCCTAGTTACAGAGGCTGATCTGGGTACAGGCTTCCTTCGCAGCGGGGACTTCTCCTTTACCAAGGGGCGGCGTCGTACCGCTGAGTCGAGGGGCTTGAAAGGTGACACTCTGTCGTGGTGTGCGACCATGGCATCAACACCTGCTGCTCCTATCCGTGAGGGCAGATCTTGAAGGTGGAAAGGCTCGACGGGTGTCTCGCTGCCGTCCGTGTCGACTGTCCTCATGGTATCGCTCGAGATCCGGGACTGGGCCTCGCGGCCAGCTCTCACAGCCTGAAGGTAATCCGGTGAAAGAAGCTCGTTGACTTCAATCTTGCGAAAGAATTGTCCGGTAAGAATGTCGGTGACTTCCTCTCCTAGTTGCCAGCGGGCGCTTTTCTTGGACCTTGTTTTTGATCGCTTAGCCTTCTTCGACTTCTTCCTTCTGGGTCTCGACGCCGACGACCCTGATGAGCTCCGATTCGGAGGGGGCAGCGGCGGAGTGCTGTTGACGATGGCGTGCGGTTTGTTCAGCCATTGCACAGGCGACTCCATCCTTGGGCTGGTGGCTGCAGGTGATGCGCGACTGGTCTGAGAAGTGGCGGGAAATGACGAAACGGCTATTTTCGCCTCTTGGATGGCCGTCCCTACAGCCTTGAAAGCCTCGTCGGTTTCTCTGATGAGGTCTTGAACGTTTAGTGACCACCCTTCCAGCCCTTCTTCCGGCGTAGCTGGAGGATTTGCGATTCCTTTGAGAGCGGGGTGTTCTTCCAGGTTTGTATTGCCCGCCTCGATGGCCTTGATGTCAGCTTCTGTGGGAGAGTTCACGGGCTTGGTGTTTTGTTGTGTTGGTAGAGGAGGTATGCAGAGATGCCTTCGATCCGCGAGCCGTTTTGGTGCTGAAGACCGAGAGGCCCGGGACGGAGGTCGAGGCGGACAAAGGACCTCATCTGTGCTGTTCGTCGAGGCCGTATCCGCGTGGCCTTCGCAACTGCACAAAGAACTCGACGACGAGTTGGGCGAAGCCTCAGGCAAGGGAATGGCTTCAGGCGAGCTCCTCTTGATGCTTTGTGTCCTTCGTACAAGGGTATCCTCCCTCGAGGGCCTGCGAGCCTTGGCGGCGGATTGACGTCTGGACGGTGCCCACGACTGAGACTTCTCTTGCTTCCGTCGGGGCTTGAAGATGGGTAATTCCTCGCTCATGGCCGAGTCTTCCGAGTGGCGACGCTCGTCAACGTCGACGGTCTGTGAGCGGCGAGGTGAGATAAACCTCCGGATGCTGAAGCTCGACCGAGACATCCTGATGAGATCTTGGGCGTACAAAGGGGATCTTGCAGCAGGTCGGGACAGCAGGGCCAAAGCGACTGGTACATGGCAATATATGAGAACACGAAGGGGGAGGGGTCTGAGGTCTCTTGGGGGCCTTTAACGAGTGACGTGACTGCTAGGCATATCCAGAACCAAGGGAAGAGCAGAACAAAGAGGAAAGAGGGATGGATGCCATCCGGGGCGAAGGGTAGAGGCCGAGTGTTGGCTGTATGTATGTTGTTCTCGATCGGCACGTATCACAAATAAAAGCAAGCGAGTCGGGGCCATCATGGGCCAGCTGACAGACCTAGCTGTCTGCACGGGATGTAGAGTGAAGTTGGATGTGTTAGTCGGTGAGACTGGCAGGCTGGAATGCCGGATCTGCTCTATCCATGGCAGATGGGAGGGTGGTAATGGAAGTGGTCAAGAGTGCGTGTGTGCGGTGCGAGTTGCGGCGGTGCAAGAAGCCAATCCTGACCCCTGCTCGGTGGTGCAGGCAAGCTGCGTGAGGGCGGAGGTTGTAGGGTTCGTGTCTCGTCCGTCGTTCTGGGGTGGATGTGGTCAACTCCCGGCTTGTCGTTATTTTTGAACCTCCAATTGGCTACACCTTGCCAGCGGGTTGCTATTACTGGCCCATTGTGCCTTTGAAAAAGGACTCTTCTCGAGGGGGGGCGGGAGACTGTCGTCGGGGGTGTTTTTGGGGTGGTGGGCGGCCCCAGAGAGGCTGCGTGTGGTGACATTGCATGCGTTCATGGCCGGCCCTTCCAGCGCGAGAGATGTGACTGTTGCAAAGATATGAATTGCATATTGCTTTGGTGTTAAGTTTGGAACCCTCGTCGACGGCCCTCTCCCATGGCTC
The DNA here is from genome assembly GCF_011947395.1 of Colletotrichum karsti. Lineage (NCBI taxonomy): Eukaryota > Fungi > Ascomycota > Sordariomycetes > Glomerellales > Glomerellaceae > Colletotrichum > Colletotrichum karsti. The sequence goes on from NW_024065920.1 coordinate 354,479, forward strand.
ATCCCCCGGTTCCAGAGCCCATCGTGCAGTCAGCCTTATGGGGGTCGCGCTGACACCGTCGCAGCTGCGCTGTCGAGCAATATGGGACATGGCGGCCGACGTGAATGATGGATCATCTCAGGATCAGCTCCGCCGTCGCCATTGGAGGTGTATGTCGTACGGCGAGGAGAAACCATCGGTCACCTGCAGACGCGAGAGAGATGCGACTCGAGGAATTCCTCGCCGTACGACGACGCAGACGGCGAGGTGCAGAGGCAGCCAACCAGTGGGATCCCATCCGGCCCGTCTCCCTGGCATGGACTCGCCAGCTCATTGCCGAGTATCTGTACTCGCCAGAGTCGAGGCAGAGAGAGACGAGTAACAGATCAGGACCTGACAATGGGCAGGATTGAATTCAATAGAAGCGGCAGTCCAATGGTGACAGGCCGAGGGAAAGGGAACCTTGGAGCCGTGGAGCCAGGCTGTACCCCTGTTTGCCTTACTTTGGGCCCTTGCCCTTGACTGACGATGCCACAATCTCCAACACGTACTGCTAGTACGTGCGGATGAAGCAGATGCAAGCGACTGAGTGCTGCCGGGCGCATCTGAATGACAGATCGACTGAATGACAGCTTGACATGTCTAACTGCCGAGACTCGTCATGGCTAGAAATCCAGCACTCGCTGATTCTGTTGGTGTTGAAAGAGACGGCAGCTATCTGTATCCGTACGGATACAGCAGGTTGCTGCGATCTATCAATGGGCGATTGTTCCCGGATCAACATGCACGTAACGTAGTCTGGTAGGCAAGCTACAGGGGTTCGAAATACCACCTATGCTTGCAGTGATTATTCTGTGCTCCCTGCTTAGCAACAGACAACTAACAGCCAGGGCTGATGAACAGGAACAAGCAGAGAGACAAACCCGGATACGCAAGACTCGGGTCATTCGATTCGTCAGTCGGCCTGTCGAAACGGACTAAGGCAGATCATTGCAGAGCCCCTAGGACCGAATGAGGTTATGAAAGCGAAGGCGACGATGCTGGGCAGGCGCGCGTCGGGGAGAAAAAAAATAAAGGCGAGAAAGAGGAGACGTGGACGATTCGGGCGGCATTGCTCTCATGCGTCTTCCCGGTGACGGTGACGTGACCTGGGATTCGGGAGAGTCGAAGAAGTCGAGTCTGGGCAGGCCGGGGTGGCCTGTTTCATACCCAAGCAGCCCAAGACGCTTTTCCCAATGGAATAATCGAGCTGTCAGTCCGTCGCCCGTCGCCGGTGGGCGGGCGGGCGAGGTGATAATTACCGCCCGAAAGCGACGACGATGGCGATGGCGATGGCGATGGCGAGAGATTGACTCGAGTTTCTAAGGAGTGGGAAGGAGAAGGACGGGGCGGTAGACTGCTTCCCCGGTCCGCCGGCCGTAAGGAAAACCACTGCAAACCAGGACTGAGACATGTCCGGTGACGTTGAGGATGGCCCGATACCGCCTCCATTGGTTGGTTGGTTGGTTGTGGTTGGGTGAAGAAGCAAGAGGATAGGTATTCGTTCGTGTTGGAAACTTGCCCAGAAGAAGTTGGCTGCTGTAGCCAAGGTTCAATCACCACTCACCTCACTCACTTGAGTTGCGGATAAGTGAGCGGGACGGGAACCTGGCTCAGCGGCTGACTGGCCCCCCCAGCTGACCCGCCCTGTCATTGAAAGGTGCCTGGCCCTTGCAGGAGCTCTGAACCAGACTCTTCCATTGTATCATCCTAGCGCGTGGGGTCTGAGGGAGGCCTGGAGAGTTCTGAACGTCCTTCTCGAACTTGAACAAAGACACAATCAATCAAGCCAACCAACCACGACAGGAACAATCAATCGACTCGTTTGCTTTTTTCTTCAACACGCAAACTTCTTCGAACTTTGCAGATTGGCTGTTTCGCCTTAATCTCCCCGGTGGCCTTATCAGTCTCTGATTATCAGTCCACCCAGGACCGCCACTGACTTTGCACGACTCTGGTACGAACTGCTTCATCATCCGGAGTCAAAATGCTTCCATCTATCCTGCGAATACATATCTCCTGGCCTCGTACGCAACAACGGCAACAGCGCCTGCTTCGGACTTCAGTCGACCCCAAGACGCCGCCGCGCCGCCTTCGCCGTTCTATTTCGGACTTCTTGAATGGAACATCGGCGCGAGCCCGCCCCCCCTGCCATGCACCTGATAACCCTGCTGCGGCGTGCGGGACAAGGATGCATAGCCAGGGGCAGTCCATCATCAGCCCTCTATCGTCCCCCCATCTCAGCCCTTGGTCGTCTTCTTCGCCCGGAGTTACGGATACGGATAAGCTCTGAATATATCTGTCCGTTGGCTACATTACCTCGATGACGAAGAAGACTCCGACATATGGCAAACATGGAAAGCATGAATCGCACAGCAAGGGAGATCACCACAGCTCGAGTAATTACAGATTATTACGCTGACAAGCCAAGTGAACTCACAGGCTCCAGGGCCCTCACCGCATCACCCATGTCCACCCTCGTCTGCGTGGCCCCACGGTTCGCATTGAGGACTGAGACAAGTGCAGTCGATCCAGCTCCTCTCCGCCAACCCTCACAAAGTCATTTTTGCTTTTTTCTCGACTGGCTAGTTCTCATGTTGAATGCCTGTCTCGGTGGGTTTCGTAAGCCCGCCCGTTGGACGGCCTTCTCTACGGACGTAAAAACGGCGCCCAAAAAACAAATCGTCTTGGCATATCACACGATGCTCACGGCACTTCTTGGACACATCCGAGCGGGACGGTTCCCCCGCGATCTTCCCGGAGAAGGCCCGCCACAGATACGGAGGAGCAGGCATTCCAAATCTGTGAATACGGACGTATTAATACCCAAACTGCTCTGCTCTCCCAAATTCGAATGAGACCAACGTCTGCAGCATGCGGGCTGTCAGGATTGATTCCCACCCTGCCATTTCTGTCGGTTTCTTGCCTGTTACGCATGTTCGTATATGGCAAACACTGGGAAGAAAATTACAAATAGAGAAGAAACATGCAGGTACGACGACGATCGAGGTCCGGTGAGGGTAGGCGGGAAACAGATCTGTATCCGATCAGCGTGTGCGGCTCGTGTAGCATCAGCCACTTCCATCATGAGTTCTGGATATATCCCATCAATCGCCCGTATACCGTCCTGACCCTGCGTCAGAGTCTCGACTGGATCCCCTGAGCTTACGCACGAAGTTCAAAAAAAGACTGACGCCGCATTATTGCAGCTTAGACGCTCGGCTTGTAAGTGAGTAAGCACGGAGAGAGGGTAACATTCGCAGTTTGGTTTAACTATATGGTATTGATAGCTCAGTGGCCCGGGCTGCCGGGCCTAATACTATTATTACGTTGCAATTAAGACCCTCCTCACGGATAGTTCCCAACTCTATGGTGGGTAATGATAGAAACATCTCTTTCAGTAGAGATCTGCCCCTCTCCTTCAATGTTGCCAGCCAATCTGGCTTTTCCTTTTCTGTTCCAGACGCCGCTGAACTCCGAAGACCCGTGTGTATTGTCGTGTGACAGGTAACAACTGTCAATTGATGACTGCGTGTATACCAGCCGACCAACATTGAATTTCTTCGAGTAGCGCTTGTTTTCTCGGGTTGAATGTTTTTCGAATTAAGGGGAAATGTGTATCTGATGGTGATGGTTCGGACGTCGATTGTCCTCGGGTGTCCAAGCGGACTGAGGGAGTTGAGGTGACGTCCTCCCGGGTATCGTGTTTTCGTATTTTTTTTTGGTGTGTAGGAAAGGGTATCAGGTGATATCGGCAAGTAATGCCGATGCTGTATTCTTCCGAATCCATCACAGCATCTCGTTCTTGGCGCGGATCTCGAGCGTCGTCGTGGTCCTCATGAAAGACCTGGCCGCGTACTTGGGCACGTACGGCTTCCTCTTGACCGGCTCCTCGTCGGCCACGAGCCGTTCCCGCTCCGGCTCGTCATCGTCCACGGGGGCCCGCGAGAAGAGCGAGGACAGGGAGGCGCTGCGGGACTTCGCCGATGCGGAGGACGAGGAGAAGCCGGACGACGAGGAGTAGATGGAGCTCCGCGAGTTGCGACGGGGCTTGAAGGCATCGAGCCAGTTGCCGACGTGCTGCTTGGACCACATTGGGAATGAGTATTCGACGATGCCGCAAGAACCGAACGAGTTCATTGATCGAGTTGGAGAGGAGTTGTAGTTGATTGCAAGACTGTTGAATCGTGTGATGATGGTTTTTTTTCCTCGAGACGGAGAGAGCAGGTGAGACCTTGGCTTTATAAGTCAGGGGAACCGAGGACGATCTGGCGATGCGTTGACAAAAGAGACACGCGGAAGTGAGTCAAACTGGCAGTTGTTGCTGTTGAGCTACAACGGAGACGCTGTCAAAGAAAGATCGAGGCTGAGCGAGAGACGAGATCGTAAAAGAGGCTAAGAAAACACAATTGAGTTGGAGGTGAAAGTTGACAGAGGAAAGAGAGAGTCTAGTCGGGGACCGGTTCACGATAGCTACGTCCGCAAGAGGGAAGAAGAGTCAGCCCATCCCGCCCTTTTTTTCCGCAAACAGATGAAAAGATATACGGCCCGTCTTCGACTCGACAGAACAGCCGTAGCCATGGCCGATGGCGTTGCCCGAGGGCGCGGGATTCCAGTCGGTTGGGTCCTAATCTCCAGTCGGAATTTTGACGACCGAGACATCAACAGGTCCGTTCAACGCCCCGTCAACGCCTTTGCCGGATGCGAACAGGAACTCTTCGCGTTGGCTTTTTCCGTCGACACGTCCGATTCGTCGGCCTGCGCAGGTTTTGGTGCCCACTCAAGCCCTCACTCGGGGCTGCAGGCTTCGGGCTTGGAGACGGAGGAATGCTGCTCTTGGAATGGGCGTCCGCTAGTTGCTAGACAGATCACTTTACCGCGTCGACGAATAAATTCCTATTCGACGAGGATCGGAAGCGCGTGGGCGGCAGGAGCCGGGCTTGCTTGGCCGACTTCTGCCGATGGGCCAGAGCTGTCATTCCCCACGAGGCGTTCAGTGGGCTCAAAGCCAACTCCTTCAGAGGAAAGGTTAGCAACACATTGTTCGCTTTAGACTCGGGAACGTGGAGCACGGTTCATTGCTAGGCTTGACGCATGCGGAAGAGAAAACCATATCTTTGTTAGCTAATCAGCGAGAGGATGTTGAGACTGGTAGCATGGTATACGGGAAATACCATGGTCACCACTCGGAACATATACCGCGATTCTTTCGTCTATCTACGAGTCAGCTTCGTATAATCACGTCTAGTCATCCTCCGAACCCTCTTCCTCTCCCTCCTCATCGTCATCGTGTGCGATGTAAGGAACAAACCGAAAGTCCAAAAAGCTGACCCCATTCTCATGCTCGACCATGAATTGAAGACTCAAGACTCCTTGGTCGTCACCTCGAAAGCTGACCTTGCTCGCAATTCTCATCGCTTCGGTGGAGTACTTGACCAAGTCGAATTTGTAGGCTTGGGACCATCCTTCGTTGATCGAAAAGGTCTCCAGTAGCTCGCGTCCCTTCGCGAAAGTCACGCTAGAGCTGCCCATGTCGCCGGCGCCGGAAAGAGCTAGGTATGGCGAGGTCTTGGAGGCTGCTATAGTAAGGCGGTTGGGCCCGGTGGGCGCCAGCTCGGCCAGGGCATCGAGAAGATAGCGCGCCTGCATGATAATCTTGAAAGAAAGGTTGTCCCGATCGAATGGGATCTCCTCTGGGATCTCCGGCAGATATGTCGTGAGGCTGGCCGTGGTCTTGACGCCCCCCTCCTCGATAACAATGTCGAACTGGCCACCCTCTTCCTTGTAGATCAAGCTACATGTCCCGCCGATACCGAGAGCTTGGTTACTAAACGCCTCCGGGCGGTAGTTGCGGATGTTGCTGTGATATGCGTCGTGATCGGCCCTCTGAGTGCGGGTTGCGACGTCGACTGCACCGAAGATTTGAAGTGTGTCGAGAAGGGACGGCAAGGCGATTTGGAAGTTGGGAAGAATCGGCTGCGATCCGTCCGTGCCGTCGCCGAGGTTGAGAGAGTACGAGGTGAAAAGCTTCTTGTCCAGAAATGCAGTACCTGAAGTGTGTTAAGCAGCAAGTTCCATGCCCATTGGTGTTATCAGGAGCTTACCTTGCAAAACCCTTGAAAGGTCTGCCGCAAATCTGATACCATCCTCTTGAAGCTGAACATGGACTTTGTTGGTGAAGTTGATGGTTTTGAGGAGTTGGTATAGCGGCTTCGTCGAAGAAGCCACAGCGCGAAAAATGGGCTCGGGCTGCGCATCGCCCTGAGAAATTGCTCCCGACATTACGGATAGAAGCTGCGCGAAATGAGGTGTAATCAACCAGATTGTAGAGAGGTGGTTTGGAAAGTCTTCTTGGTTGTTTCTAAAGTACAAGGTCGCCGCCGACTTGAAATGACTCTTGGGGTATCTTAAACGTAGACTCCGACCGCGCAGAACATGTACACCGTTCCGAATCTGTAGCGAACTTGTCAGAAGAGGTATTCGGAGGGGAGGAGTGGGAGGACGTACGCAATGGCAGCGGAAGCAGGAACGCCAAGTGCAGGAATGTTGGTGAGGGACCGGTCTGTAGAGGCAGTTAGTTAGGCCAATGATTCTTTTCGGTGCATGAGGAGGTGGGAGAAGTTTACTCAGAGCAAAGACGCCGGTGATCAAGATACCAACGAGCAGAAGGAGGAAGGCGATGAAGAACTGCGAATCCTTGGCGACAGCGGGATGGAACGGCGTGCTAGCAGCCGCTTGCCAGATCTCGAGCAGAGAGGAGTCCATCTGCTAGGCGGTCGAGGCGAGTGGAGCGTATTTGTTTGGAAGTTCAATTGGTGCGTTGAGATTCTCGTGGTAGGCCTTGGGGTAGCTTGCGCGCAGTTCTGAACAATCAATTGCACTCAGATGGTGTTGTCGGCGTGCTGGAGATCACGGAAGGTGCAGCTTCCCCAAACGTGTTCTAAGCTCCAAGACCCACCATGAATTGTGGCCTGAGCAAAAGAGGCTTAGCGCCAGTTTACCTGCCCCTGGGCTGTCCACCTGGATGGGTCAATTGAGCCCCACCTTCGTCGAGACTTCGGCCAACGGAGAAATACGAAAGCCTAGCGCAGCATGTCATCAACTTCCCCAGACATCAACCATCGACAACTTGTATCGTAATATGCCTGTGAGGGCTCAGTATCAAGGTCGAAGTCAAAATGAAGGAAGAAAGTAGGTCGCATATCAAATATCAGTTTTATTCGACATGTTTCGTTCTAACGCGACGACTCAGACACGAAGCGCAAGGCCGAGGAGGACCCCTCGTCGCCCGTCGCGACTAAGAGGGTGAAGCACAACGAGTCGGCAGAGCCAGAGAAGAAACCGGCAATGAAGCCTATCCCGTTTCCCGAAAAGGTATGTCTTACACCGTCAGCTCTTCGCGCATCTTCCACACCCCCGGCGCGATATTTGTTGCGATGGACAAGCTGACACCTGCCCGCACAGCCTGCCGTAATCGAAGAGCGCACCGGCGAGATCGAGTTCCGCGTAGTGAACAACGATAACGAGCGCGAATCCCTCATCATCCTCACCGGCCTGAAATGCATCTTTCAAAAACAACTTCCTAAAATGCCAAAGGACTATATCGCCCGTCTCGTCTACGACCGCACCCACTTGTCGATAGCGATCGTCAAGAAGCCCCTCGAGGTCGTCGGCGGCATCACCTACCGTCCCTTCAAGGGCCGCCAGTTCGCCGAAATCGTCTTCTGCGCCATCAGCTCCGACCAACAAGTCAAGGGCTACGGCGCCCATCTAATGTCTCACCTGAAGGACTACGTCAAGGCCACGAGCGACGTGATGCACTTCCTCACCTACGCCGACAACTACGCCATCGGATATTTTAAGAAGCAGGGTTTCACAAAGGAGATCACGCTCGATAAGAGCGTATGGATGGGATACATCAAGGATTACGAGGGAGGCACCATCATGCAGTGCTCCATGCTCCCGCGGATCAGATACCTCGAGATGGGCCGCATGCTACTGAAGCAAAAGGAGTGCGTACAGGCCAAGATCCGCGCCTACTCCAAGTCCCACATCGTACACGCGCCCCCCAAGGAGTGGAAGAGCGGCGCAAAACCTATCGATCCCTTGACCATAGACGCGATCCGCGCCTCGGGATGGTCCCCGGACATGGACGAGCTCGCGCGCCAGCCCCGCCACGGCCCCAACTACAACCAGCTCCTCCACCTGCTCAACGACCTGCAGAACCACCAGTCGGCCTGGCCCTTCCTCGTGCCCGTCAACAAAGACGACGTCGCCGACTACTACGAGGTCATCAAGGAGCCCATGGACCTCAGCACCATGGAGACCAAGCTCGAGGCCGACCAATACGCGACGCCCGAGGACTTCATCCGCGATGCCAAGCTCATCTTCGACAACTGCCGCAAGTACAATAACGAGTCTACGCCATACGCAAAGAGCGCCAATAAGCTGGAGAAATACATGTGGCAGCAGATTAAGGCTATCCCCGAGTGGTCCCACCTTGACCCTTAGTTCGGCAAGGGCGGGAAAGCCGCAGCGAACAGGATCAAGAATGCTGCGGCTACTGTCGCGGAACCAGCGCAGGCGGAATCAGCGGAGGGGAAAATGCAGCCCTCACCATGGATTTTCGAAACCGAGCAGCTCTCTCTTCCTCCACGAAGGTCACGAAAATAGGCATTTGGTCGGGGGTACATACGGTAACGGGAGTTGGCGTCGGTCGGCTTGTGTTCCCTACAAGGGCGGAGTTATCACAGTATAGTTAGTTTATTCGGGGTTGTGTGTGTACGCGGCGCGTTTTTGGAAAGCAACGGCGTTCAAGGCGGAGGGCTCTATATAACCCATTATTACCCGAGCCAGGGCAGTATCAAACCTAGCTCAAAATACCAAGTTGGTCTGTACCACCGTTGTGTGCAGGTCTTTGCGTCTCATCGTGATCTCAAGTGATGTCAAATTAGCACTTTTGTAGCTAAGGGTACTCTTGCTAGATACAAACATCTGCGAGAGTGCCATCCTGAAAATGCAGAGCCAATCGTTTTCTCATAATCCCTTGTACTCGCTGATCCAGACCTTCAAAAAAAGAGTCTCTCAAAAAAGAAAAACAAAAACAAGTCCGTCCAACGCCGCTGAGGGGAATAACCGAATGATGTGTGAGGGATCCTGTCGCGCTGATGATTGGCGAACCTCCCTTATGCCCAAGAATAGATGGCAAGCAACTCTAGTGTAAAAAGCATGGACCGGCGTGCTTTCCGTCTCGCGTCCCCATGCCGTGCTGGACGGTCACGCCTGTTCACGACGCGGCCGGGCTCGGTTCCGCGTCCATGTCATCGCCCAGGCCCGGGGGTTCCAAGTTCGACCAGGGGAAATTCTCGTCGTTCTCCCCAATGGCCCGGATGACATCAGGAGGGTAGGTGAACGGAAAGTTCCATCTGCGAATGTCTGTCCGTTCCGCGAGTTCCCGCGGCGTCATGGGGACTTCGGTGGAGAACTGCACCCGGGGAGTGAGCCAGAGGGGATCCTAAGCCCCTGGCGCCTGTGCTGCCCGGGTGGGAGCGCTGTCGCCGACCGGAAGGCGGAGGCCAGAATGACGCCGCCGCCAGTCCATGATGCGTTCAGCGTAGTAGTGGTCGTCGGTGTCCCTCCTCTCTCGCGGAGGGTTAGTGTTGCTGGGCGGAGGTGCCTCAACGCTGGAGTTTGGCGCCTCGAGCGTGCGGCGGATGATGTCGTGAAGAAAGTCGGGGATATCTTGCCACTGTCCGGCACGAGCAGCAGACAGCATGCTGGAGGGAAATGGTGGTTGCGTCAAGATGCCGTCCGAGACTCCGCGCTGGGCGATCTGACTGCTGTTGATGAAAGGCAGCTCGCCGCTCTCAATCACGTTCTTGAGCCACTGCTCCCATTCCTCGTCTAGCACAGTAGACATGTCTCCAGCATCTCGTTGCGCTACGCGCTCTCTCAGCCTTTGGTTCAGGGCCTCGCCAACGCTGTGTAGCTCCTCGTCACTCTCTTCACCGTCCATGTCCTCATCGCCTGGATCCGAGGCGTCATCTGTGTCGACTGACTGCGATGTAGTGTCGCGTGCAGGAAGAGCAGGGCGGTCTTCTGGCTCGACCCAATCAGGGAAACCGTCGCCGGCAGTGTCGCGGATGGTGATGCCCTGTTCCTTCTCGTAGCGCTCCTTGGCCCATTTGGTGCCCTCCCACTTAGTCAGGCCTGCAATCTCGTTCGGGGTGAGGCGGAGGTTGTCAAAGGCTCGGAAGAGGCGACGGTGCCAGGTCCAGCGGCTCAGACGAATGCGGTGGATAGGGTTACAGTAGTCCAAGCCCGGGTATTTGGCCTCCTGGGTGTCGAGGTGGCCGTAGAAAGAGTGAACCTCTTGGCGGACTTCCAGAATAAGGCTGCGCTGCAAAAGAGCGTGGAAGTTCTGAGGGTCGCTGGCACGAGGCTTGGGAAACATGTGCTCGTAAACGAGCTGATCAACTGGACGCCCCTTCATTTTGACTTGGCACCGTGGGTGTTATCAGGAAGTCGGGATCGTAGGTGAAATCGGGCGCGCAAGGTGTTGCGGCGACAGGGCCTCGTGGCAGCCTGCGGAGACGAGAGTTGCGATGTCGTTGGCACGGCCTGTCGTGGAGGCTCTTGAATCAACGTGTCCGAGTTGCGTGTGATTGCGAGAGGCGAAGGCTGTCGTTTGGCGACTGACGGGGAGCGAATGGTTTTAGTTCCCCGTGGTCGTCGGACCGGTCGTGCGTCAGGTCGTGTGAAGAGGGGGTTCGGATAGAACTAGGGTCGCGGGCTAGTATAGGTCGTCCGAAGACAGGGCTTTTTGAAAGGGTAGGAAGGTGTCGCTTGTCTGAGTCGTCCTTTGTTGGGTTTGTGCACAGATTTGGGCGAGCTGAAAGGCGAAGAAAGCGGTTGAGGAGGAAGAAGACGATGAAAGAGCGAGAGAGTGGCCGGGGAGAAATCGGAAGGCAGACGGCGAGAGGCGGGTGGCAGGGTGTCGAGGTGTGTTGCGTGAGTTGGTGGCCGTGGAGGGATCCAGGTGTGGTGGATTGGATCGTGGGCCTGTCGGGTGGGACGTGGACGTGGGACGTGGAACGGGGATTTCGGGCGTGGATTTTGCCTTGAGGCTTGAGGACTGGCCAGCGTGAAAACCTAGGACTTTTCAAAAATCGACTGGGATTGTAGCCGGGACTGGGAATGCCTTAGCTGACAAAAATAAAACAGCACTCTTAAGGTAAGGAGGAGGAGGCAGACAGGCACTGCCCACCACCATCAACGCGTGTAAGAAAAATGAAATAAAAAAATAAAAATAAAGATCCAGCACCTTCTCTACGGCATCTGTCGATATGACTGGACAACCTACCTAAGCTGACTAGGCTGTCGGTGCCTGCTTTCCGTGCCTTCCATCCGTGCCTACCTAACCCAAGAGAACTTACTTAATACCCAAAAGACACCATCTTGGAAAGACGGTTCCCCCGCCGTCTAAGACGATAATGCTTGAGGGACTTATTAGGGGTCCAAGTAGGTACCGAGCGCACTGCACAGAGTGCGGGGCTACATCCCGCATCTTATGGAAGGTACCTACCCAAGACCGACTTCACCACACCTGCCGTAAGGTACCTAAAGTCAATCCAACGAAACTACTGATTCAAAAGGAACGTGCGTCCAGATACACGGCTACGGCTGCTGCTTCAGGCAGGGCGAGTTACGTTACCTTGCCTTGGATTCGTCAACTCGACATGATACCTATGGATGGCTATGGCGGTAACATTCCTAATCTACGCCCATCTGAATCTGCCGGAGCACCTGACCAAATCCAGGCTAACCACCAATATGAAGAACAACATCCATTTGCTACCGATGCCGCAAACCTCCCGGGAATCCACCTGGCTTGCATGGCCTGGAACGCCCAGATCGACATCGTCAAGTTCGTCGCCTCACCTGTCGTATTTACGCCGCCTCGCCTGAGTTTCATACTTTCGCCATCGTCAAAATTGAAAAGACCATCAGGCTCTCAGAACAAGCCAAAGAGGTCGACCCCTCTTCATCCGTCAAAACCGACCCCCGTGGGACAGGGACAACCCGAGTCAGTCCGATCCCACGCTTCAGCGGGCAACCTTGGCTGATGACATCCGCATCGGCCTCAATCTTCGCTGACGCCGGGGCCTTACCGCGGTCGAGAAAACGAAATGACGGACGGGACACACAGAGCACCGAGGCGTCCATCAGTTGCCTGCAGTCCGTTCACATCCGTCATCTCTTCACGTCACGAACGCACGAGCGCGACCATAACATCCACTGGCGTTACTCCCCTCTTCATCGCCGTATCCCGCTTCTACAATGACTGCAAGGATTGTGGGCGCCGAGAGGAGGCCGTTACTGAGACCGGCAACCTGATCACGATTGAGAAACCACGGCGAGGCGGACCCCGAGCCAACGGCGCTTCCCCAGCACCCTCCTTCGCAAACATGACCGGCCGCTCGTCGCGCCAGCCGATAACAACATACAACTAACCAACCTCTGACTGTCCTCCCGCCCGTCCTTCAGTACGCGGTCGGAAACCCCTCCGGCCATGGCCCATCTGACCTCGACTGACCGCCTTGTTGGTCCATCGCTAGCCCCGACAGCCGCCCTACAGACCCATTCCCTGCCGTCTCAGGCACAGGGGTCTTTCCCAGAGGAACCAATCAGACATCTGGAACCGCCATCCCTGCGAACATCCCGCCCTTCCCTGCCTGTGCTTCATGCACGAGGGCCAAAATCTTCTCCTCCGCCCCGTTCACGGCCACTCGCAATCTCACTGGTTCCATTCTGGTCAACATCCCAGAGCCTTTGAACGATATTCAGTGCGGTTTAATAACCGCAGGTTCGCGCCGTTATCTGGGCACGAGACTTCACAGTTGGATTAGGTATCGTGGATCTAGCCCCGTCAAAACGCATGTCATCGGTCATCGCAGACTAATTGATGCATTCCAGACACGATCCCGCTTATCAACATCAGCGGAGTGGCCGGAGCCTCCTTTCTTTTCTGCTTGATCGCATTCCATGCAGGTGTCACCCAGCCCGTAGTCATCAGATTTTATTCCACCAACATCAGACGAAACTAAGCTCAAGATCAGTCTCAAAGGCAAGACAGTAGCCCTCATATCAGACAGCATCTACCTTGCAAAAGTACTTACCCTTGACCCAAGTACTTGAGTTCGAGGCCCGACTGCCGTTTGGTTATGACGTTTGGCAGATCTTTGCCATCCAGAAACACCTCCTTTAAACTCTTGCTTCGCCTGGCCGCATTTGTCCATTAGGTTTCTTCATCGGAACTTCGGGGGGAAACGAACAGTAGACAACCCCAGAAAGCCAAAATCACTTGGCGTGGCAAGAAGGCTTGCTAATCGCCATTTTGCCGGCCGACAACCGTCGAAAAGCTGTCAATGGTTTTCTTGCAGGAGATCAGAGGACAATGCCCTCAGCTGCCGTTGCTGACATACCAAGCAAGTTATAGGTCTCTGATGGACGGAACCGTAGCACGTGTCTAGCCGAACTTCACCCCAAACCAAGCTTTTGTAATTTCGACTCGCGGCGAAGAAACATTGGAAACAGCATTGAGTCAGCTGCTGGCTGGTGCGTTGGCGTGACTGGTTCTTTTTTTATAGCTTCGACAAGATTTCATTTTGAAAAGTCCGTTGACGTAGTTGTTGACGCTGCAGTGCACCATAATTTAGCTTCTTACACTCTCATCTCCCGCTAGACAGAGAGGCTTCCGGTAAGCCAACGGAATTACCTCGTCTAGACGACGGAAATCAAGTCTCGAGCCAGCCGCGCGATGATCTTTCTTGCTTCGAGAGATCCTGGGTTCTTATGGTGAAGTTGCTGTGTTCCCTCCTCGAGCTTCCTTGAAACATCGACAAACTTGTTCTTCGTAACGTCTGAGCTGCTCATGCCAAAATTGCGAATAGCTTTGATCATAACGTCAGACTTCCGCAGCTTGGACACATCGGCATCGCTGAGCTTCTCTCCTTCGGCAAACATCTGGTTGATACGAGCACAATAGATGACAAGAGCCGCCAGCCCAGCACCTAACGCCGTGGCTACGGATGACCCGGTCTTCGGCTCCATGTCCTCAATCTCCCTTACTGCGGTCGACATCGCTTGACCGCGGAACTTCTGCTTCTGGACGACTTCCACCCCGGGAAAGATGAAGTCCAAATCCTCTATCGGTCCGGCCCAGTCGTACGGCGAACCCGAAGGCTCGGCGGCGCCGACTTTGATCACCTTGTCCCGCCTCAACTTGGCCGGGTAGTGCTGAGCGTTACCACCGTGGCCAGAGTCGCCGCTGGAACAGAACAGCAACACGCCCTTCCCCAGTGCGAAATCGATCGCGTCTTGGAGCTTGTCGTCCTTGGGCTTACCGACGGTCCACGATATGGAGATTATGTCGGCCCTGCGGTTCACCGCCGCCGTGATAGCTTCTGCCGCCGAGTCGATGTCGATTTCGGCGTTGGTACCGGCCGTTATCTTCGCGCCCAGCTGCAGGCGTATCGGGTATATCCTGGCCATGGGGCAGACGCGAGTGATCATGGTCGCCATGACGGTCCCGTGGCCCGTCTCGGACGCGTACCAGGGGAGGTTGCGGTCGCCTTCGAAGCCGAATGTGCGGCCGGGCAGCATACACTGCGACAGGTGTTCGGTCATTGTGTTCACGCCGTCGTCGATCAGCGCGATGATGACGTCATGGGGCGCCCGAACGTTCGGAAGAGAATTACCAGTCCGAGGCGCGGAAGTGTTGGCCGGCGTGGCTTCATTCGGGCGGTTCGCCGGGGCTGGTTTGCTGTCCATGAGGATTCGTTCCCACACGTTGCTGATGCGTTCGGCGAATCCGTCGACGGCCTTCAGCCATGTCTGCGGCAGGTTCGAGGTGGTCGGTCGCTCGACATTAGAACCTAACGGGACCACTGAGGCTTGAGGCTGGCGGGGAAAGCTGTCTTCGAGCTCATAGTGACAGTCGACGGTGTGATAGAGCAGGGTGGGATCTTCTAAAACTGCCGGCAGAGAGGAAACCCCTGTTTCGCTGCTCTTAACGCTGCCACTCTTCTGCTTCCAATCCTTGAGATATGCGGGGCATTCCTCCTTCAACCTATTCTTGAAATTCTCGAGGTTGGTCTCCAGTCGCTCTCTGGACTCGAGTGCTTGCTCCTTGACATCGATGTCAGCATCTGGGTCCAACAACTTCAGCCTTCGAGATCTTACCTGGTCTACTACGAGTGTAACCTTTTTCAACTTGAGCAATCGTCTCAGACCTTGCGGCTCGGCCCATGCTCGCAAGATGGCGTTGTTCCCGCTCCAATGGAGGACAACGTCTTCGAGATTAGGAGCTGCATTATAGAGTACCTCGGGATCGAGGTCTAGCTTTGACCAGCTGAGCGATAAGACGTCAAACTTCCCGAGGGCCTTTTCTATCGACTCGTCCGAGTGCGGTTCCCTGGCCGAGTCTTCGACGATCACTTTCAGGATGCGTTGGACCTTCTTCTTCTCCCGCAGCCACGTGAAGAGTAACTCCATGTCTGAACGGCCGCGACGCTCCACCAGCTGCTCATTGTTGATTTGCCGTTTCGTTCTTCGTATCCAGACCGGGGGAAACGCGACATACTCGAGGACGGATTCGAAGGTGACTTTTTCGAACTGGTTCACAAAGGCCTGTTCGGTGAACCGCTCCGCACCGCCTTGGTAGTCGAACCAGGTTTGAAT
This sequence comes from Colletotrichum karsti, assembly GCF_011947395.1. Taxonomy (NCBI): domain Eukaryota; kingdom Fungi; phylum Ascomycota; class Sordariomycetes; order Glomerellales; family Glomerellaceae; genus Colletotrichum; species Colletotrichum karsti. The sequence continues at coordinate 370,238 of NW_024065920.1, forward strand.
ATCTTGGACGAATGCCTTAGCTGTGGGAATAAGGATACACAGCGGAACACACGTTTTTCTTACCTTCAGGGTTCTTGCCGTATAAGAGCCGCGTGGCGACTTCGCGTTTTCGATTTCGTAAACATTGGACTTTAAGCAGTGTTTGAAGCCTCTCGGACCATTTTTCCCGCTCGTCTTTGATATTTGTTGCTTTCCCTCCCGCAGCCGTGGTCGTGCTCTCGGCCTCTTTCGGGCCAGCTGTCAGAGTTCGGCTTACTCCAGGCCGTACCGGGGGTTCGGCCGCCTGTCCGCTGTTGACCCCCTTCCTCTGCGTCGGCCGTTCGCTTCCTTCTCTAGTCGCGGCATGATTATTCGACTGTGCTTCTCGGCCACGAGACGTAGCCTCCGAAGCACCCGGCTTTGCCTTGGATGTGGGTGGTCGCGGGCCCTCTCTGCCGTCCGGATTCTCTGCTCTCCCATCGCGGGCCGGCTTCGGTTTGTTGTCTGCTGTGCTCGTGATCGAGACCTGTTGCTGCTGTCTCCGAGAATTATCACGCGTCCAGATATGATACTGTAAGGCGGACATCCCGTCTTTGGTGAGAATGTCGAGAACAGCCCGTTCTTCCTCGATGAGAGTGGCGGACTCCCCGTGCTGGAGTAGATGGTTCACAATTTTGAGCTGATCCTCTGAGCACCAATCGTACTTGACTGCATAGTGTAGCGGGCTGAAGCCATCCCAGTCTTTCTGGATGACGGTTTCTTCATCTGCATTAGATGCCAACCTCACGAGGGCCTTCATATTGGATTTAAAAACCCAGTGGTTGCGTAATGCCAGGTGAAGCACGTTCTCCCCCTTCCCGTGGTTGGTATCAAAGCACTTGACGCGCAGTGCTCTAGTTAGCGGATGGGGTTCTGCGTTATTTGGCTGGGCGTGATTGTCGTCGTTCTCCTTGCTGCCGGCATCGTCGTCCGCGATCGTGTCGGCCGTTGCCGGGGTCGCCGAAGTGAACTTGGGTCTTTTGCACTTAAAGATTACTTGGCGGACCAGGCGAAAGAGTTTCTCGTCGGGGTTCTTGCAACAGGATCGTATCACGGAGTACAAGGGCGTCTTCCCGCTCGCGGATACGGAGAGGAGTTCCGGATGGTGCGACGTGACGACCGTGATGGCCGAGAATAAGGCCCTGAGGATGACGACCTTTTTGGTTTCCTTCTTCACCGCTATCCTCGTGAAGCTGTCGACCAGGTTGTGCAGGACTGTCCGGTCATCCAGCTCGGACGGCTCCGATAGATGAGGATAATGCGAGAAGATCTCCTCGGGCGCTTCTGAGAGAAGAATGCGTATTGTTTCTTTATCCTGTCGCATCAAGTTTTCCATGAACCCTCGTATGCACGCGTCGCGCGGGTTCGGCTCAAAGTCGTCATCAGAATCGTCGTTCACGTGGTTCTCGAGGAAAGGTTCTTCGTCGTCGGAGTCTGCGTCTTCGGGGTCGACATGATCGTGCCCCGGCTGGGCGCTTCCGCTTACCATGCCCATAACTGAACGTGATTAGTCTTCTGGTTGTGATGTTGCGCTCATGTAGACTGGTGCTGGCTCGTTTCGCCTGGAGCGCAATGTAAGAAGTATCGAAGCTCGCGGGACATTGACCTCTTGAGTTTTCCCATTTCTAATTGAGCAAGGCTACGAAAACATACAGTATGAGCTCCGTAATGGGCGTGACCAATGCTGCGGCGCCGCTTTCGTGCATCGATAGTGGCCTTCAGTGTAAGCAAGGATGAAGTACATGGGACATCGAGCAACTCCAAGCAAGGGTAGTCATTCCTCAGTCGTATGACATGTGGACATAATTCTAATGATCCGCCGCTCAGTCTGGAAGGTTCATTACTGTCGTAACCCATCTCTCACATACATTTCATATTCTCACATTTCCTTTATTACTCCGTTCTTCACAATAGTGACCGTCACATCCTCAATCGCAGCTAAGTCAAAAGCGCCCAGATTCTCAACATCATACTTCATCAACTTATTCGTTGGCGGCTCATCCGTGCGGAAGAGAATGGGATCATCTTGATCACGACCGCCAAAAAGCTGCTCGATCCGCGTCTTGAGATCGACCTCAGTTTCGACCTTTACCGTGCAGTAAAACTCATCGTCATCCATAGGCCGTTTCAGCAAGATCCCAACGCGCATAGCTGCAGGAACGCCCTTCTTAGTCGTTGCGTTCTCCTTAAGAGTCCAAGTCGCCGCGTTGAAAGGGCCAACCGGCGCCCCGAGCCGGTCAATGGAGCCGACGAGGTGCGCCGCATCCGTCGTCTCCTCATCTGACGTGCGTTCCCATTTGACAGTCCCGGAAAGCTCAGCTCCGGGTATGCCACTGCCTATAGTACCCTCAGTGCCTGTCGTGGTCGACTCGGTCCGCCGCGATGGCGCCAGGCTGTAGCTGTTGTCGTAGGAAATAGCAGCGACCTCTGGGTTGTTGCGATCGCCGTCGTTGCCAAAAAAGGCGAATTCCATGTGAGCCAAAGCCACCCGCCGCGCTCTCTTGCGCGAGTCGAAACGGAAGCCCAGAACGAGTAGTGTTGCTGCCGTGTCCGGTTCGTCAGGGCCCCAGCGGCCGTGGACGATATCGACACAGGTGCATTTGACGTCGACGGCCCCCTTCCTTTGCACGACGTTCTTTCTCTGATAAGGGCTAGACGGGTCGTTCTTGGTATGGAACCCCGAGTTGGCATCGTTTGAAGCAAGCTCCACGTAGAAAGAACGCGTCTTCTCGAGCGCCTCCAGTTCGCTTTCCTCCTTGACGGCGGAGAACTCAGGCGTGGCTGTCATGTGTGGTGTACGGACGTTAGTGATGAGATAGCATACCAGTTTTCAGCCCGAACGGTCGGGTAGATCTTTCTTAATGCCTTTTTATCTCATTTTCTCAGCGTCGTAAATAAGACCTTGTGGGAATTGCTGTCGGTTCCGGTTAGTTGAAAGGAAGTACCTATTACAAGTGATGTACGTGGGGGCAGGCGAGGGAGTGGGTGTTGCATATGCAGTCAGCAATAGATGCTACGCAACCCCTCAACTTTTTTACTTAATCACTCATAGCCATCTTGGCAACGCCGGCGCGGTGTGGTCTCCGGAATAATAATGATCTGGGGAGGAGCTTCAAGACAACTGCGCCTGTAGCTAGAGCTGCTATGCTCCTGCTCAGCTAAACTCCATACGCTCGAGACTCGGCGTACACAACCACGTGTATCACGAGTAACTATGAGCGCAACGCTGGACGGCGCGACGGAGCTTGACGACCATTTCTCGGACAGCAATGAAGATCAATCTCATTTGAGCAAAACTCCTCAGAAAAGCGGCCAATCCCCTGCCCACCCATTCGAACAGTCCGACCTGTCCAGCACGAATGGAGAAAGCAGTCCGGACGTGGGAATCGTTCCCGATATCGATGCTGAACATGGCACACAGAGCAATGCCTCTGTCGATGAAGAGAATGCCAGGTTTAGTGATCTCCGAGTTGACTGGGCCCAAGAATTGATGTTTCAAAAATCGTCGAAGTACGGGCTACTTTCAGAATTTCCGTTGGAGGACTCGGAAACAACAGAGTACGTCAAAACATCCAAGCAGCTCCAACGCTTGATTGCCTGAATATTATGTATAGATCCTCTTAATGACACTTCCACAGCATTGTCACAGTTCATAGCATCGCCCGTACTAGGTGGCTTTCTGGTAATAGGGGGCAGCAATCCTACGACCCTGGAATCAGCACCTCATGGATCTCTCGCTTGTTCGAGGACAGTCGCATGCTGCACTATCACTATGATATTGAAGGGTCAGATGATAGTAACGCCGACATATTCAATCGAGGTGGAATCGATCGCGAGGCGCAAAAGCTTCTCGACGCTGTGCTGGCGAAAAGAACGGAACGAGATAAAAAGGATTCACGGGCTCCTATCGTGTTTGTGTCTCATGATATCGGCGGAACTATCGTGAAGAAGGTGTGTCTAACGCAATTTTTAGTTCTCATCGAATCTTGTCTTCTAATGATCGAATAGGCACTCGTGATAGCGGCTCTTAACCCGGCGAAATATGACGACGTGTTCGGCAACACCACAGTACTGGTAAGTCTGCACTAAGATCTTACCTAGAGGACTCCAAATTGCGTGGAGTATTCAGACTGCTCATCCTGTCTTGTACCTGCATCATCATTACGACGCTCATTGTGAGGTTCAAACCTTATGATCAGTGCACTAACTTACTCAGTTCTTTCTCGGCTGCCCACACCGAGGGAATGCTGCTGTACTAGAAGACTTCATCGATAAACTGCTGCACCTGCACCAGTGTCCAGTCAAAAGTCGTTACGCTGAGATTTCTTCTGGCCTCGCACACGCGACTCAACGTATAAATTCTGAGTTTCTCGACACCAAAATGTTTCACCGTGCATCGATTATCAATATCTACAGCAGAAATTTGCCCAGCGACCAATGCAACGACATAGAAAACCTGGAACAGCAGCCTTCATTAGATTCACTCTTCACAGTAGATGGGCCATATGAGTATACGAATAAGGTGTCAGGTCAACACGTGGATCTAGGTCAAGAAGAAGATTCTATCCCATTTACGGCGTTGAAAACCTACATCCAGAATCGACCAAACTGTAAGCTCACAAACACTTTCCTGTTCCTCTGCCCATCCATCTCGTCTTAGAGGACTCCAACATCGTTCAGCTTCAGGTAAACCGCTTGCATGACTTGTACATATAACTGATGACATTGGGACATCATAGTCGTCAAGCCAATTGAGGCTCATGTGCCTATTCAACGAATTCTTCTCTCTCAGTCATCACCTCTCCTTCATTTTCTAGATGAGGAACCCGACAGTCTACCAGGAGGTCTCTTGCCATGGATCACGAAACTCGACCAGTTCAAGCAGTGGCAACTGGCCACAAGACCCAGCCTGTTACACATAAGCTGCTCGAGCCACGACGCAAAGCTACTTTCGCGGGTTCTACGAGATAACATGAAGGGATCTGACGAATCCAAGGAAACCCTTTTTTACAATTTTTCCGTTCAACACCGGACCCTCAATACTTTCAGGGACCTCTTGATCTCCTTGCTGTGCCAACGAGTCGGAAGGAAGGTTAAAGATCTCTTGTGGATCAACGTGTGGAAGACATTTGTCATGCGAAATGGCTGGACAACTCGCGACTTCAATGCCTTGGTCCGGGCTTGCTTATTGTGGCCTACTCATCGTTCGGAATCTGTCTTCATTGCCTGTCCGGACGCTTGCGAAGACGCCACGCGATACGAACTACTTGGTTTTCTCGAGAGCTTGATCGGACACTCCGAGAACCCCGTCAAGTTCGTCGTCTTGACAGAAGGCCGCGACGAGAGACTCGAAACTCGTCTTTCATCCCTCTCGCACTCCATTAATCTGGCAGACTTCGACAACTTTTCCGCAGCAGAAGTTCTAGCGAAGTCTGAGATCAAAGACACGGAAATCGTGGATAAACACGTGAAATGGCTTCTGATCAACAAACCTGCACTGGCCTCATTTGCAGACAAGATCACAGATCTTCTGGGTACCTGCGGCAGTGACTTTGGACTGGCCCAAACGTTCGTTCAATGGCTTGCCAAAAGCACTTTGATCGGCAACACCCAGAAGAGCTTCCGGGAAATCCTAACCTCCTTGGTGTCAATCACTGTGCAAACTTTGACCGATTCTATCGTAGAGTCATTTGGTCATAAAGCTGTCCGAGCACGAATGATAGTTTCCTGGATTGATCTCGCGTTCGAGACTCCTACATTGTGGGAAGTTGCGGAGGCTTTGCATATTTCCCTACGTCAAGGCTTAAATAAGCCTGCTTTTCTCGATGAAATCGACTTGGACGAATTCCAAACTGACGTAACTCAGTTTTCTGGACTGATCGTGTCTGATGGCCACGAACTCAGGCGTGGAATTGGCTACAGCCAATTCACTCCTGCAAATAGTACCATGGCACATGGTGAAATGGCCTCGATATGTCTCCGATACCTATCTTGCGATGAGGTTCACACAAGACTTCAAAGTCTGATAGAGAAGAACGCATATTTTGACCGAACTATCCCATCGCGACCCCGTCACAGTCTCGTCTCCTACGCCGTCAAATACTGGAAAGAACACTACAGACTCGCGGGTTCCTACAAACCAAAGGAACAAGCTCTCCACTTCTTCGAAAACCCGAGCTTGAGAAATCTTTGGCAACAAGCGCTCTGGGTACTTTCCAATCCGATCACTCGAGTCAGCAAGAGCTATTTATCTGCTCTCCCAGTAGCTTCGATCACCGGCCTGACTGATCTTGTTGCTCAACATGTGGAAGCTCAGCGTGGCTCGCCGACTTTTCCAGTCGATGTCGACCTAGCCTTGGTTGAGGCTGCTTATGGTGAGCACACCGCGGTCGCTCAGGCTTTACTTGACGCCACCGTCCACACTCACGGTGGTTTGAGTGACGCCATTCTTGCGGCCGCGGCCACAGGCAATGAAATCACTCTTGGATGTTTGATCATGGCAGCAGTTCGTCTCAGGGGCTTCAGCTGGCCACTTGGCTTATTTCAAGGAGTTGCGTTGTTGGGCTTATTTGACACAGCGAAGCTTCTCCTTACTCACAACATCCCTATCCCGCCACCTGGTGACTCCTATGAAACTTCCATACTTCATTTGGCCGTTCGAGGCGGCAATGCACAGGTGGTTAAGCTTCTGATTGACGCAGGGAGCAACGTGGATGCGGGAGTTGTTAATGGTGAATCTGTCAACACCACTCCACTCCACCAAGCAAGTCGCCATGGCAACGTGGACGTGATTCAGATACTTCTGGCTGCAGGTGCCAACATAGAAGCCAGGGACACGTACCAGAATACACCTTTAATCTGGGCAGTGAGAACCGGTATGATACAAGCCACGGAGACTCTGCTCGCGGCCGGGGCAGATGTTGACCCGTGGAAAATCGAGCCCGAGAAGGCCGAGCCTATCATAACGAGTAGCCGAGAGCCAGACAGCCCTTTGATTTGGGCTGCTGAGTTCGGTCATACTGAGTGCGCACGACTTCTGCTGGACAAAGGTGCGGACGTAAAAGTGAAAAAAGGAGGCAGAAGCGCGCTCTGGTTTGCAACACTCAACGGGCATGTCGAAATTTGTCGACATCTGCTGGAGAAAGGCGCCGATGTCAACGAGTCTTCGGAACAGTATGGGACTCTGATCGTGGAGTTGATGGACCAGGCCGACCTAGACGCCGGTAAAGCTATGGACATTCTACGTCTGCTTGTCAAATATGGGGCCAACGTCAACGCCATTGATGCTTATATGGATTGCCGGCGCAACGCTTTGTCTAGAGCAACGGTCGCGAACAGAAAGGAGCTGATCGAGGTTTTGCTGGAAAATGGCGCGCAACCGGATCTCGGCGCGTACGCCGACTGTGGTGTTCTGCCCGAGCTTGGAACCGATGTTGCGCAAACAGGCTTGTACACCGCGGTGTATCATGGCTACAACGAGATCGCGAAGATTTTAATCGAACGCGGCTGCAACATCCATCTCACGGGCCAGGACAAAGCTAGTTCGCTGCACGCCGCCTACAACAACCCGGAGTTGGCCGATTTCTTGTTGGAGAAGGGAGCTGACGTCAACGGTGTGAGTAATTCAGGCACCGTGACACACCTGGCAATCAGATACTCCCAGAAAGATGTTCTAAAGGTGTTGCTGAAATGGAAGCCCAACTTGGAGATTGAGGACTATGGCATGACCGCGCTCTGTCTCGCTTGCCAAAAGCGCGACTCGGAAATGATCGAGCTGCTTCTCGAGCACGGAGCAAACATAAACCACCGAACTCCAGACGACGAATATCCCCTCAAGCTCTGTTGTCAATCCAACTCAGCCGACGCTGTAGCGACCATACTAAGCTTCCGACCAGACTTGACGATGACTGATCAAGGACGAAACAGCATACTGCACGACATCGACCAGTTCAGTCCCTCCGTGGACATTTACAAGATGCTACTCGGCGCCGGTTTCGACATCAATGCTCAGAATGCGGATGGGGAGACCCCAGCAATGAAGGCCGCGGAAAAGGGCGTCATGGGCATACTCAAGTTGCTGTTAGCAAGAGGAGCCGACACCAGCCTCTCATCCGCCACACATGAAAGCTTGCTGCACGTAGCTGCATCAACCGGCAATTGGGAGATATTCAAAGCCATCATAGACGCCGGCGCCACTGTACATCTCACCAAACCGGAAGGTGTAAGAGAGACATTGGTCTACAAGGCTGCATCAGGCTACAGATCTTCAGACCGACTGCAAATGATACAGTACTTGATAGAGGAGGCCAAGATGCCTCCCGACGAGCACTGCCCTCGAACCCAATTCGAATATCCCCTTCACGCCGCCGCTTCTTTCGGGAACGACGAGATAGTGGAATACCTCGTTGAAAAGGGGGCTGACTTAGACGCCTCTGATATCATGGGCAGGACTGTTCTTCATATTGCGGCAAAACAATGCGGTGCCGGCGTGGTGGATCTCTTGCTCAGTAAAGGGGCCGAACCCCTGAAGCAGACAAATATCGACATGATCCCTTTGCATTTTGCAGCGGCGCACGAATACAGACCCGAGGGACTGGAAACTCTGGTTCAAAAGCTTGGAGAACCACGGGTCCAGTCTCAAGATGACCAGAACTCAGCGGAAGGCAAGGAGCCCCAAATGGTCGCCGAGAATCAGCAAGCTTCAGTGGACATCAACTTCAAGGACCGAGATGGCTGGACAGCGCTCATGTGGGCTGCCAAGACCAAATACCTCAACTTCGATATCTTGGAGCTTTTATTCAGTTACGGAGCGGATCCGTGGGTGCAGAGCGAGGAAAACTGGACGCCGTTGAAGATATTTCGCTTCCACGAACCAATGATCGGGACCTCCGAACAACTAGAGCCGAAGGAGAAGACGCGTACTCGACCCGACGGCACGATAGAGGAATGGGACGACGAGATTCAGCAAATCGAGCCAGGCGACTACCAACCCGGCTACCAATGTAGCTACTGCATGACGGTAAGCACTACACATTGCTCAGATGTACATGTTGAACTATGCATGTGCACAATAGCATGTGAAAATTGCTAACGAATCGTTCTTAGTACATCTGCGGGAAGCGATGGCATTGCCTCGACTGCTCCTTCTCTTACGACCTCTGCTTTAAGTGCATTTCAAGCAAAGATTCGTTGCATACCCATGTCTACTCAGGACACACGTTCGAGGCCATAGGAATTGAGCTTTACGTTGGTCCCGACGAGAGTCCCGAAAGAGACGAAGGGCTTGAAACTGTTGGTGAAGAAGATGAAAAGAGGAGTTCAGACGATGATCTTCTACAAGGCGATGGCGAGACGGATGACATTTCCAAAATCTTGCAACTAGATGACGAGAACAACACCGACAGTGATGGGGATTAAAGGATAGAACGATGAAAACGACGCAGAGGATGCATCCTGATTTCTACGTAACCAAAAACTTCCATCCGCAGCAGCTTTCCTTTCTGCCGTGATCTGTAGAGGCTGAAGAAGTTGCGGAATAGTTATGAGGGTACTGTTATCCCATTCAGACTGTACCTCTGGTGGCTGAACTATGAATGCTTAATCAGCCCTCAAAGGCTCCCCGTAGGTCGTCATGTCGCCATCCCCATCATTATCCACCATCTGAATACCCTTGAAACTCGCATCATCGTCGTCCGACTCCTCATACACCGGCACAGGGAATGTCTTAGGTCGTGGGGGAAGCTCAGGACGAGAATGAGAGTCTATCGCTCCGTCGCTTTGGAATGCCTGAACAGGAGCAGGTCGGTAGGGGAGACCGACTTCCGTCCTTGGCTCCGCCGACTTCTCCAGAGCTCTGGGGGAAGAAGTCTCCTCGCTCTTCTGATTGAGAGCTCCGAGATTTAGGGGGTCAGCAGGCCTTGGGGGCAGCTTTGGCCGAGACTCAGAGTCCAGGCTGGCGAGGTCATCATGACTGGGTGACTTTGGCTTCTTCACCTGGTTCAGAGCACTCAGGTTCAGAGGGTCGCCACCTTGATCACCTAACGGGTCGAAGCCTCCATCAACTGCAGAACCACCGCTTCTGGACACCTTAGTGCGGTTCGGGTTCTTCTTCTTCTGCACCGGAGGCTCGGGGTGCAGAGGGTGTCGAAGTTCGTTGGGAAATCTCGCCGTCTGCTTGGACCGGATCGGCTGCGGCTCCGATTCTGGATCCGGCGCCGCTTCAAGCTGAATAAGCTCGCCCATTTGGGAACCGGCCTCCTGGTCCGTAAGCTTGATGTCTTCGTCCTTCTCAATGGCCCCATCGCCGCCCTTGACATTAGGGAAGCCACATCTGGTCAGGATCTTGGCGATCAAGCTGGGATAGCGCAGATGTCCGCTGACTTCCTCGCTGAGGTTGAGGTTCTCAACCCTATCAATGTCCTTAACCTCTTGAAGACCGGCAATGCCCAGTTGGAGCGATGTAGTGCGATACAGAAAACCGAGGATGTAATCCGTTTCCGAGTACACGTTCACAATGCGACCAGACACCACAGAGCGAAGGACCTGCCAGTGCTCCCGGTTTGAGGGAACAGGGGCACCTATCAAGACAACAGTGTCCACGAGTCCAAAAGCCTTCCGCTCAGCAAGAGACTTCAGACACGAGTAGATGACACGAGCTCCCAGTGAGTACCCTACCAAGGTAACTGGTCGTTCTCCCTGGACCTTCGCAACGAGGGCGTCGGCAAGAACGCGGCCAGCTTTGTCCGAACGGTTGCGAGCCAGATTGAACGGGTTATCGATCTTTGTAGCAGCGCTGATGAGATAGGCAGGCCACAGAGCAGCCCAGAGAGACGCCAGGACAGTGCGCTTGAGAATTTCCACCTTGACGAAGTTCCAAGCGTATGAAGACACGAGATCCTGAAGCTCAGCGCCAAGCGCCAAGAGGGCCTTCATCTCGTATCGCAGTGCGAACACTTCCGACTCGTCGCCCAAACTCCTCCAGGGCTTTGTGATATCGCCCTCGTTCGTAAGCCATCCGTTGATACCAATAGTGACGCGCAGTCTTGCACCCTGCTTTCCATCCGGATCGGCTCGTTTGTAGTCCTTGCCCCATTCTTCCTTAAGAGGGAGGAAGCGGAAATCCTCAACCTCCTTGGCGTAAGTATCCATCATCTCGCCCGTCATCTTGGCACCGTAGGCGCCAAAGAGCGTGCCGACCAGAGCTCCGTTCATCCAGAAGATACCGAGGAAACTCGCCACACCACCCAGTCCAACGCTGCCCATGAGACCGCCGATCGCCCCAGCAACGACCGGCGCCGCTAGACCACCGGTGATGCCAATGACGGCTGCGCCAGCGACAGAGGCCAGGCCGACCTTCCAGAACCGGCTCTGCTTGTTCTCTTCACGACGTTTCGCGGCCTCTGCATCAGCTGACATCCCGGCCTTCTGGTTCTCCGCGGCGGTCGAGGACTCAACGAGAGACTTGGCAATCTCCGTCTCCTCCTGTATAAGAGCTGCGATGGGAAGATCGAAAGCGGAGCAGAGGTACAGCGCCAGAACTCTAGAGTGAGCCGAGTAACTTCCTGTTGAAAGAATGAGAAGGAGAAGGCAGCTGAGAACCTCCTTTCGATCCTCAACTGGGATAGTCGTGAAGCGGTTAGGAATGGGGTGGTAATGCTCCTGCAGAATGGCCACCTCCTTGTCGACCTCGTGCTTTGCTGGGGCGTTGGGTGCATCTCCGAAGTTGATCAGGTCTTCTCCTAGCCCTGGAGACTCACGCTTGAGCCTCTCCATCTCGTCGTAACGCTTCTTCCGGGCTTCGAGGATCTTGTCATCGTCCTTAGCGGAAGCAATCTCCTTCACTTTATCGAGCAACTCCCTGCGCCATTCATCAAAGTGCTTCAAGGCAGCTCTCCGCAAAGCTATGAGTTCATTGCTGTGCACCCCAGAGCCGCCGTGGTCCGGGTGGCTCGGGCTGCTCCGACCGCCGTGGCCCGCAGCGTCAGGGACAAAAAGGGGACCCGCAGGGCGATCTTGGGGACCGGCGGCTGACGTGACGTTGTATTTGCCGTCCTTGAGCTCGAGCTGCGTGCGCATATAGCCCGTGATGTCGTAGAGCAGGGTGTAGAACACGCGGCGCCGGGCCGGGTTGAGGATAACCATCAACTGGCGGGGGTCCGCGGCAAGGGGAGCCATGGTCTGCAATACCTACCTCATTCAGGGAGGTAGTTGGATGCAAGCTGTGATGGGAGGACTCTGTCGCGTGATCGAACCAAAAGTCCAGTCTGGCGGTCTGTCTGGTCATATACTTGGGGGGAACGATCAATAAAAAGTTGAAAAGAAAGAGGAATGAGCAAAAGGACAGATAGGTAAGTGGAAAGGGATGAAGTCAATTTGGATGTTGGTTGGTTGGTCTGAGGTTATCTAGGCAGACGTCGGGAAGATCGACAGGGCCTAGCTGCTTGCCTGTTTCGGTCGTGTGCCGCCGGAGCTGCTAGAGTTTTGGGGGTGAAAACGCCACAATCCTGCCGCTGTACAGCCATTATCCGTGCTAATTTTGATTCCCCATCCTTGCATCATACCTGGGTCACAATTGATGGGCAGCAACCACATACGAAAACGTCACAGCTGGTGACGATCGGGAGAATCCTCCCCATTTTACATGCGTCTCACGCAGAATGTAGATATAGACCCAGTGTGTTGAACGAGGTGATAGCCTCTTGAATTATTCGCATTTTGCCTCCATGATATTCCCAAAACACCAGCGTGCAGTTCTACGCCGTCAAACACTTTTATATATGTCCATTTGCTCTCTCGCAGCAGCCTTCTACTCGCTGTCATCCTCCACATCTTCGTCATCATCCTCCTCGTCATCCATTTCTTCAACATCCTCAGCATCGTCGTCGTCGGCCATGAGCTCATCGCCGAACTCTTCCTCGGAGTCGTCTTCCGGTGCGTCGGCATCCCGCGCCTGCTTCTCCTCTTCCTTGCGCTTCTTTTCGTCCTCTTTCCTTGCCTCCTCCAGGGCCTTGGTCTTCTCCTGGCGGATCTTGCGCTGCACAACGACGTAGGCACCGAGCGGCGTCTTCTCCCAATCGAAGTCGCGCAAGAATGCGTCCACCTGTGCGCGGTCCTTGGGCGCGAACTCGACCTTGGCCCGCTTCTCCTCGATGAATTTCGCGTTGGCCTCGAGCTTCTGCACCAACAGAACGATCATGGAGATGACCTTGTTGTTCTTGTTGCCAGTGCTGATCTTGCGCGCCTGCTTGACCCAGCGCTTCAGCTGGATAATGACGGGCAGAGAGAACTCGGGGAAGGCAATGTTCTTGGCCCAAATGGTAAAGTACTCGCTGAAGAGCTCAACCAACTGCTCACCCACACCATCCTGGAAGACACGAGTGCGGTTGTACGACTTGGGTGCCTTGTAGGCGAGGTTGAATTCAAGCGGCTTGATAGAAGACGCCTTGGGGAAACGCTTCATGTCAGCTGACTCGAGAACCTCGAGAAGGACAGACGCCAGAGGGATGTAGGTATTTGTTGCACGGGACAAACGCAAGATAGAGCGGATCAGGTGGAACCGCAGGGGGAAGAATGTGGATGAAGGAACGAGACGCATCGCGCCCAAGGTCACCTGCACCAGAGGGTAGATCAGAAGCTTCAGTTGGCCCTCCTTGCCAGCTTCCGCCTCCTTCAAGGGACTGCAGTGCTCAGCCAGCACGCAGGACCAGAAATCGAGCGAGTGGGTGTATTGCCAGTTGTAGACGACCTTGTGCGAATCCTTCTCCTTCTTGACGATGCTGTTCCTCAGGTGGATGGCGAGTTGGCGGATGAAGTTGAAGGCTGTCGTGTAGCCAACGTTCTGGTCAATGCCCCAAAGCTCTGCTGCAGAGTTCTTCATCAGGTTGATGCCCCGGATGGTGTTGGCGTTGGTTGCTCTTGATCCTGAGACGAGTCCTTGGTATGTTGCCTTCAGAACACTCTCACGAACACCCTTGTCTCCGATAACCACCAATTTCCGCAGAACAAGGAAAGAGGTGATCTTGGTGGCTTCTGAGCTGGCAGGCCTGGCCCAGTAGTTGACGACGGTCTTGATCAGGACCTTGAGAAGCTTGCGGAAAGACAACAGGTAGGGCACAAGAGGCTCTAATGAGCCAATGGTAAGCTTTAGAGTTGCGTCGTCGGAGAGGGTGCTGAGAAGGTGGATGATGGCTGCCGTGAACGTCTTGATCATGATGGACAGAGTGTGGAACTTCTTGGAGTCGGTCGGAACGTAGATCTTGCCTGAAGCAGACTCCTTGATGGGCAGGTGATGGGAGATGACGGCGGGAACCAGCTTGAGAGCCACGATCAGGACATCGTGGAACACCTCGGGGCTGTTTATGCTGTATCTCTGGGCGGCGTTGTTCTCCTCGGCGTCGTCCTCATTGAGGTGAGCGGCACAGCGGAAGGCCAGAACGACCTGTCTCGCGGCGCGCAGACTTTGCTTCTCCTCAATCAACTTCTTCCACTTGGCAACCATCTCGCGCGTGAGCTCGTTGTCGGGGAGGACCTCCTCCTCGGGCTCCTCCTTCTTGCGCTTCTTCTTCGGCTGCTCGTCTTCGGACTGGTCGCTGCCGGCGCTCAGCTCGTCAATCTCGGCCATGTCGTCGTTCTCGTCAAAGTCGAGGGCTTCGGGGTCGTTCTCCTTGAGGAACTTGTAGAACTCAGGGTCGTCCTTGGCGAGCTTATCCATGGCTTCTTTGGACATGCCAAGGTTCTCGTCCTCCTCGTCATCGTCGTCGTCGCCACCGTCCTCACTGTCGCTGGCAACCGGCTGCTCCTCGACGGAGACATCCGAACCGCTGTCCTCGTCGGAGTCCTCGTCGTCGCCCTCGGGCGCATCGCGCTTCCGCTTGCCGAGCTGCTTCTTGCTCTTCTTCTTGTCGATGATGTCTTCGAAGCCGCCCTGGAAGAAGTCGTCCACGCTCATGGCGCTGACGTTGGCATCCTTGGCATTCCTAGGCTTAGCCTCCGCGCCATTGCTGTTCTTGAAGAACTCTGCATCCTTGGGCTTCTTCGCCTGCTTCTTCGCCTTGGTCTGAACGCGCTGCTTGATCTTGGCGGTTTCCTTCCTCTTGTCGAGAACACCCTTCAGGTGCTTCTTCTCGAACTTCTTCGTCGCCTTGAGGTTCTTCTTGCCGGAACCCATGATGAACGGTTTGGAGGGGGCCGGTCAATTGGGGTCCTGCTTTCGTAGAGGGGGGATTGAGAAGAGGTGGTTTGGCTGCAGGGACCGTGGGACAGGAACTTTCACAGTAGCAGAACGGTTCGCGGCGTCCAAAAATTTTCTGTTATCTTATCGGTTAAGCCCATACCGTTATAGGACTAGCGCCAAAGCGTGCCCCACGCGCCAGAGCTGAGGCTCCTGCTGAGGAATGGAACCTCGACACCCTTGTCTGACTTTGGCGTGTGCCTGGCTGCGACACGCCGAGCTCGACAGCTCGAAGCTGTGACGACTTGCAGATCGACCATGACGCCGTCAACGATTCGACCTCAGCCGCGAAGATGATGCCCCGGCAACCCTATGCGCCGACGCCGCATAGCTACATCCCGAACACAACACTATCAGCAACGATCAATCTCGATGAGGTACCGTACTCTTCGTCCCTTCGCCTTCTGACGTCTCCGTCTGCCCCGCCCCCGCAGCGCATCTGTGCTAACACGATGATGCGTCACAACAGGAGGTGAAGCTAGCCGACACCCGCGCCGAGCGCGACCTGCAAGACTCGCTTGCCGAGATCTTCAGTATCATCGTGACCCTTGACGAGCTCGAGAAGGCCTTTTTGAAGGACGCCATACCCGAGGCCGATTACACCGAGATCTGCGAACGCTCACTGAAGCAATACAAGTCCATCTTGGCTGACGAGACTGTCGCAAAGGCCTTCAGAGGCCTGGAAGAGTTCAAGGCAGAATGGGATGTGAGTTTGACCATAACACAATTTGTTATCTCATCGTTGCGTGGCTTCAGCGCTAACAGGCCTATTCAACAGCTCGAAGTTCCCCGTGCCACAGAGCGCATCCGCGTCGGAATGCCCTCGACCACCGTGACCGCCTCCTCGAGCGCTCCTCCAGCCCCAAGCGCCGCAGGTAACACCAGCGGAGCCCTGATTCTGGAGGCGACGCAGGAGTTCATTACCTTCCTCGACGCCGTCAAGCTGGGCCTTCTATCCAAGGATCAGCTGCACCCCTTGCTCTCCGACGTCATCCAGTCGGTCAACAAGGTGACGGACCGCGACTTCGACAGTAGGGGCAAGATCGTCCAGTGGCTCATCACGTTGAACCAGATGAAGGCCACCGACGAGCTGAGCGAGCAGCAGGCTCGTGAGTTGGAGATGGATATCCAGCAGGCCTACCAGGGATTCAAGAGCACGCTCACCTAATGATTTACGTCGATTTTTGAGAGGCGAAAGTTCTTCTTTTGCGAGTAGATACCACTGTAGCAAATATGCATGCCTTTGTAACCTGAAATCGCCTGTCTCTGATGCCCACGATTTTAATGCCACCTGATGAATGCCAAAGCCCTGTCTAAACCAAGAACGTCCAGAAACTGGGATACACGAACTCGTTCTCAAATATCCTCCTCACCTGCTCCAGCACGAACCTCTCCACCTTGCCCACGTTCTTGAGGCTCTGCTTCCCACCATCCCTCAATCCTATCTCGCTCTCGACCTGTATCTCCTGCAGAAGCCCACCGAACCTCTTCCCAGGCTCGCTTGGCCCAGCCTCGTCCGCGCCAACCGCCGTCACCGCGTCCTCGGGGCTCAGGAAGCAAAAGTGCACCCTCTTACGGATATGCGCCATGACTCCCACGCCGTCGAACGTCAGCCCCGTCACGCTCAGCTGCACGGGAATCCCCACGAAGCTAGGCATCGGGTAATCCAACAGAATCTCCGCCGTCAGCCGCAGCCTGACGTCGCCGGCGTACCGGATCCTGAAAACTGCTTGTAGATCATCCGGTCGAGGCTCCCGGAACCTCGCCGCGTTCTCGTTCGGCTCCTCGTCGTCTTCCTCCTGTATCGGCGCAGACCCTGCTGCAGCAGGAGAAGGGACATGCATGTCCCTCGTCGGCGGCCTCGAAGCCCCCGCAGACGTGGGTGCCAACGTCGACACGCTCGCCTTCTCCCGCAGGTCTTGTTGCAGCTGTTGCTGTTGCTGCTGGGCGAAAGCGGCCGGGCTGAAGTCGCTGGGCGATATCGAGCTCAGCGAGGCTTGACGGCTGTGGCTCGGCGAGTGAACCATCGGCGAGCTCACGGGAGACACGGCGGCGGAAGAGTCCATCCTGTTACCCATGTGCGCGCCGGCCACCGCCGCAAGAGGCGTCTGCGTCCCTGACCAACCCGTTCCGAGATGCGACTGAAAATAGTGCAAATTCGACGTGCCGCCCAGAATCCCCGGCGTCGAGACCCCCAGAAACGGGCTCGGAAAGTCTCCGGACTGGCCCCTCAGCGTGTTCGTTCTCAGCCTCGATGGCAGCGAGGCCTCTTCTCTCTGCCTCATCCTCTCGGCGGCCCTCATCTCACGTGGGACTTGTTGCGGCGTTGGGGGCGACGGCTCAGGGTCATCCTCCTCCTCCTCGTCATCCTCGATGTCTGGATTCTCCTCGTAGAAGTCTGGTAAGGGGTCTGTGATGTCCTTGAGCTCAAGCTCCGGTGCGATAGTGCCGAACTCGAAATCGTGTACTTTGACAGACTTGATGAAGCGTGGTAGTGGGACGGCCTGGAATTTTGTGTGGATGAAGTCGCGGATGCTCAGGGCCAGTGCCTCCCCGTCCGGACCCGCAGTGAGCGTCTCCCAGTTGAGGTCTATTGACATGAGAACAGTCGGAAAGTTTGCTTTTGGGTGATAGAATCTGAAGGCTTTGAGCCGCGTCGTATGTCCGGTCTTGAGAAATGGTGGGTGAAGTGGTGTTTGAGTTGAGCTGGGTTGCCTAGCCACAGCAGGTGCGCCTGGGCACGTCCAGAAGTCGCTGAGAGTATCTTTAGTGGATCGATCCTGGCCGCTTAGCGGTGCCCCCAGAGAACCTCACCATTCCAGCGCCTGCCCTGCGCCCCAAGGCACCAAGATCAGCCATTTCATCAACACGAGGATATTCAGATGATTGAGATTATGTAGGGTCATTCATTTCATTAACGGGTATCTGGAACCGACGGCCGTGATTCATCAACGCCATAACACTGCGCCCCCTGCCCTATGCTATAAATGAAAGACGACTCTGACATTGACCAACTCCGTGCTTATCCTGCCTATCCCTAATCTGACGAACGCCTGCAATGCAATAACCTCTGACTGTCCAAGGAGAGAGTCTTGCTACCATAAGGTAGTTTATAGTATACTTCACTCCGGCTTGGTGTCTGATTCGAATCGCGGCCTCATGGTGTTGGCCATCTGCTGAGGCACACCGAACTGATGCCAGCAATTTGGTGCTTGGAGGATGTACCTGGGCCAAATGTCAGAACAACAAGCCGCCAAAACATTTGTGAGAACTCTTACCTGGCCATTGCCTCTCTGAAACGAGACTTGTACTCCTTTGGACTGGTGACCGTTGGACGGTTCCTGCCACCGCCTGCGAAACCGCGGTCTTTGATCCAACTCTCTAATTTCTTGTCCCACGTGTATGTGCGGATGCAATCGATAATGCCGACGACTAACTCCTTTCTGGACTCATCAACCGCGATCATCAACGAGTAGTCCATAACATTCTGCCGCGCAAGAAATAGGGTATCGTTCCACACCTATACTGTTAGAATAATGCTCTGGAAAATTGGCCTCGACTAACTTACCGATGCCCTCAGCAGCTTCTTGGAATGCTCTCGCGCGAACAGAGGCGACTCATAAATGAACTCTACCATGTTTTCGTCCAAAAGCACCTCGTTCTGTTCGCCCGTGGACTGGATTTTACGGTTGCGCATGGAACCCTTCAAGTCGAAGAGGCGTGTCGGTCCTCGATCGTAGAAAAGGTTCTCCATGAGCAGCAGGTCCAACTTGATCTCCACGCCGGTGACTGGGTTCTTGATGATAAGCTGAAAGAAGCCTAACATCTTGGCAATCACGGACGGAAGGTCGTGGAACAGAGCCTCCGCCATGATGCCAAAGTAGGCTGGCGCGAATCGTAAGAAAGCAGAGGTCTCGATTGGAGACAGTCCTTTCAACACAAGCCTGTCGTCGAGGGTCTTGAGAAACACTGACTTGGTCTTGCCTCCCTTCGAATCCCATTTCAGACACCTAGACAGGGACTCAACAATGCGATCCGCCACGCCACATTTCCGACGCAACGCATCAAATTGCTCCGCGTAAAAGATTTTGCAGAGCATTGTTGCAGAGCCCTCTTTGAACTGGTACTTCAAGTGGGTACCAGTCGCCCTGAGTAGACTCTTCTCCAACTCACCCTCAGCCATGACGAATTCGCCCCCAGTGTCGGACATGCCAGAAGACTTGCCGTCGAGATTTGAAGCTTCGTGATCTTTCTGAATCGCGATCCGTTCTTGGCGGCGGATGTCGGCCAATTTTGTTCGGTAGTCGTCCGAGCTGAGGGCAAATGCAATAACGGAACTCGGCTCGTCCTCTCGCACAATGACGTCTGAGTCGAGAAAGATGTGATCGCTGGCGTTTACTGGGTAGTCAAGCTGAGGCCAGCCACTTGCAGATCGCTCGGCCCAGAAGTTTGTGAGCATCTTCATTAGACTGGTCTTCTGGTGTTTGGGCAGTTCCAATGGAATTTCCGTGCTGGGCTCCAGAGAATCAGCCAGTTCCTTCACATCGGGGAGCAAGTCGTCAAGAATGGACTGTTCGTTGTCGCTTTGCCCCTCATCGTCGGAGCCACCGTGGCTGGCAGTAACTGTTGCGGTGTCATCTGTTTCTCCACCGACATGATGCTCGTCTACGGGAGGAGGTGCCTCGGGAACTGGCTGTGTGTCTTCCACGGGTGGCTCAGGCGTAGGTTCCGTGTGGACCGTGTCTGGAGCGGGAGTGACAGGAGCTGTCTTGGGCTCAAGGATCTTGATGTCGTTGTTGTGATCCGTTGTCGATGGCCCAGGCTCCTGTACGGCGTTGTCGATATTATGGTAGACCTCCACAATGGCCTTAGTGGCTGATCGTGGCAGTCCAGCCCGGGGCTGGGGTCCCTTAGCCAGGCGCTTTCTCCGATCTTCGCGTTGCCTTTCTTTCTCGAACTCGCGGCTCAACTGCTCAAAGTGTCGGGCAATTCTAGACACCTGTGAAGACACGTGTGTATCCTTCTTCTTGGTGATCAGGCGAGGAATGGAGGATGGACCAGCTTTCCTATGGCTTTTCATACCCAAACCGAGGCGATCGAACGGCTTCTTATCGATCTTGAATGACGATTCAGTTGAGGTATCACTGGCATCCTTCGGCATAATCGGCTTGCCAAAGCTTGACTGCGACCGCGGCAGTGTCTGCCCAGGCTGCGATAGAGTTCTAATCATCGGAGCTCTGCGGGCGATAAGACGCTCTGGGTTCGGCTTTGGCGGCGCCTCGACCGGCTCTTCTGTCGTAGGTGTTTCTGCACCCATGGCTTGATGCTCACGGCGAAGCTGTTCGACTTTCTCGGATAACGAAACACCGGTGGACATCGTGGTTAGCGGAGGCCTGGCACCAGGGGACGCTGGCTCGATAGTGGCCAGAACTGATGACTTGTCTGCGTTCTCTGAGGCGGGTGCCAGCGAGAATGAGGTTTTCACTGTAGGTGAGCTTGATGTGGCGAGATCCAAAGGCTCTACTCTCTCAAGTACAGCTTCGGCCGGTGTGCTGATCTTGCTGGCTTCCGAAGTCGATTCTTCTTGGGAAATGGCCTTGTCCTTCTGTTCCGGCTGCTGATCTGTCTCCTGAGTAGAGTCGGGAACAGAAATTGGCACTGACGCCGCCTCGGATTCGGGTTCCTTCTCCTGGCTTTCCTGGCTTTCTTCTTGCTCTTCCACTTGTCCTCCGTCATCCCCCTTTTCTTCGTCCTCGGTCTTGGGCTGGTCCGTAATTTCGTCTGCACTGGGCTCTGTCGCATCCGTCGGCTGAGTTGAGACCTTTTCGTCAACATCCGAGAACGTTTGCGAAGGAAGATCTCCCGTATCAACCGTTGATGCGGTGCCATCTGTCGAAGGAAGGGACTCTCTCGACTCATTGTCGGTGAAGATCTTTTTGAGTTGAATCATTGTCAACTGCCGCAGATCCTTGTCTGGCAGGAAGTCGACCTCGAACTTGGAGAATGAGGCATCCCAGTCTCCTGCTTTCTCCAACATTTCTCTGACAATCGCATTAAAAGGAATGACCTCGTAGTACTTGGAGTTGACGTAGGTCTCTTGCAGACAGCGGATCAGCAGGAGCTGATCTTCCTGAGCTTTCTTGGCGAGTCTGTCAACTTCAGCCTTACAGGCCTCTGCCTTTTCGGGGAGAACGCTGTCGATGCGGATGCTCTTGATTCTCAGCTTGACGGAATTCATGAAGCGAACCCATCGCTCCTCGATCTTGTTGAATATTTCGTTCTTGAGTTTCAGGTCGTTCTCCACCTTCCAGGTGATCCGAGCCCTGGGAACAATGATTTCGAGGAGGTCGATTGGGTCGTAATGAATTCTAACCCATGTGTCGCGGTACTGGAAATATCGAATGTGATCTCGATGATGATCATGAGCACATCCCGTCATGTCGTGGAGCCGCAAACCTCTGCTCCAGAAAAGAAGCTCGAGATATTTCCCGAACGAGTACTTCCAGGTGCTATCGGACATGCCCATCTCAGGCGAATTCTTCTTGCAGATCTTGCAATAGCTCCACATAGTTATGCCGTCAATATTACGTCTCTGCTTAAGGGTTGGCTGCTCGACGAAGATTGTGACCCGCGACTCATCGTGTACGTAGGTGCGGTGATGTTCTGTCATCTTCCGATCGCACCCATTGGCTGTGCAAATAGAGTCATTGTTGACACAGAGATCTTCAATATACTGACCGAGTGTGCAATCAGGATACATGCTTCCGCTGTCATCGACGTGTTCGTCGTAGAACCCGATGGCTATGAGTCCAGGTTCTTGGCAAGGGATCTTCGTCTCTGTGCAAATTTCCGAGTACAGAACGACAATGTTCTGATGGGAGTAAGGATCGAACAAGTCGAGGTTGCCTTGGATGTAATTCTCCCATTGTCTTGTCTGAGTCTGGTAGTTGTAAAGTGCCTTGTCGTACTCGGCGTCGTGAACGGCATGAAGCACCTCCATAATTTGGCGTGGCGCTTTCTGTCCAATTGCATGAACCATTTCAGGTTTTATCAACTGAAACTTCTGGGACTTAGACTTCTCAGCATCGGTTTGCTCCTCTATTACGTCCTGGTCCCGCAACCTTTTCAGGTAGACCAGTCTCCGCTCTTGCTCGCGGGCTTTCATGAGCAGGTAGGGCTGAGCAAATTTGACAAATGGAGACGCAGACAGAATCTTGGTCTCATATCTTGCAACCATATCGCTGTAATAAGTTGGCATCGGAACGTCTTCGGGCACCTGTGACTCAGGAGACGTCGGCGGGACGTGGGAGGTGTGCATAGAGACAGGTTTCGGCCTCTCGTCCACCGATGGTTCTTCGGTTTGGTCGGACGACACAGTGCCCTCGGCAGTGACCATGGATGTGCCGTTGCTGGTCTGAGAAGGAATTTCAGACTCAGATGGCGATGTCTTAACGAGGGATTGGTCATTCTTTGCGCTCTCCATGGACGCGCTAAGGGACCGGGAGCCGTCTTCGGCTGGTTGACGGAGGGATGATGCCAAGGATGACGATTCATCAACTTCAGCAGGCAGCTGAATATATTCGTCCCTCATTAAACATGTTTCCAGCTTCAGGTTGTACACGACGTAAACCATGAATTCAGTGATCTTCTTCATCTTCGATAGGACTTCTGTAGAGTCTCCACGCAGGGCGATGGTGCAGCCAAGCTTTTCGGAACATCCAGAGAGGAAGATGTACGTCTTTTTCTTGCCTGGGTAGTTCTTGTTGACGTAAGTCTTAACTTCGAAGCCGCCAGACCTGCCGACTTGAACTTGTAACGCCAGCATGTCAAGAGACGAGATAATATCCGTCTCTGCGCATCTTGATACTGCTTCGATGACGGAAGGCTTGACATTGTAGGCAACCGCGATGTTGGCCTCGGAGAGGTATTGCAGAGCAACGCCAGAGACGGACTTTTCGCAAAGCAACAATTGAGGGCGTAAATTGATGATGCGGTTGACCACAATCCGTAAAAACTCCTTCTCTTGTTCGATGACTGGCTGAAGACTCATGAAGTGCTGCTGGTGTCTTTGGTACTCAATTGGGAACGAAACTATGACAATCCGAGGATTGATGATGCGACGAGGCATGCTCTTCAGAGCTAGGTTCTTGGTGAAGATAACTCCGGAGACATAGCTGGTGTCTCCAGGTTTTCCTCCCGGAATCTTCTTGAGTTTGACGTAATGCCGAATGTCCATGTCGTCCCCTGCTCTAATGTCGGGAGTAACGTCATCCGTACATTGAAGCAAGATGGGAACCAAGGCCTTCTCCCAGGCGGGCACATTTGGTATTCCGGAATCTTCGAGAAGCTGATGCAGCAATTTTTTCACATGTAACATGCTTGATGGATTCAACTCCACCTGCGGCTGTTTGTCATCTTGCATGGAGTCGCTCCTGGTGAGCTTGGTTGCTTCAATGGCGGGGTTCTCGATGGTAAATACGTGCTCGTTCGACGCTGAGGGACCCTTGAAGATGCCGGATTTTGGGCGCGGAGACCGCATTTGGTGGCTCACGTTGCTCAAGTTGCGTCTCCTAGCTGGTCGTCCATGCCCAATGAGGCTACCAGAACCGGCATTATCGTCCATCCCGCGACTGGTGAAGCTCAGTCCACTAACACTCTTCTCGCCTCGGCCCAATCGATGTCTTCTACCCGCGCTCAAAAACGGTCCGAAACTGGACTTCTCGTGGTCGTAGCTGGAAGGTTGGAGATCGGCACTTGACATGGTGGCAAAAATGCTCATTTGTTCGTCGCCGCTGGACTCGTCTGACATATAAGCGGCCAGCTCCGGATCGATGATATTGTCGTCGTGAAATGCAGGATACTTTGGCTTCTTTGTCATCTCGTCGGTTATGCCTTTGCGAAAAGGGGCTCTGTCGACATCCGGCATTGGCATCGGCTTGAACCGCGCGAGAAAGTTGTTGTGATGCTTCGAATGATGTCTCTTGTGACCCGACGATTGCGGACGATTGGCAGAAGTCAAAGATCTCAAAGACCGAGACGAGCTCGGGCGACTGAGCTGCGGCGCGTCTATTTCCAAAATGGCCGAATTTCTGTTAGAGTCGTTGATCCGCCTGGTGGGAATGGCCATCATGGGTGTTTGGACAGATCTGGCGTCATCCAAACCTTCCATCCTATCAGCGAAACTGGGTTCTGCAACCTCGGCCTCAACCTGAGTGACCTTCGGGGTAGCCTTTGTTTGTCGGAAGATGGCTGGCAAGAATGAGTCGTCCCCGGAGTCTTCCGAACCACTACCCTCGTAAAGGCGTTGGTTGATGACTTTCAGACATGTTTTGCAAACTCGCAAGGTTCCGGTCATTCCAAACTTTGAGCCCGGAATGATGGAGGTACATTTGGAATCGAAGATGCAACCGCAAGTTCTGCAATGGTGCTTCCTTCTGAATGCTGAGAATGGTTGTCCACAGATAAAGCACTCTTTGCAAGTCTCGTCGGCCATCCAGAATTCTTTACTTAACACCTGTCTTCGCATACGATCGAGTCTCGCATTGACTTGTTCCGGCGCGCCCTCGTTCGTCGTTGTGCCAGGAATCCGCAGCGCTCCAGTTCTTCCGTGCTTCGGCTGAGAATCGTGGGCAAAAGAATCATGGTACACCGAGTCATGAGCAGTAGTGCTGATCGGGCTGGGCTCTGCGGTGACATGCTCCATGGACGATGATCGTGAGGGCGCATACCCTGGCGATCTAGAGCGACTGATGCGGTCGATGACAGCCGGTCTTTTGGGAGCAATAAGCATTGACGCAGCTGAAGAAACTGGCGATCGAGGGTCCGTCGTCTGTAACTTAGGCAGCGGCGGGGCATTTGTTTTGATGGGACTCAAGGGCTTCTCGGCAGGACCATCAACGATCGTGATGTCTTCGCGTCTGGATCGAGAGCTCGCGTGGCTTCGATCCAGAGCGACGGAGGGCTTGGGTTCGAGGACGTCGAACTTGTGAGAGCCTTCACCGATCACAAGTGGCCGGGAATCCGGCTTGCTGATGCTTCGCCTCCCAGAGGACCGAATAGGTCCATCTTCAGCATGTGCCAAGCTTCTTGTTGCTGTAGCAGGCGCAACCTCTGGGTTGATGGCCGTGACCGCCGATGCTTTAGCCACACTGGGTAAGCTGCTCTGTCGACTAGATGTACTCGACTTGGAAGCCGTCATCGCAGCTATCGAGGTCGCCTTGGAGGACTGAGGTGGTTGAGACAGGCTGTCGGACAAAGTCGTGTTTATTCCTGAAGAGGTCGTGGCCGTCATAGGACCATCGTTGGTCGCGGACGAGTTGAAAGAGGAAACCGTTGCGGCAGTCTCTACACGCGCAAGAGATGTAGTTGGAGTCTTGACCGAAGTAGCCGTCGTGCTGGTGCTGCGTTTTGAAGCGGCGTCGAAACTGTCTGCATCATCTGCATCCTGCGCCCTCGTGCCAACGGCACCAACAGCCTCTTTGAGACGGCTGTACAGTCCACTGAGTCCATTTTGTACGTACTCGCCGGTCAAAGCCTTTGTTTCGGTCGCTGGGAGCGAAGATGGAGGGGGAGCGAAGTCGTTGAAGGTCGTAAGGGAGTCGGACTGGCTCGCAGAGGTATGAATCCTGTTGAGAGTATGGGCCAGCTGGTCCTTGTCGGCCTGCGAAGCCGTCGATATAGAGTTGATGGAGTCGTGACGGCTTCGAAAGCCCGGAGGCGTCGACAAGACAGCCGGAGAGTTTGGTTTCGGAACGTTGTTGCTAGCCATCTTGCGCGGGGCAACGGTGGAAGCGAGGGGTTCGAGAGGTTCGGGGTTCTAAGGCATCGGGAGCAGCGCAGGCGTGTTTCGCTCTCAGACTGACATGACGCCTGCGGGAAAACGTGGTCAAGTGAGGGGTCTTCAACTCCAGCGCTTCCCCTCGTCGTCTCCTAACGCGTGTAGAATCGGTGTGTGCTGTCGTGGGCAGATGGGTGGTCGAAGTGGAAAGCTTTCGGTAATCTAGGGATATGAGGATATCGGAATGCCGTTTGTCGGCAGGATCGCGGGTAAAGATATGGATCAAAGAGAGGCGCAGGTGACGATGAGGAGAAACGACGTGGCGAAGGTCAGGTTCTAGTCGTGTAAGGCGACGAAGCAGCGAAGGATGTGGTGTGTTGTCTTAGGTATCCGTACCTTAGTCTGCAGGACGAGCTAATGTCTTCAAGTTCGGCACCGGGAGCCTTTTAGAGGCTGCCTATCCGTGGGCTACTGCGAAACCAACCAGCGCTATTCCTCCAAGGTCTAGGCCCGCGTGGCCCAGCGGCTGCCAGGTTGGTGGAATCGTCAAACGGGGGATGACGAAGCTGGTGTTGCACCTTGGGTCCAGCTGGCAGTTTTGCGACTTGATGACGGCAAGTCCAGGCTACTAGCTGTAAAGTGTGGCGGTGGTGATAATACCTCCCTTCCACCTTGAGATGATTCCGTCCAGTGATGTAAGGTAGCTCGGGAAAGTGAGGCATTCGTAAAGAGCCGCCGTTGCAGCGGGATAGGCTGTAGCAGTCGCAGTGCATGTGGATGTACCCGGTACCCATTCCCGGCATTCCGACACCAGCCGGTCCCACTTGCAGGAAGTACGTACCGAAAGATGTGGTGTCGATATCCTCCGGGCCTTCTTTGGCATTCCGAGGCTGGATGGTTGGGACAAGGGCAGGGCGAGCTGAGGCTGCCCCACAGCTGTCTGCCAGCTGCCCTGGAGCACTGAGCACCCTCAGTGCTGGTCACCTTCATTCAGATGGTTCAAGGGTCCGACACCAAAAAACGCGCCCCAAAATTCCTAGCGCGTCACCTCGTTGACACTCAGATCTACCCAGGAACATCGTCACAATCACAGCCTGGGTGTGAATCACTCCAAAAGGCAGGCTTATTTTTGTTCACTTCAACTGGACATACAAACTTACTTCTGCACCCAGATCGTGTTGTTTTTCGTTACTTACGTCTGCTCGTTTAACTCACAAAAAAAAGCAGCCGATCTGAGCACCACACAGATGCAAAGAACTTACTAGCTGCACCTTTGCAACCGTCACGATGGCCAGCTTAGGAAGCAGCTCAGGCTTCTCTAGCACGCCACAATCATTCCATGCGCTTCTAAGTGGAAAATCAGTCCCACGGAGCCTGACAAGGATTCACAAAAATCAGCAGAAGCTCTTGGACCGCTCCGATTCCTGGTTCATGGGCATCAAAGGCAACAATGAAGATGCAAATGTGCCCCCAGAGGTCATTCAGAGCCTCAAGGACTTCCATACAGCTCACACCCTTCCACCCCCTGCACAGAAGCCACAGCCGCCCGTTTCAAGCGCACCTTCTTTGACAGCACCAGCAAAGTCACAGACAGTCAATACCTTCTCAGATGGGGCTGATGGATCACCTGTCTCCTCTGCTCCAGGAACACCAGTCTCCTGGCCATCGTCTCCAGAGAGACCTGGAATTTCAGGAGTTGGAAATTCATCGCCCTGCCTCTCCATCAAGTCTCAACTTGGAGTGGAAAGCCAGTTGCCTCCACCTTCACCAATTGCAGGCCTCCCAAGCAGCCCGCCTCGATACGAGTCGTCCCCCATTGCACCTGCTCCGAAGCGCCCCAATCCACCTGCCGGGCTTCTTCAGCCGAGCCCGAAAAGACCTCGCATTGGCACCTTCCCCTCGAGCAGCGCCGGCCTGGACGATGAACTAGAGACGTGCATCCCTGATGCCATCGACCAAGCAACACCTTGGACCAACAAAGCTGCGGCACGTCTGCTGACTGCTTCTCAAGCTGTGACCAGCCCACCATGCGGCCAAGGCAGCATGATTCCTTCGACTTACAACGACGCTAAGAGCCCCGCGAAGTCATCGACTCCTAAGAAGAGGCGGAACATGAAGGTCATCTCCGCTGCTGACTGGTCGTCCTCCGCACCAACAGTTGCTGATGAGCCTATAATTCCGCTTTCTCAGCCTCGGTCTCGTGAGAAAGTACTGCCAGCATCCTCAGGCGCTTTCATTGCATCGACCTACGCCACCGAAAGCCGAACGCCTCAAGAGAATCAAGTGGTTCAAGATACCCCAGGCCAAGCCAGAACTCATGAAGAGGAACGTCAAGGCACCTCAGGCGAAGCCAACAATCATGAAGAGGGACGCCAAGACATATCAGGCGGAGCCAGAAATATTGAAGAGGAGCGTCCATCCATCTCCAGCGGACTCGGAACTATTCACGAGGAAAACCAGTCCGTTCCGGGCAGACTCAGAGCTCCTGAAGAGGAACGCCAAGTAACCCCGGTCAGGCCTGCAGGCCTTGAACAAAACCTCCTGCAGTACCAGGCCACGCTCTCAGCTAATCCGCCCGAAGTTGACGTTGTGATGGGCGAAACCTCAGGAAACCCCCCGCTGCCTGAACTCATGGTGCCGGACGAAGAGGAACTCAGGGAAGATCTCAGAAGCTGGCTGGATGACGTTTGGGGAATGAAGAAGCTTGATTGGCTTCCTGTGGGCCTACAACAACATCGTACACGCCTTTCACGAAGCAGTCTGGAGACATTGAAGCGTATTACTCTTCTGGCCGAAAAGAGGGCTATCAATCTCGGAAGCTTGTGGTCTCAGCCCGATGGTCCTCTTCGTCAAGCTTCTCAGCATAGCAACGGGAGGCTCTCATTTCCTGATGACCTCAGCCACGAGTCTATCGAATTTCTGGTCCAGACGGCACGACAGGCAGAACAGGAGAAAAAAGAGAAGAGGGATGCGTCACTTGCCAAGGCTGCTGCGGCGGCGGCACGTCTCGAGCGTCGCGTCAATTCTGCCGCGGCTGAGAAGTTGCCTACCATGAATGTCGAGGACAACGCAAACGCAAACGCTACACCGGCACCGCCATCAGGCCCTTCAGATGAGACAATTGCGGAGCAGTTTACGCGAAGTCCCTACGAAGCTTTCTGTGCAGCTTACCCATCCTACTCGGGAAGCCTCATGGATTTCGTCAGGGCATGCCTGGTTGTCGAGTACATTCAGCGCAAGCAAACGCTGCCGAAATGGCTTTATGACGACTTCATCCGGGCTTTTGGGGATGGCTACATTCAGTATATGGACAGGATGGACAAAGCCATTCCCCCCGAGAAGCCCATTACAGCCGTCAAATGGTATGTCGGAAATGTTGATAGGCCGGTATTCCAAAGGAACGTCGTAACAGTCGAAAGTCTGAGTCGAGTGTTTGAGATCTATCCCGATGAATCAAAGTCCGCCAGTAGCACAATTTCACCGGAAGTTTCACCATCGCCGGCCACCGCCAAACTGCCGACTGCCTTGCCGACCAACTTGCCGGCGACTGATAGGAACGACGCACATATAACCAGTCCTTCGCCTGGAGATCGCACCAAGCCTGCTCAGATTGCTGCGAGCGTACCTGTTCCGAGCTCACCACTTCAGACCCAAGGTGTCCCCGAGGCGCAGAGAACGGTACAGGACGAACAGCCGCGTGTTCAAGAACAGAAGACGACGTCTGAGCATCCTAACCCAGCAGCCTCTTCTGATGAGCTGAAGTTGAGCCCTGTCAACCGGGAAAAGGGCAAGCAGCGAATGGTGGATGAGAATACCCCAGAAAAGCATGTGTCGGCTACGCCAAAGATGCAGCGTCAAGAAGCGGCTATTGACGCCGAGGACGATAACGTGGTATTCCTTTCTAGTAACCGCCAGAAAGCGGCCACTCCTACGGAAGACGATAATGTCGTGTTCATCTCCAGCAACCCGCGACTCCGTCCAGCGCCACCCAAGTTCGTCGGCCAGCAGGCTTCTATCAAGCATGAGCCCATGCAAGGTCCCAATCCTCCGTTCCCTACTCGAGCTACTCCGCCGCAGGTACCTGCCGCATCTGAGCAGGTGCAGCGCGTCGCAAGCATAGCAGAGACACGGTCCTCGGCACAGAAGCCCATGCCATCCGCTTCTCGTGCCAATCTCTTGAGACCGACCCCGGAGAAACCACACGCGCGTCGGACGCTACCGTCTTCTTTCAACTTCGGCACCCCCTCCCGTCAGGCGTCCCACAGCCCAGCACGTAGCACGCTCTCCGCGACGACTCAGGACTCCCGTGTCAAGAAGCCCAAGAAGACGGAGAAGGACAGACAGAGGGACAATGAGCGGTGGAAGAGGAAGATTGAGAGGATGGCCAGGGAAGGTCGTCTCCCGGGATCCACTCCGGCGCCCAAAGGCGGGGATGCTTGAGTTGTCTACGGAGTTGTTGCAGGAACCCATGCGGCCCAGTCCGGTGATGCCCAATCAACCGTATGACATTGGTCGAGGCTCGACGACGCGCTCGTTGGGGGCGAAGGTTGCTTTATGAGGATGTCTGTATGGTATGGGTAGGCGCGAAAAGGAGTCTGGCTTTGCAGTTACTGGCCTTCACGTTAATGTATGATACCCCCCAACAATGAGCTCTCTCGATGTTTGTAAAAAGTAGTATTAGACTATGTTTGTACGGGCCAAAAAAAGTATGGTACTTTGAAGAATTTCTCAACCTGTGACATTGCTCAGGCAAACCAAGTCTGTTCTGATGTGGTGCTTCTTTTTTTCGCGCGCGAGCGACCGGCTCTCTGGAGAGTCTTTGGAAGGTTATCTAGGTAATGCAACCCCTTCCATATCTTTTTGTAGAAAAACATGCGCCCCGAGGTAGATGATATCCGGTAACATACTGGGGCGTTCGTCGTAAAATCCGATTCGTAAAATCAATGGTTCTGTTTCGTCGCAAGCAAGCAAGCAAGCATGACTCCGTAATAGTTTTTGACACCCGTTGGTTGACCCGGTTGTTTCTTCTTCTGTTTTTGGTCCCATCATGTCCTTCACTCCCTCCCTTGACAGTTTCGGTTCGTCGTAAATCAAAAATAATCTCGTATCGTATGGCATCGCGTTTCTTTGTTGTGTAGGTCGTTACTTTAGGGGGTATCGTTTTTTTGTTCGTTTCAAGCCGAGTCGTCGGACGAGGAGCGGGCGTCCTGAGCGGCCTTCTTGGCCGCGGCCTTGGCCGCCTTCGCTTCCCTCTGCTTCTCCTCCTCCTCGGGCGTCAGGGTCTTGAGCTGCAGGGCGTGAATACCGCCCTCGCGGGCCATCTCCTCGCGGAGGAGGGCGTAGATCATGCGGTGGCGGGCGGATTGCATCTTGGTGCCGAAGGCCTCGGAGACGATGACGAGTCTGTTGGGGGGTTTGGTGTTAGTGTTGGAGCGCTTCAAAGTTTTGCGGCCCATGTTTTTATAAGACCCGGAAGACCACGTACCTGAAGTGTGTTTCCTTGGAGCTGCTGCCCTGCATGGCCTTGTGGTGGCTGTGGAGGTGGGAGTCGTTGTAGATCTCGAGGGTGGAGGGGGAGAGGGCGGCGGTGATCTTTTGCACGGGACGAGTCAGTTCGAGTTCATGTCTTGCCAACGCCGGCGCCGTACACAGCGACGGGCAGCAGAGGAAGAGAGAATGTCTCACCTTGGACCGGATGGTCTCCTCGACGGAGGTGTTGGAGGACATGTTGGGCGGTCTGGCGGAAGCCGAGAAACCGAGGGCGTATCTGCGCAACATTGGAGTCGGTATTTGTGTTGTAAACGTCGGTGATATTCCTCCGGTGAAACTACTCCCAATCCTGCCGACGAAGGGGCGGAAAGTGTTCATGGGGAATAGAAGAAGAGAAAGGGGAAGGAGAGGGGAGAAAAGAGGGAGAGAAGAGGAAGATACTTGAAGTATCGCGAAAAGGAGGTGAGTGAGCGAGCAAGGTGTGCCTGAATGCGTACCTTGGGGCCAGCAGTGGACTCTCTCTACACGGATAGTCAAGATCGAGGAGGAGCCAAGGAGCGAGCAAGCAAGCCAGGCAAAGCCAAAACAAGACCGACAGGGAATAAGCAAAGTTGCGTGTGCGTATTGGATAGGGATTTGCCAGTCCAATGACTTTTTTCGGTTTAGGTACGGATACGGTTCGGACGCGGTGTGGCACTTTTTTTTTTGGTGGTGCTTCTCTGGATGCTGTGTAGACCGAATGTGCGGTAAGGCTCTCAGGTGCGGTCAGCGGTTGCAAGGTTGTTGTGGCAGCAGAGAGAGAGATGGTCCAGGGGGAGAGAAGGAAAGAAAGAATTCTCCCCCTCCTCAAACCACCCCGGACGGCACCCCGGACGGGACGGGGGTGTAAAAAGTTTCGGTGTGTCGGTGAAAAGGAGCGGCAGGCGGGATGTTTCTCGGCGGCCAATCAGCGGCCCGGGAAGCCTGCCTCTGTCCTTCCGGTTGGTAACCGGCGGACTCCACAGCGAGAGCACGCTGGGCTGCACCGCTGGGCCGTCTGGTCCGGGGGGCGTGAGCGTGAGGGTGAGGTGGTGATTTGAGGTCCACGGGTCCGTTTCGCTGGCCGGGCCCACGGGTTGGGTAAGGGTAGGTTTTGGTTCACCCAGGTGCGTGGTGCCAGCCCCTGGGAAACCTCGTGTGTGAAGTGTGAAGTGAGGTGGTTAGCTTCGCATCTTGCTTGCTGTTATGTCCACCGCCCTTCTTCTTTGCTTCTTTCCCCATGCTCGTCCCATCACACCCATCGCAGCCGACGGAGGAAGGAGTCACAACGGCTAGCGCAGAAGGGTGGATCGGGGCTGGAAGAAGGCTAGAAGACAATTGGAAGAATGCTGTGACGAGGAAGAGACCAGGGGGGAGAGGGCAGCACGCGGTGACTATCTTGACCGTGCCTTACCGCCAATATGGCGTATGCGTACTTCGTACAGTACCTACCTTACCTTTACACACGCTGGAGAAAAGAAAAGAGTCAGAGAAAACGCTCACCGCGTATTTCCCGCCCCCAACCCCCGTCACCGTCCACCCCGGTCACCGTCACCGTCACCGCGTATCCAATCCACCATCGTTCTTCGAAGCAGATAGAGAGCAGCAGCAGCAGCACAGAGTTTGCTCCGCTTTGGCGCAAGGCACCGTTGGCACCTGATCAGAAGACCGTCCAGATATCCCAGAACCTCCCGTCCAACGCAGCAACGGTTCCAGCCCAGCCCGCCTCCGTCCGTCCCAGACTTTTTTTCCTTCGGGCGTTGTGATTCACAATGTCGCCAATGCACGCGGGCGGGGAGGAAGGGAAACCCGGTCGGGCTTCCAGGACCTTGCATGAAAGCAGCAAGACGAGGAGGCGGAACAAAACATAGAGGAAGTGAGGTGGTGACGTGTGGTTGCGTTGCGTTGCGTTTTGGTGCCTTTGCAGCGGAAGCAAGCTGCAACGGCCGCAGGGAGGGGAGGAGGGGGAAGCAGAACCGGCAGCGCGCAGGAGAAGCGGTAGGCAGAGGAGAGGACACACAGCATCGAGATCCACGGCCGAGATTCTTCTGCTTCCTCTTGTGGTCAGGTACAGAAGACCCTGTTGACGCTATGTGATGGAGGGACGGATAGAGGCATGATGGAAATGGTCGGCCGCTTCGGCCGGTCTCCACTCCCGTTCCTTATGGGCGTTTCAACACCAAACTTCACATCTTCGCATTTTCGAGATGAACTGGAACATCGACGAGCATCATCCACCACCGGGCTCCAGTGTCCCAGGAGGTTGGACGGGATAGTGGGTGATTATCTGATCAACAACCCAACACCAAGACCGGACGCCCAGCACCGTACCCGCGGCGCACGCACACCTCCATTTCTCACTGTCCTCCGATTACTGCTGGTGCTGCTGCGCTGCACCACGGGCAGACATCCGCTCAAGCCACACTTTTCCGTCCGGTCTTCGGCACTGATCCTGCCGGAGATGGAAGTCCGATCCGGGACCTGACAGCGCCGCTCACACCAACAAAAAAATCCCCTAGCACCACCTACCAACACCACCACCACCGCACCCAACGCTACCTACCTAATCCGACTCCCGAGAGCAACCACCGACGGGGTCCGTCCCCTCCCCAAATATCCACTCCGTGTCCCGGTCCTTCAATCATACCATAACGCCATTGATAACGAAACCGCACGCATATCAATCATATCTCCCCCTCCCCTCCCCCTCCCCCACACCCCATGTTGGCCTCCGGTTTGCGGAATGTAGCACGACGGCCCGGCTGCTGCTGTTGCTGCTCCCGAGCATCACCAACATCTCTGTCAGTCGTCGCCGCCGCCGCCGTCCTCACCTCCGGAGCACCGCCGTCCGCCTTCTCAAACCGCCGCCTCGCCTCCTCACCCCGATTCTTCGCATCGCAACAACCCTTCAGAATGGCTTCCACAACCTCCTCCCTCCCGAGGCTGCCCCTCTTCGAGGCCATCTCCCGGCACGACCCCGAGTCTACCGCCGTGATCCACTCCCTCTCCGGCCGCCGCTTCAAGTACGGCGAGCTCCTTGGCGACGTGCGCCGCGCCCGGAACAGCCTGCTCGACTCGGCCGGCAAGCCCGACCTCAACGGCGAGCGCATCGCCTTCCTGGTAGAGAACAGCTACGACTATGTAGGTAAGCCAGACGAATCGCGCAAACTACCCCAACAAAACATGCGCCAGCGCCTATGATACTAATTTGCGCCTCCTCCGCCTAAACAGTAACCCTCCTCGCCGCCTTCGCAGCCCGATCCATCGCCGTCCCCCTCTCCCCGGCCTTCCCCGCCGCAGAGCTCCAGTACATCCTCAACCAGAGCGAGGCCTCCCTGCTCGTCTCCTCGGCCAAGTTCGCCGCCAAGGCGAAGGAGGTCCTCGCGACCGACCTCGTCTCCAAGCCCGCCCAGCTCGAGCTGCAAAAGCACCTCGGCGGCGCCGCGCATGAGCAGGTCGAGCTCGACAACGCCGACCCCGGCAGCGCGGGCATGATGCTCTACACATCGGGCACCACCAACAGACCGGTATGGGAAATTCTTCGTCTTGAGACCCTTCGCAAACCATGAAGCTAACAAACACCGTCTCTCGCAGAAAGGCGTCCTGCTCCCTCAGTCCGTCCTGACGGCGCAATCCGAGTCCCTGATCGAGGCATGGAACTACTCCCCTGCGGACCACCTCCTCCACGTCCTCCCCCTACACCACATCCACGGCACCGTCAACGCCGTCCTCACCCCGCTCCTCGCCGGCTCCACGATCGAGTTCATGTTCCCCTTCAACGCCGATGCCGTCTGGAAACGCCTCGCCGCGCCCTTCATAACCACAAACGGCACAGACGGCACCAACGGCACCAACGGCGTCAACGGGCACCACCACCAAACCCCCAAGGAAAAGATCACCTTCTTCACCGTCGTGCCCACCGTCTACTCCCGCCTCCTCGCAACCCACAAGTCCCTGCCCCTCGACCCCGAAGAACCCACCCGCGAGGCCGTCTCCCCCAGACACATGCGCCTCGCCATCTCCGGCTCCGCCGCCCTGCCCACCCCGATCAAGGAGGCCTGGAAGACCCTGTCCAAGGGCAACGTCCTCCTCGAGCGCTACGGCATGACCGAGGTCGGCATGGCTCTCTCCTGCGGCCTCGACTTCACCGACCGCGTCGACGGCAGCGTCGGCTGGCCCCTCCCCGGCGTCGAGGCCCGCCTCGTCGACACCGACACGGGCGCCGTCATCCCCGAGGGCCACGACGTCGACCCCGAGACCGGCCGCGAGCGCTCCGGCGAGATCCAGCTCCGCGGCCCCACCGTCTTCAGGGAGTACTGGCGCAACCCGGAGGCCACGGCCAAGGAGTTCGTCGAGGGCGAGGACGGCCGCGGCAAGTGGTTCAAGACGGGCGACGTCGCGGTGCGTCGCCGCGTCGACGGCGCCGGGCTCAACGCCGCGCAGGCGTCGTGGGCCAAGGGCGACATGTACTTCATCCAGGGCCGCAAGAGCGCCGACATCATCAAGACGGGCGGCGAGAAGGTCAGCGCGCTCGAGGTCGAGCGCGAGCTCCTGTCGCTCCCCGAGGTCGCCGAGGCGGCCGTCGTCGCCGTGCCCTCGGGCAAGTGGGGCAGCAAGGTCGGCGCCGTCATCATCCTCAACAAGGACGTGGTGCCGCACTGGACGCCCATGCAAATGCGGAGGGCCCTCCGAGATCGGCTTGTTAATTACAAGATCCCTCAGGTGCTCAAAGTCGTCGACCACATCCCCCGCAACGCCATGGGCAAGATCAACAAGAAGCAGCTGGTCCAGGCGGTGTTCGAGGACCAGTTCAGCGGTGATGAAATGTAACAATATCTCATGTGCGTATATATATCCGTAGACAGGCACACATTTGTTTGAGTAGGGGGATGTGCATAGAATCAAGATAGACAAAATATTGGAGAACCTCACCGTCGCAGAGTGCTGCCGCAGGCACAAAAGAAGCAAATTGGCCTAAAACCTAGGTATCTATTCCGGCTTTTCGCGTCCGCCTATGTACTATTGATCATGGCCGTCTAGAAGTGAAGCCATCTGTTTTTTTCTCAGCAACGCCATCATCGGGGAGCTCCTAAGACTATCATAAGAAAACCTTTTCCGCCCCTCAAAATGCGTTATCATTGATGCATAGCAATGCCTGGTGCTCGGAATCCCCACCAGCGTCAGGCAAAAAAAAAGGTTGGCTGAGAAATATGAGGAGTGATATCATGCAGACGTACTCGGCTTATCTCGCGAGAGGGAAGCAGTATTCTGTCTGATAAAATGCATGGTAAAGTCGTGTGTCGTGTAGTCCAAGTTCGTGTCCGGTTAGACGGTGTGCTTAGCCTTCGCACGGCTGCTTCCGCTGTGTGCACTGTCCGTGTGGCCGGAGAACTCGACAATCTCGTTTTGGGGCAGGTTCAGGATCTCCTTGAACCGGCGACCGATGTTAAGCAGAATCTCACGGCCCTTATCCTGAGAACGGCCCTTGCCGCCGGCAACGTCTCCA
Organism: Colletotrichum karsti; assembly: GCF_011947395.1. NCBI lineage: Eukaryota > Fungi > Ascomycota > Sordariomycetes > Glomerellales > Glomerellaceae > Colletotrichum > Colletotrichum karsti. The sequence goes on from NW_024065920.1 coordinate 407,276, forward strand.
TCACCACGTCCGGGGATGCTCTTGCCAATGGTGCGAGTCCAGACACCGATACGGAAGAAGGCCTTGCGCACGTTGACGACGACGCCCATGACTTCACCATCATCCTCGCTCTCGAGGGTCTCGCCAATGGCGGCCAACATGACGTGCAGCCAGAGCTCGTCGATGGGGACGGCGCGCTTCTCCTTGAACTGGTACGACCACTTGCCACCGTGCTTGTTCTGGGCATCCTCCCACTCAGGGCGAACACCAGCCTTGAAAAGGTGGTAGTCAGACTTGAGGGCCAGCTCGGAGACGGGAGCAATGTTGTTCTGTTTTCAAAGTGATTAGTGAGATGGCGGGGTCACAGGGAGGGGAAAGCACGTACATAGACACCCCAGAACTCCTCCACGGAATCGAAGGTAATAACTTCCTTCAGCAGGTCGTTCCAGTTGTCACCCTGGTTTGGTCAGCATGATGCGGACGATGGTGTGGTGTTCGGGTTTGAGGAAGAACGAACCTTGCCACTGGGAGGCTTGGTGAACCAGAGCGTCCACTTGTTCTGAAGAGGGTGCTTAACGTTGAAGTTCTCCTTGTCGTGGAAGACGGTGACGTCCTTGCCATCAGCAGTCTCCTTGTTTTCGCTCTTCTCACCACCCTCAGGGGAGATGGGGATGGTGGACAGGTCGACCTGCTGGTCGGGGTTCGTGGGTGTTTGCACTTGGGCGGCCATCGTGATGGTTTGTTGTGGTGTTTAGGTCTGATTATCGGTCGACGACGGATAGGTTATCAGAGGCGCTGATGAGGCAGACTCCGAAAAGATGACGACGAGGAGATGCCGACTCGGGGACGAGCAACCAGGTGTGAAAAGGTTGATGTTCGCAGACGGAGGCGGAGGGGTGGGAGGGAAGTGGGAAGGTTCCGCTCGAAGGGCTGGAGGTGACGACGGTTTGCTCGCTTCACTGCTGATAGGAAGTTACCGCGGGGGTGGTTGCTTCCCAAAATCGATGCGAGCGTAAGGATTCCGACGTTGCGCCAGGCAAGTCAGCAAAAAGCGGCAGGTTCGGAGGAGTTGAGGTGAATTATAGAGACGGCGGGAACGACGGGAGTGGTGACGTTCTCGTGGAATTGGAAGTTGCGATGATGGGTTTTGCGAAGGATTGCGCTCAGCTGTGGAAATGCAGTCACGGTGCGGCGTGCCTTTCCTTTGCAGTCGCAAAAAAATGCCCAAGCGGGCGGGCCAACCGAACGAGGGAATAAAAGTGGGGTTACCGGGCTGAACCTCACTGAAGGAAACTGCCAGCCTTTCCGTTTACCTACTCCGTACCTCACCTACCTGACCCTAAAGTACGGATACATGACAAAAGTGGTGACCTTGGACCTCCAACCTCCAATTCCCGGAGAGAAAAGGTCTGGTCCCGGTCAAGACCAGGTTCGCGGAAGTTTAAGCAATCCAGTGGAGGTATTTTGCTCCAATGACCGCGCCAGCCGACTGACAACCTTGCAGTGTCGTGTGGTGAAATTCAAGCTTCGATGCCATCCAATACGTTGCGTTGCGTCCTTTCTTTGTCTGGCGGTCTGATTGTCTCCAACCTGCCCTTGCCCTGCAGCCCTGCGTTACTTCAGTATCCGTATTGCTACCTATTGTCCACCAACACCACCAAACCCAAATTCAATAGAACTTACTCGGGTTGCACGGAGGAACTGAGCAAAAAGAATTCGCCGTACAATCCGATCTTGCTCCCCCCTGTCAACTGTTCAAAGGCGACTTTGCCGCAGCCGAGTCACTCCTGACCCCTTCTCCTGCCCCTTCCTACGTTCAAGGACGCATCCTTGTTTCGAGATCGTCCTTTTCGACTTCGATGCCCAACGTCTGTATTTTTGGCTTCGGACTCCAAAGAATTTTCCAGAAGCTTTTTCTCTCGCGCCAATAGCCTCCCACCGGGCAAAAGTTAGTTGCCACTAAGACCTGAGTGATGGATGCAGGATATCTCAACCTCGAGTCAACCGCGTTTCCAATACCTGCTGAAGACAACGTCACGGAACATCATTCGATTAAATCCTTCTCTTGCTTTGCAGGGTAAGAAGAGCCGAAGTCAGTCTGGGGCGACGGCCTTGGGGCTTGTTTCGACGGGAGTACCCTTCCTGTTTCAGCCGCTGCCCCATACTGCTCGTCCACGCTTCTCATGTCACCGGATGCCGAGCCCGAACTGCGCTACGCCCGGGCAGTCTTTGACTCTAGCACTCACATAAAGGGAATATCTATCTCATTCAATAAGAATGACATCCTGTTTTCGTTGGCAATAGCAGATTGGGGAATGCAGGGCGGATGAGGACCCAGCGGTCTTTGTTGATGTCAATCTTCTCGGAAGTCTTTCGAATATTCTGACCATCATCTTCTTTCACTTAGACAATCCCCTCCCTCCTTTCAGCTCTCGAAGTCGAGATAAGTCAACGTGGCGAGTATGCCATCGAGGATGGCACAAAGATTCGTTCATATCATCTTTGAGTCCATCAAGAGAAGATCATCAGAAAATGGATTTATGTTCTCAACATCAAAGAATAGTGTACGAACAAGTAGAAATAATGCATACAGTCGTTTCTCAGTCGAAGTGGCCAGGCATTCATAAGTTCTTGCGGTTGCCCGAGTTGATGCTGTAGATGTGAAGAAGCAACATCATCGGTTCTCATTTAACAAGTCATCAGCAACAGGGACCTTTACTTTGCTCTCTCTAGACTCCATCAACAACCAAATCATATCAACCCTGCTAAAGCTATGTCAGCCTCACATACCAGCAAACATCCAAGAAAGGATCTCAAACGACAAGATATTGGCGACTTCAAACCCGAACGCATCGATCTCTCATGGGATATCGCCGAACATCTGCTTCACGACAACTTCTTCCTGCATCATTACGCCTCACTCACATCCTATATCAAGAACTTCGTCGAGCACGTTTTCAAACCTGGAGGATCTCCCATACAGGGCTCAGTATGGCCGTCGGCGGGCGAGAACAACATCCATTTGGAGAGCATCGTCAGCGAAATCGCCCGTCCAGACCCGTACGACCAAAACCCGTGGGACGACCTGATGAAATGCAGAGCAAAGCGCTCTTGCGTCATGCGAGCCGTTCTCATGAGAATCTTCACCGACCAGGTCTTCTCTCAGCTTCTCTTCGGGGCGGACCAGAAGCAGAAGGAGATGCTCCATCATCAAGACAAGCAGTTCATGAAGGACGACGGTAAGTTTCGCTCTCCAGCTCGAGTACTCAAAAGAAGCTGACATAACGTTGTGGACAGGCTTCAGACGAACGAAGATGCGATCAACGACTGTGCAGATGATGCTCGGCCACACCTACGGAATCCCGCCGTGTTTCTGGTCCGAGGTGGACAAGCTGGCGCTGAAGGTGTTGATCCTCGTCCTTCCCGTGCTGAACTGGACCAGAAAGACATGGCCGTCCGGCGAAGAACTTATCGACGTCAAGGACGTCTACCAGAGCATACACAGCTGCGTAGCATACGCCGCCTGGTTCGCAGTACAAGCCCGACGTTCGCCCTCTATGCTCAAGTTCACATGGCTCTCGCCCGGCGACCGTTACCTCCCAGATCAGATCGAACTCTGCGAGAAGCTGTACCAGTCGCGGCGCAAAATCGTCGAGAGAGAGTATGATGAAGCGCTCAGCAGTAGGATTTCCGTCTCGGCAGGATCAGCACCCCCGGGTCTGCCGCCCAACAGGGTCGCGAGGGTCATGATCTCCGTGGTACCCCGTTTGGAGAAGCTCGATATCACGGTCGCCCCGGACATTGGGGCGGCGGTCGGTCACACGGTGAATACCCTGGCAGACCACCGAGTAGTCTATTACCACGGGCTCCAAGGCGAATCTGACGATCAACTGCTCTTCAGGAGCTCGTTGGCGGAACACTCGCTGAGCTTGAGACCGAGACGACTGTTCAGCCCTGGTGCCTTCTTGCGCGGCAGCAGGAGACACGCCTTTCGGTATATGATGTTCGTTGCGGAAATTCTCTGTTATTGTTTTGTGGTGGTGTGTATTTTGCAATTCTTGAGAGAAACTGGCGAGACCACCACCAAGACTTTTCCGCCTAAAGAGAAAAACAGTGATTCAGATGTTCGGACTTCGCCGGCGCAGTTCTGGGCGTTTCCATCATAGCAATGTTGGCTCTGGGTGTCTTCGTCGTTGGGACTGTTGGCGTTTTGGTGTATGCGGTTAGATAAATGGTGGGATCTCTGTTTATGTTAGATATATCCTCTCTGTTATTTCGAAGCTATTGATCATAATCGAGTTACAAGATGCAATTTAAGTACTCTACATCGTTGTCGTCAGTGTTGCTGATGTTGCTGGCAAAAGAAGCAGCAATGAATGAGAAGTCTAATTGAGCGTAACTCAGACAGTTAGGACATCTAACTGCAAAAAGCTATTTACAGCCACTCAAGTTATAAATTACTTATGAGACATTCTCAAGAGGATGTACTGTACTGTACGCCTCTGAAGCAGACGTCTCAACTGGCAAAATGAGAGTCAAGACCCAAAATCAAGTCTGAAGCAAAAAGAATGCGCCGAGGGGGAATCGAACCCCCGGCTCCCCGACGCTGCTTGATGGCAACGGAGAATTTTACCACTAAACCATCGGCGCTGTTGAATTCAGAATCCAGGATGGTGAGTTGACGAGGGCAAGCGGCAAGGCAATTATCATGTCGAGTGAGGAGCGTGGTTGTGGGCATTTGGTGGGGGATAAGGGCTTCAGGGTCTCAGAGTTCCCTAGACAACTATCGGCAACTTTTGTCCAAGCGTTTCTCAACTCCACCATTGGCATTTCCCCCCTCGTCAAGCTGCAAGCAACCAAGGGCCTTGCTAGCCCGCACAGATTTGAGATTCCCGCGGTCAGATTAGCCTATCAATGCGCATCTGCTTCTAGAAGCCCACTTTCAGCCAACGACAACGGAAATGTCGTGAGGGGTGAACACGCTGAACGTTCGTCCGAAGAAGGAGGGCAAGCAAGACAGCCGAGCCAATCGTTTGAATGGCATTGACAAGTCTGGAAGGACCCTTTAAACGGTCTGTGAGGGGGAACAGCAGTCCCATGTTATCCTCCTGAGATCCCACGTGCAGACGGATACCACAGCAGGATCAAGCAGGTAAGGTACGAAGAGAGGGGTTGAAGTCCGACTCTCGGGGTGTCCGACATGCGCATGACGGGCTTCAGGTTGCAAAGGTCGGACAAAAAAGGGAGTTGAGACTGGTTTGCCGCTGGGAGGAAGGGCTCTCCTGTGGTGTTGCCACAGAAGGACGGGAGTCCACTGCCAGGCATCTGGGTTGCTTTGCGCAAGCCGAGTCAGGCGGTGAGAAAAGCAGAGTCGGGGCCGGGTGTTGGGCGGCGGCAAAGAGGACGACTCGTAGGTTCGTGTTAGAGGCTTCGGAAGGAAAATCAAGGTGTTCGGAGCGCGGCAATGATGGAGTCGTCCTGACCGAGCAATGTATCCCTTTAGCAGTTCATTACTTGAGTGTTGCATGGGAGATTCAGACAATGGCAATTCCCAGCCACCGAATTGATCGGGTTGTGTACGTACGTATCCGTAATGTGCGTCTGATATTGCCATTGAAGTCAAGTCGATGACAAGCCCGCGGCAAGCAGACAGGCGAGAAGCGAAGAACAAAAGAAATAAAAATCGAGGATGGCAGGGGTCCGATAAGATAACGCCCACCAAAAGCGGGAAAAAAGGGCAAAAAAATTGCTTCGCCGTCCTCGAATTTTTGTGGCAGCGCTAGGCCCGGTCTCACGCTAGAGGGGGGGTTGGTGGGGCTCCGGCCCAGAAAAAAAAAAGTCGAAATTTATTTTTTGCCCGGCCTTGACAAAATCTCTGTTCGGTTGTGTTGAGTGGGAGAGAGAAATTCTTTTGAAAGAGACCCCACGTCGCCCGCCCGCCCTCTTTCACATATCTTCCTCCTCCGCGCAAACCTCCAACCTTCCCTCCTCCACCCCTCACACAGGTCGTCTTTGTCTTGTGCAATATCCAAATTTCTTCAAAATGGCGGACGAGGTCTACGATGGTGCCATTGGCATCGACTTGGGTAAGTTGCGCGCAAACCCCTCTTGATGATTTCGGTTTCTCGGTGCTGGTGTTCCCCTCTTCTTGAGAGGCCATCACCACCGTCGCCACCACAAACCACCAGCACCACTACGAAATATCATCACCAGTCCGCATCAAACGTTGCCCTCAACACATACACGATCAGAGGAACTAACGTCGTCTCTTTCCTAAAGGAACTACCTACTCCTGCGTTGCGACATACGAGGGTACCAATGTCGAGATCATTGCCAACGAGCAGGGTTCTTTCACCACCCCTTCTTTCGTCTCCTTCACCGACAAGGAGCGTCTGATCGGTGAGGCCGCCAAGAACCAGGCTGCTATGAACCCCATCAACACCGTCTTCGATGTCAAGTGAGTAGCCTGCGCCGTTCTCTCGCCAGCCTTCGGCTCTGCCTTCTACCTCTGCGAAGCGGGAAATTTTCCCCGCCCAAGGAGGGGTAAAGCAGGACCAGAGGGCGACGAAAAAATTTCAACCACCAAAACAGTGTGCTGACTAGCCGTCCATCGCAGGCGTCTCATCGGTCGCCGCTTCGATGACCCCACCGTCAAGAAGGACATGGAGTCCTGGCCCTTCAAGGTCGTTGACGACAACGGCAGCCCCAAGGTCTCCGTCGAGTACCTTGGCGAGACCAAGACCTTCTCCCCCCAGGAGATCTCCTCCATGGTTCTCCTCAAGGTACGTCTGCTCCGCCAACGACTCCGAAGTTGCCCCGAGGAGTACCAGACAACTTTTTGTGCGACACAGCATGCTGACCCCCACCACAGATGAAGGAGATCGCCGAGACCAAGATCGGCAAGAAGGTTGAGAAGGCCGTCATTACCGTCCCTGCCTACTTCAACGACAACCAGCGTCAGGCTACCAAGGACGCCGGTGCCATCGCTGGCCTGAACGTCCTCCGTATCATCAACGAGCCCACCGCCGCCGCCATTGCCTACGGTCTTGGTGCTGGCAAGTCCGGCAAGGAGCGCAACGTCCTCATCTACGACTTGGGTGGTGGTACTTTCGATGTCTCCCTCCTGAACATCCAGGGCGGTGTCTTCACCGTCAAGGCTACCGCCGGTGACACCCACTTGGGTGGCCAGGACTTCGACACCAACCTCCTGGAGCACTGCAAGAAGGACTTCCAGCGCAAGACCAAGAAGGACCTCTCTGGCGACCCGCGTGCCCTCCGTCGTCTCCGTACTGCCTGCGAGCGTGCCAAGCGTACCCTTTCTTCCGGTGCCCAGACCACCATCGAGATCGACTCTCTCTTCGATGGCGAGGACTTCACCACCCAGATTACCCGTGCTCGTTTCGAGGAGCTGAACGCCAAGGCCTTCAACGGCACCATTGAGCCTGTTGCCCAGGTTCTCAAGGATGCCTCCATTGAGAAGTCCGCTGTTGACGAGATCGTCCTCGTTGGTGGTTCCACCCGTATCCCCCGCATCCAGAAGCTTCTGTCCGAGTTCTTCGACGGCAAGAAGCTCGAGAAGAGCATCAACCCCGACGAGGCCGTCGCCTACGGTGCCGCCGTCCAGGCCGGTATCCTCTCCGGAAAGGCCACCTCCGCCGAGACCGCCGACCTTCTCCTGCTCGACGTTGTTCCCCTGTCCCTTGGTGTCGCCATGGAGGGTAACATCTTCGCTCCCGTCGTTCCTCGCGGAAATACCGTGCCTACCATAAAAAAGGTTGAACCTCTTTTCCATCGCGTTTCTTGCCTCGATTTCGCTAACTTTTGAAAAGCGCACCTTCACCACTGTTGCCGACAACCAGCAGACCGTTCAGTTCCCCGTTTACCAGGGTGAGCGTGTCAACTGCGAGGACAACACCTCCCTGGGTGAATTCACCCTTGCTCCTATCCCTCCCATGAGGGCTGGTGAGGCCGTCCTTGAGGTCGTCTTCGAGGTCGACGTCAACGGTATCCTCAAGGTCACCGCCACTGAGAAGACCTCCGGCCGCAGCGCCAACATCACCATCTCCAACTCCGTTGGCAAGCTCTCTTCCCACGAGATCGAGAACATGATCAGCGGTATGTTCACACAGAAGCCTCTGAATGACGTGAAACAAAGCTAACGAACGACTACAGACGCCGAGAAGTTCAAGACCAACGACGAGGCCTTCAGCAAGCGCTTCGAGGCCAAGCAGCAGCTTGAGTCCTACATTGGCCGTGTTGAGGAGATCATCTCCGACCCCACCCTGTCCCTCAAGCTCAAGCGCGGCCAGAAGGACAAGATCGAGCAGCAGGTCTCCGAGGCCATGGCCGCTCTTGAGATCACCGACTCCTCCGCCGAGGACCTCAAGAAGAACGAGCTCGCCCTCAAGCGCCTCGTGACCAAGGCTATGTCCTCCCGCTAAAGGGTTTCCCTAAAACAAAACAAAAAAAGGCCTCAAGTGCTTGGCGCGGATGGTAGCTTGCGGCTTGACGAGGCCGCTTTTCTCGCGGTGTATCTGGTTCAACTTTCTTGCGTTTGGGTGGCCGAACAGAATGCGGCCAGGATGCGAATAATTTGGGTCAGGTGATATCAAAAGGCACTTAAAAGTTCCTCTTTCTTCCAGCCGCCTTCCTTCCTCCCTCTTATACCTCCACCATCTCTCACACAAACCTCACGACACGTGGCATGACTCTCGGGAGAGAGGGAATGCTTTCCGGGTGCCGTCTTCTACGGCTTTCATAGACACTGTAGAAAGGATCAGGGCGACATGAAATGAAATTACGTCTACGTTACGATTGTTCCAAACATTTGCAAAGTGCCACTGTGCTGTCTTCTGTGAATTCTGGCTGTGATTTGCTACTTCCGAATGTAATCTGTTGCAAATGACGGACGGGAAGAGCTGACAAGACAAGACTCTCGAGTATGAGTGACGAGCTTCAAGTAGATTGACAACGGACACTGCATAAACCGACGACACAGACGACGACAGAGACGAGGACAGAGACGAGGACAGAGACAGCAAGGAGAGCAACAGCGCTGAGTCAGGTAATGAGAGCAGCAACAACAGAGAAGAGAGACGTGGATGAAAAGCTTCATTGGAATTACGCATGAAGATTAGGCACGAAGGTGCTATCACGAGATCCCCTGGGGCGAATGCAGTTAAACTTAAAGATAGTTGCAGTCTTGTAAAGACAACAGCCCACCCAAGTCTGTTTGCAATGCAGTCTAAATAACCCCAATGGCCCAGTGTTTGGCCATTGTGCTTGTCTGCTCTCCAAAATATGGTGCAAGCTCCGCTGTCCACATGGAAGCCACCTCTATGGCCTCCATCATCTGCAAAAGCTTCCAGGTTGTCTGCAACTTCCAAAAGATTGTCTGCCAGTCAGCACGAATCCCCTGGAAAATCGACTTACACGATGCCGTCCGCGGCATTCCATCCAAGGACAAAAAGCAAAAGAAATTGATTTCGCCCGGACTTGAACCGGAGACCTTCAGTGTGTTAGACTGACGTGATAACCAACTACACCACGAAACCATATTATTTGATGACAGATTCTGCGTTCCTGCAGGCTGTGGAGGGCCGCTGGCGTGGGCGAGTGAAGGCATCGTGAAGCGGCGAGGCGGGCAGAACGGAGAGGGTGTTTCGGGGCCTTCTTAGCTTCTACGTTCATTTCAAACAAGGGTGTTTAGTTTCAGTGCTCACTAGAAGCTAAGTTAAAATTTGAACTCATCCTGTTTGGATTGGCAGATCTAAGCTATTGCGTCTTCAGTTTCGGCTTCTTTAGCGACTCTCAGGACCATTTTTATCTAGTGTTGTTTCCGTAACACTTATAAGTGTGGAGTACACGAGATCATTAAAACCATTTGTAGTTGTCAATCACGGGGAAAGCCTCTTCTAATCTCGAGTTCCAAGAAAATGAATTGGTAACGGTGAACGAATTTCATGAACAACCCCGGGTCTCTCCTAAACCCTCTGAGAGACTCAACTGAAGAATAATCACATTTTTTGCTAGAAACACCGAATTGAATCTCTTCAAGAGCTCTTTCCAAATACATTGAACTGCTTTCAGTCTGTTTTCCAAAAACCATGGTGCCTGGACAATTAAGAATGAAGTTGAAATAAAACTGACCGGGGCCTCGAGGAGGTGCGGAATAGACTCGCCACAATCGGGCTTAGCGTTACGAATTAGGTAACCCCTCCTCCTCCCCCACGGTCTTCAATGTAGCCGTCACCCGGGCTCCGATTCCTTCTCTCTCCTCCGGACAACCCTCCGATAGCTCACACACATCTCACAACAACCTCTTCATGACAGCGTCACCTCCAACAGTGGCATCACACCCCACCTTAGTCACGCCTCATTCCAGGACACACAATGACTCCTCCAATGGCTGGCGGCAACAACAACACATTTGACAAGTTCTTCGATCTCCCCCTCGAGATCCGGGACCAAATCATCTCATACCTCTGCCTGATCCCGAACCCGATCCAGGTCGGCCCGACCGCCGACTCGGAGATCCCCTTCCCGCACAGCCTCCTGCTCTCCCACCCGCTCCTCTACGGCCCCGGCTCCGCCGTCTTCTACGAGCAGAACCGTTTCGTCCTGAACCTCAACAACAAGCCCCGCGCCGCCGTCGAGCGCGCCGTCTGCAACCCCGCAACGCCCTGGCTGCTCAACAACCCCCGCGCCCGCCGCCGCGTCCGGCACCTGGAGCTCTCTCCCGGCCGCCTGGGCACCGTCTTCCAGACCCACATCTCGCCCGCCGTGGCCGACATGATCCTCAACGGCTCGCTGCGCCACCTCAAGCTCGTGCTGTACGGGACGAGCACTGACAACGTCACTCTGAATCACTACCCCGGCGGCGCCGGCGTCCAGCAGAGGAGGGCGGCGATGACGAGGCGGGACGACGCGTTCACGCGCTCGGAGCCCTTCAGGGCGCTGTTGCGGCTGCTTGCGGACCCGGACTTGGAGACGGCTGAGCTCTATGTTGACCCTATTCATCGTACGTTCTGGTGTGAGTTCCATGAGGACGTGGCTTGTTGTCAGCCGGGTCGGCCGAAAGGGCCTTGGCAGCTGATTCCCATTGACTGGAGAAGAGTTGTTGGCATCTATGGGCAGGATCATGAGTTGAGTATTGTAAGAGTGGCATCATGAATAATGTGCCCTTTCTCCGTGATGATGTCCAGTTAGATTTCGCAATCCTGAAAAGTCTGGTGCATGATGTAGCACACTAGGATGGCAGAGAGTATATTAGTAGAGAAGAGCGAAAAAGGCAGTAGCATTGGTAATGTGAAGGTAATATGACCGGGCTCGATATCTGACTGAGCATGTCCTCACCAGAGATATTCCTAATTCACGACGAAACTAATGGGGAGGCATATATTAACGGACGGACAAGGGCGTGTCGTGAAGAAACGGCTATTTCAGATATTGTTGCTAGTATTTAAGGCTGTGAGACTATGTGCGAGATCTCATGAGAGCTTACTCATACGGTCCATAACTGTCTACTAAGACGGTATGGGATATCTAGTTCTGAGGTGCTGAGCTGAAGCCTGCCGTAATCTGCTGGGCCTAGATCGTCTCCGCTGGGCAGAGCTTGACATAAAGGTTATGAACGTACTGTGGCACTTTTGTAGCCTGCAACTTAGATGTCACGCAGGTCTTCGTTCCTACCGACCACCTGCCTGTCTGTCTTCTCACCTAAGTTAGGTTACCACGCGTATGTATCACCCTCACTTTTTCATATACGTACAGTCTGCAATTCAAGGCAAAAAGTACGCTCCGCACCAAACGCCACTATGTAAATTCCCGCCCATTCTTACACAGTCCGCAATTCAAGCTCGGAAGCATCATGTAGACCAAACGAGACCATGTTCCCGGCAATAAGGCAGAAAATTCCCACAGACATTCAAAACCGCATTCTCGAAGAGCCGGTAGAGCAAGCCGCCTTCGACCAACCGCCCACCCAATCGCGGCCTCCTCACATACTCATGGGTCAGCCGCCAATGGATGGCATTCTTTGGGAACAGGTATTTCCGCGAGCTGAAGTTGAACAAATAATATCTATGACGGCAACTAGCCAACATTTCACCGGGACAGAAGCAACTGGTCAAGCATATACATTTTTACATTCATCTGGATCCCAATGATTACGGTGAACTTACTAATCTACTGGTCACTTCAGGAGACTAAGAACAGGGCGATAAAGCCATTGCCGCTCTCTTCTCGGATCTGCGTTCGTAGAAGCTTGACGCGGTGCGCAATGGGCTTGGGCTGGACATCGAATTGTGTGATCATGTTTGTGAACAGAATCACAGGTCCTCGCTGCCAAAAGTGGAATATAGCATCTTGATGCCTATTTCTCGAATGTGGGCGGTGAAGGACCTGACTTGGCGCCGGGACACTTTCAGCAACACCAACCGGCGTTGCAGGTACAGCACTAGTGAGGACGAGCTCGAGAGGGGGTGTGGAACTTGAAAGACAGGCTTGAGGGGATGCTAAATGATGAATATAAGGTCGAAAAGGGAGTGAGAAAGTCGGGGCAAGATCTTTGGAGGATGGCAAACGAGAACGACTAGCTTGAGTACATGTTCAATGTTCAAGACAAGCTAGAGAGGATGCTTGACGAGGAAGACGAGCTTGAGACCATGACAGGCAAGGATTGGGTAGGCTACTGAATGACGCTCACCAGAGAGTTCGACGACACACCTTACTACAACCAATTTCCTCGAGGTACACTTGGGACTATCGTCTTGGGACTACCGTCTTCCTTTGGAAGTTGATTGGAGTGGGTAGATTTTGCGGCACGAAGGAGCAAGAGCTTTCTCGGGGGTGGGGGGGGTCGTTCAGCATTCAGCAAGGGGTGGTGGATAGACGGCGAGTAGTTGAAATTCCGCGGGGGCGCCGTAGAGACTTTGCGGCTCGTCACGTAAGTCGAACGTCATCATCCCAAATTCTCGACGCGGATCCGTACATATGAGTGACCTTACGAAAGTGTGATATTGGCCGGATAGGATGTAAGTGAGAGACGAGATCACAAGTAGAATGGGCCAAGATATGAGATACGGCGTCAAAAGTTTTGCCGGCTGGGCCATAGCCGGAAGTATTGTGTATCAGTACTGAGGTCTGCCGTTCTGCAGCTTGCTGGTATGGTCTCTATTCCTATTTGGAACCTCAGTAGTAGACACCAACCAGACCTGTAACTTACCTTCCTCGCAAGTTGCACATTAGTATTGTCTTCCGGTCGATCAGTTTGTGAGTCATGAATCCGATGCCCCAGAAGCTTTCGACGATTTGATGCAGTAACCTAACTTCATCCTCGTTTCCGCGTGCGAGAAACCCGAACTATAAAGCGTGAAATGGCATAGTCGGCTATTAAGTCTCAACCAAAAGCCAGGCCTATATTTTCTTCGAGCTACACAAGGACGCTCCGTAGCCTATAAGTATTGAGATGTACAGCCTTGAACGCAGCTGTTACTCAAAAGCTTGACGACAGCTCTATTCGACCGCCCTTCATCGTTGCAAGAGAAGAGTAGGCTGTTCTTGCATGATAAGATTCTGTCATCGTGCTACAAGTATCTCATGGGAAAATCGAGATTCTTTTTCAGAACAGGCACTCACTAGACCATGACCCGACGAGCAACTTTCATCCGGGTCCCCCGAAACACATCGGTAACCGCTCACTTCGACACCATGTCCAGTGTTCCGGATGACGAAACTATGCAAAACAGTTGAAGCCAAGAGGAGCAGCGAGGGGGAGTAATGCAAAGTCATGCCTGTGGAGGCTTCACATTTATGCTCAAAATCGGCCATGCACTATATCGGTCCCGTCTCGTAGCACTGCACACGGCCGGGGGCCCCACAGGAACGCACCGCAATCCCCGTGTGGGGCCGCGACCACCTCCGGCGTGGTTTCGACAAGGCCCCCCCAAACCGAAGCCCGCCCACTCTTGATTCATCTAAGAATAATTACCACCGAAACGACGGTCGGGCCTCACGCCGATTCCGAATACCACCTCTTCGCCCATGCCCACCCAGAAAAAAGGATCCTAACATAGAAACAAACACGCAAGGACCCCTTACAGCACAACACAATCGCAAACCGCCAAGATTGATGGATTTGCTTCAAGAGTCGATGCCACGTCGAGAACAATGGCCCCCACGACGTTTCTTTCACATGGGCCATAACGAGCGAATTTGAGTATCAAGTGAGGGTTTCTGACAGTCAAGCTGATCCCGCAAGCGGTGGCGTGAAACACACACGAATCGGTTCCATTCCCGAGTCTCAACGGCACCAGGCCGTCAAGCAATGCTGAACGGTCGTTCCTACAGATGACGGACTATTCTAAGAAAAAACACTCGGGATGACTTCCGCGGGCAGCAACAGACATCGCAACTTGGGATGACAAGCCGGTCGGTCGGTCCCTCCGCTCAGATCAATCCAATCTTGGCGCGTGTGTGTCGGAGGAGCCGCGGGTTTGGGAACCTGAAGTGCCTTCTCGGGGCCGGCCCGTCGCCCGAAAGTGCTCGCTGCACATGCTTCTGCTGAATCCGTGGCGTGTGCATCCGATCTACACAGCATCTTCCCTCCTCCCCCCTCCAAGGCCCATCCCTCGAAATGCCACACCATCCAACACATGTCAAATAACCACAAACTTGCGTCGTCACCCTCTTTCTCGTAGTGACGTCAATCCGGGCTGTGATTGTATCATCGACGGGATTTACAGGGCGGGTGCGCTCCCTCTTTCTTGAATCTCTCCCGTCCACCACCCCTTTGCTCGACTCGGCGATGGTCATGTGGTCGGTGCAGGGCAAACTCTGGACCAAGGCCGCAATGCCAGATTGCGACGCAGATCCCGTCCATCATCCGTCGGGGGACGAATCACGCTGTCTGTCTCCCATCCAGTTTCCAGGACAAGGTCACCGTGATTGATACCCACGACAAAGCTGACTCGTCTTGCCGTGCGGCGCTGGTAAACTCGGCAAACATACAGAGCGACGAGACGCTGCAGCAAACATGCAGCAGCAGCAGCAGCAGCAGCAGCAGGAAAACCCCAGCTGTGCGAATAAACTCCGAACCAGGCAACTAACTTCCCGAGACGCGTAGCAAACTTCGGCTTAAGCACAACCAGCCTCAACGCTGTCATCGTTTCCACACTCCATAATCGATAACCGTTTTTTATCTCCCTTGCAGTAGTCGGGTAGGTAGCTTCAGCACAGCCATACCCGGCCAAGAAATGGTAAAGCAGAAAGAGGAAGGGAACTTCAACGCTCGCCGGCGCGCTCAGACTCGGCCTAAGTTAGTGTAGCGACTTGCCCCCCGCGCGCTGGTGTCTCTCTGTCTCTTGTCACCCCACGTGTCTCACCGCAACCCAACCCGCCCTGTCAATCAACCACTAAACCTCCCCGCCTTCTTTAACTTGCCCCTTTCTAAACTCTCTCAGTGTCTCTGGTTGTCCTGCTAGTTACCTGTCAATCTTCATCTGCGTCCCCCGCGATGAGAGACGTAATTCTGATTCAGGCGAGACAAGCCAGGACAATAAGTAATACTTGGCAAGTGAAACGGGCAATTAACCCCAGGTCGAGCAAGTCATAGACAGACAGACAGGCACCCCACACAAATGCAGTATCAACCAACTCAACCCACTTGCGGTTTAGAACGAAGCAAAGAGAAAGAGGAAGAGGAGGGGTGCTGGGCTGGGGGACTGGAACCAGCGCATTCCACTCACACACTCACTCACTCACACACGCTCAGCTCTCTCTATCTCTCTCTATCTCATCTGGCACTTCTGATCGGCGGGGTCAGATGTCAGATCATTGCATGAAAGGAGATCCACATGTGAAGCTTGGTTTTTCTCTCTCTCTGTTAGACAGCCCACTCGTTTGGGAAAGAAAAGATCGCGCGGGTTTATCTCTGCCTCTTCGCTCATACCCCATGTCTGGCACATGCAATTCCACCCTTCCTTCCCTTGGTCCGCTTGACCTGGCATCTACCCTTCCAGGTGCTGCCAGCCCACCATATCTGCAGCGTCCCTGTTTTCTCCAGCCGACGAATGGTTAGTTGCGGATTAGACAAGTAGGCGGGTTGCATCGTCCCAGGTAGACAATACATGCATCAGAGCACAGCAGCGCGCAAGTCAAGTCAGAAGCATCAGAAGTGGTCCAAAAAGTTGCCGTCTCAACTCCATTGGTATTTTTTTTTTCTGCGTAGAATAGTCCTTTTGTAGCTGATTCCCATGCCGTTATTTCTGCCGTTCATCTCAAAACATCCGTGAGAGAACATCCCTTTCGATTCCCAAAAAGATAAGAAATAGTCCCCGCGCCAGTCTTCCCAATCTATGTTTCGCTTGCTGTTGTTTCATGAACCCATCGTCGGTTTCCTGCACCTAGTGTTTGGCAAATTCGGGGGATCCCTCGTCCCCGTGGCCAAAATGATTTCGCTGCTTTTAAAAAAGAAAGAAAAAGACAATCAACGCTCTTCATGGCGATGGCGGAAATCATGTTTGGTCTAGGACAGGAGGGCGGGGTGCCAGTCCTCCTTGTGCTCGTCCGGGTGCTCGCCGTAGTGGACGGGGCCGAGCTTGAGGAAGCGCAGGCCGTTGTTGCTGCTGCCGGCGCTGCTGACGCTCGAGGTGCGGCGCTTGAGGGGCTGCTCGGGCGCGGGCGAGGCCACGGCTGTGGTCTGCTGGGCCTTGAAGGGGTAGGAGGACGAGGTCGTGGGGGCGAGGGAGAGGAAGACGGAGTTGTCGACGGGAGAAGACATTTTGGCGAGTTGGGTTTGTGAGGTTGGACGGAAACAGATCAACTGCTTTTTTTTCCTTTCGTTTTTTTTCTCGACGGTAGAGAGTGAGAGACTTGTGTGTTTGCGAGAGAGACGGCCGGCGGTTTAATGAAGGTTGAAGAGCGTTGGTGGATGATGAGTGTGATGAGGTGAAGGAAGAGGGGGATGCCTGGCCGACCTTTATATGTCGAGACTTTGGCTGGGCCCTCGGGGCGGTAGTTAGTGTAGGCAGCTAGACCTTGCCTCTCCCCCTCCGCGAACTTCCCGGCTCACGGTTGACACGAGGAAGGTCAGACGGTGGTGGTTGAGTGAGAGTGAAAGGTGGACGGACGAGTGGGCTGCCCGGCCGCCCATGTCCGCCGTCTCCCAACCGGGTAGCAGCCGGGTTGCTAAAGATACCTAACCAGGGTACGTTACGCCTACGGGCGCTCCTCGTCCTCGTCTTGTCTGTTTCTTCTTGTCCCCTCTTTAAGTCTCTGATATGAATGGCGCGGGTCTGGTCTGTCGTGCCGACGTGCATCTGTCTGGTGCAGCGGAACTAGTCTGACCAGGCACAAATATTTTTTTTTACGAAAGATACATACGATAATGGTTCGCCCATATCGGTGGGAGCACTGGGTGGCGAGGCAAGCCAAGCCAAGGGCGGGCATGTTAGGAACACATGAAGGACGGAGGGACATGATCGGACGGTAGGTATGGGAGATGGGATGCCGGGATGCCGTGTTCACTCTGCGCGCCCAATGACACGGGGACACACGGAAGCATGAGGAAAGGCAATGATGTGCTTTGCAGCTCTGCCGTGTGCGCATGTGTGTGTACGGAGTACAGCGATTGCCTGTCAGTGTCTCGACATGTGGTGGGCAGCAACTCTCTCTGAGCCGGGTGGCCGGCCGGGGTGTGCTGTGATGCAAAACAAGCCACGGAAAAAAGCCAAGAGATCTAAATTTTGATCTCTGCTGCGCTGGCGGTTGATCTTCCTGATCCGCGCGTGTGCTGGGTACCGAGGGTGTTTCAATTCCGGGGAATGCGACTTTCGCGCTCGTACGAAACGACAGAGAGATAGTGGCCAAAACCCGCCAAGAAAGCACGAGAGGGTCGATGAATATTTAGAAAATTGGAAAATCAGAGACTAAAAAAACTCCTGGCCCATTGTAACGGGCGCTCTTCTGAAACCCTCGATTGGTAGGAGAGCTAACTCACCGCGACTTCAGCCATGTTTCCTCCTACCAACCCCCCTTGGCTCTAGAGGACTGGACCAGTCTATTGAAAGGTTCGGCTCAAAAAAGGTATCGAGTGCACGTGGGCCCTCAATTGGCTGTACAGAGTACCCGTGTCGAGACGGACGGACGAGCAGAGAAGAAAGGAGAAACGGTAGAATCAGAATTGGTCAGGAGGAAAGTCTGACAAACAGGCCGGCGAAACGCAAGGAAATGGAGGGAAGGTGTCGGGGACGGAGGAGGATGTACCTCTCCAGCTTCAGCACTATGGAAGTGTACTTCTGGATGGACCGGGAACTCTGGCAGCTCCTTCTTTGGCTCTTCTGGCGTTGTTATCCGCAGCTGACGTGGGGTTGGTGCGCTTGAAGAGAGAGAAAAAAAAAATAGCGAGACACCCGCAAATGAAATGCTCTGCGAAGCGGGGGGGATGTCCAGGGTGGGTGTGGTAAGTGATGTGTGGTGGGCGGATGGCTGCATCCTGAAGAGGTTGTGGTCATGAAGTTGTGAGAAATCATCACCAGATTTTGATATCAAAAAAGGCCGGAAGAACAAGAAAAATGTGGGGAAAACCGGTGCTGAGGCTCTTGGAGGAAAGAAATAAGACCATGGGAAATAGAGTCCCGAACCCGAAGCCAAGTTGCCGGGCCCCGGAGCGCCGGTCGCGTCTCATTGGGCGTGCCGGAGGCCAAAGAGGATTTCTCGGAAGGACGAGAATCGGCAAAGCTGGGGCTGCCATGCCACCCACAACACCACTCAACACCACCCGGAGCAAAGGAGCTTCGGCTGCGTGTGGGGTAACTTACCCGGGGACTGCCGGCTCGGGCAGAGCTGCACTTTTCACCCTCCATCATCAGGCCTTTGTCCGTCCGCCTCGGCAACGTCCATCACCACCACCTCTTTCTGTGCCTCTTCCTCCTCTCTCTCTCTCCAAGGTACTCGGCCGTGAGTGGACTCCCGAGGCTACCCGCGCCGCTCGGCAACCTAAGTCCGTTGGTTAGCTGCTCCTTCGTCGCATGTGTGTAACGGGACGGCACCTCGCGCTTCGCCATGCGTTCCTGCTTGAGGGATTCGGCCCCGAATCCTTATATCGATCGGCCTTGCCTTGCCTTGCATTTGTCATTTTCTTGCGGGGTGAACCGCCTCAGCCCTGTGGCTCCTTCCCGCGTTGAAGATTCTTCGCGTGGCATCGCCATCGCCATCGCCATCGGCGTAGGTTTGCGGCGCAGGTCCCGTGATGCGGGATCCACGATGGACTTCAACCGTCAGTCAAAGTCGGCGACTTCGGCATAGACTGCTGCCTGCTACTCCGCTCAAAATGAGCAACACGCTGCGGTGATGAACGAAGCTCGACTTGCAGTCAAGAGTCGACCAACAGAGCTAAGAGTCATAGTCGTCCCACATCTGTGAACTCCGTCGGCATCTTCGAGGCCTTTCCCCGTCCGGTGTGACTGAGCAAGGAGTAGCTTCAAAAGGTCCCGCAAAATGATGCTTTGAGCCATCTTTCCCAGAACGACACACCAACCGCCCCCTGATCCATCATCAATATTGACCGGTGTCTGCAAGCCTTATCACGAAGCGGTCAGCACATCGTACTCCTCATTTTTGAAGGACACGCCCCGGGCCTCAACATCCAAACACGGCCCCTTACCGATTCCGTTGCGGCAAAGCCAGGCAGTAGAGGGGTGAAACTGCTCACGACGTACCCCGCTTCCGCGCAACATGTTGGTATGCGGAAAGTCTAGAGCTCGACATCGGTTGTGACGAAGGGTGATGGCCGTCACCAACGGACAAGAAAACTGACAGCCAAGCCCGAGTCGAGCAACCGAGATTGACGGAAAGATGGTGTCAAGAGACCACCTCGTATGCGAACTGCGGGCCGTCACCGACTTGTTCTTGGTCCAGGACGAGCATGGCAATCGACGGGAAGTTGGGTGGCACAGCATGCCAAATGCCTGGAGGTGTGGAATGGAAATGAAGTAGCCCCCATGGGCAGGTCATTGTCACCGACGTGAGGTGAGGGGGCAACTTCACTTCGCACTTCTTCCATATCCGTCACAATCTCGACCCATACTTGGTGATGAGAACTTGCATTAGCGGGCACCTGATGCCAAGTTGCTGGTGGATGGCCTCAAGTACTGTACCAAACGATACTTCCTACAGTCTCTTCCTGTAATCTGATGACCCGTCAAGGGGTGTATGGTGGTTCGTCCGGGGTACGGTTTGCTCTATCGAGGCTGTACTGCCCTGCCCTCGCCGGTCAAGGTTGTCAGCATGCCGATGCGGTCTTGGTGCGAATAGGGACAGGAACTATCCAGTCAATAGCTGCGGGACCACGGGCAGTGAGGACAAGGACAAGGGCAGCAACAGACGCAATATGCGCATCGGCAACTTGGTCTCTCGCGTCTGGCGGAAGTGTCGGTCCGTATACGGTCAAAAGCCTGTATTGATGCCTGCGCCCTGCTCGTTGGTGATGAGGAATGACAACATGCAGTTGTCATCTCGGCCAGGACTCGTTCGCACGTCCAATGACCGAGAGATCATGTATCTGGCAAGATATCCGCTGCCTTTTGCAGCAGTTGTCCTCTGAACGAACTCAACCATCCCTGCTCACTGGTCATCTGGATGCTGCCACGGCATTAGCACGGCGCACAAGAAAGGGGGATATTCTCGGAGCCTAGACAACTTTGCCCTGTGACTCTTGGTTTGGCGAAGATTGACAGCTTTCTCTCGCAAGAAAAGTGTAGTTTCCATTGATGTGCTGCCTTAGAAAGGCACTTCAGGCGCGGTCGAGGGCGGCTATGGAAAGCATGTAGTCAGTCAGACGGCGCGGACTGCGCCGCCGCACGTCGATGCAGCGCTTAAAAGCCAGGGTTGGGAGATGCTGATTGGCTACCAACAGAGCAACCGCCAATGCGACCTCGATCACACCTCATCTTCGCCTGCTTTGCGAACAGGAACATTGTAGCGAGGAATGCTGCACCAACATGTCGTTGGCTGCTTCTCGCGCTTTCGTCTGTTGGTGCCGCCTTGCGCTCGCCTGGGCGCATGTTAGTGAGGCCGTCATCTTTCCAACCAACCCAACCGCCAACTATTACCCGCTCACACGCGCAGGCCGGAGACGTCAGCGAATATCGAATATTGGCAACTCTCCATTCGGCTCCGGTCTGCAACTCAGAAGAGTCTGACGCATGGAAACGAAAGCACATTGATTTGCAATACAACCCTGTCTCTGTCTGTATGTCTCGTCAGTTTTTCCAAAGTCTGCAATAATCACCCTGGCCGCAAGATGACATGGGCCGATGTCCTGTCTCTTTCGGTCGAAAATGCACCAGGGAGTCATGTTTATGGACAAAAACCTGTGTTGCACCTTCGATTGATCATCGACGATTGAGGTTGTTCTTGCTCTTGGTCAACATGGCTGACGAGCTCGCCATTGTCACAGTTACTGACAACGTCCGTGTTTGGAGCTGCGAAACCATGGTGCTGACAGCCCGAAGTCCTACCCGTCATGGGGGCTTTCTTCTGTGTTAATGTGGAAGAAAATCATGCCAACAAGTGGATTGTTTGGTCGCGTGGGTGATCTTTGCGTCGAGAGGACGGCCAGATAAGTGACCAACCAGGGCATGCAATGCAAAAGCCATGGGCCCTGGAGGGCAATTCCAGTTGAGTGAAGGAAAAGGGGGGACAGCTCCGGCCGGTGTTGGGGTCCTACGAATACTGAAGAAGATCCAGGCTACCAAGGGTAGCAGCAAAACTGCCATGACGCCCTGTCGACGGTAGCAAAAGGGTGTCAACAGAAAGAGGGGAGAGGCTCCAGGCCCTGGGGCAACATATCCGTCAAATGCTCGGATACTGCTTCTGTGGCCCCGAGGAATGGTGTAACAGTCGGGAAAGTGTTGAAGGTGATCGAAGAAGCTTGGTAGGACTGCCGGGACAGCCAGGCCGCACGTCGGCCGCATAGGGAGTTACGGTGTGTTGGGACAGACCCGCAAGAACTGCATACCGTGAGAGAGCATACGGGCGTGTGTTCATGGTCATGTTCCGTGGACTTCCATGACCAATGCGGAAGGCCAAGCCATGGACGCAACCAACCCGAGAACCGCAGCAGTGGGCCAGCAGCCGTAAGTTAAGGTAGAGAAGGATGGCGATCAGGCTACCGCAGGTCATACCGCATCGAAGCTGCGGGGATATGTCGTGGGCAAGAGGGTGGCTGCTGAGATTCTTGTTCCCCTCACTGCTTGGCCAGGGAGAGTATCCGTTGATGGCTCTAGGTGATGAAGCGTGCTCTCCACTCGGGCTGTCCGCGGCGTAGGGGCGATATCAATGGCTCAATTACGAGGTCTCATGGGTGGCTTGAAAGGGACTGGGTCCATGTTTGTTTGGCACTGGACTTGTGAGGCGCCACCGTTGGAACTAGGTCGCATTGTGTCTAGAGATGCCGTTGACGATGAGGATCTGGGCTATCCGAACGCCACGCCGATAAAGAATTCCTCGCAGCTTCCGCTTTCGCCGCACACGGGCAGCGCTGTTGGTGTGTTTGTCCTGGAAATGACCGCGGTGAGGGGGAATAGGGGAAGGAGAGGAGGTAGATGTTGGACGAACCGGGGAAAGGGGTACGGACATGCTGTTGCTGGAGGCAGGATTCATCTGCCGTCCGTGATGCGGTGCTTCCAGACAGCCAACAGATCGGCACTACATCAATGCCCGTCGCCACAAAGCGATGCCCAACCCATGTATGGTTGATTTCATGGGAAATCAGAGCACCAAACGAGCAAGTTTAGTGTCAAGATGAAGTTGGATTAGCTATCAAGTCCGAAGGCTAATGTACCTAGCATACGGACGTACTGCGTGGCATTTCCAAGGTGCTAATATAGCGTGAGAAGCTAGGTAGGGTGACTGGCTGGTAGCTACCAACTATCCGGGAACTACCTTGACTAACCTAGGTTGCTTTAGCTCACTCAAGAGAGGGGAGGCACATACTGAGGTGAGGTGGGTAAGGGTAAGATCAAGTACCTACCTACAGCGTAGGGCGTCGGTGGGCTGGCTTCCTCGAACACACAAAGGAATCCCGATCCCTAGGATCATATATACCTACCGTTTTCAAGGCAGAAAACGTCATGTCTCCTTCCCTGATGTGAGTTGTTTCCAGCGAGCCCATGAAGGCATTACTTGGGACAGTCCGCAAGAGACACGATGGGTTTTGTTTGATTGGAATGTTTCAAGTCAACGGGGTTCCGAGCGTCCAAGCAACACCGAGTAAGGTATTGTTGGTATTGTTGGTATTGGGGTGGGAGAAACAAATATGGTGTAGGTGTAGGTGTTACTCGAATCAACAACACCCGCAGTTGGCAAGAGAAAGTGGAGGGGGTAAGCATATGGAAGAAGAATATTTCTGACGAGAGAATTGGAGTATCAAAATAAGAGAAATTCCACCAGGAGTGATCTTGAAGACAGAAGATTTGAAAAATTGGAAAATGGAAGAATGTGAACGCTGTGCTCCTTCCTCGCCAGGGCAGATGTCCAATACAAATGACTGGAATGCATTATTCCAAACTGTGTGACAAGGGCATTGCTGCATAATATGCACAGTGTGAATACTGCAAGTAGGCAGGCAGTCGCATGTGGGTCCTCCTTCCCCTTCCTTCCGCCTCCCAAAGCCTCATCTCGCCTGTCGACTTCTGTGCCAACGGGTATTCTACCCACCACCACCACCATTCCCTTCCCGTCCAAGTCCCTTGTTATCGCAGAAACTTCACAGGACGTCTCTCTTCCTCTGCTTCTGCTTCTTCTCTTCGCTACATCGAATGAGGCCCCATAGAGGACACCACTGCTTACGGCCGCTTTCTTTGCCTCCCTCAGCTCATACTCCTCCCCTTCGACTATTCTAGGCTCAAAAATCTGCCTCGCCTCCATTATCGTCCCAATTCTCCAGCCTCAGCCGGCCCTGGCCCCCGACTTCGACGTCCGCCTGCTCTTGCTGGTCCCCGGCCTGTCTCCGTCGGCCCCTGCAATCGACCTCGCACTTACACGCCATATCCCTGGACGACGGCCTCGTTTGTGGCCGCCGACCCCAACGATGAATGCCATCAGAACCACCATTACCATAGTACAGCCGGCCCATCAACAAACCTCGCTGGGCTGTCTTGGCCTTGGCTGAAGATCAAGCTGCCGACTTCTCTCTTCATACGAGAAGCATCGATAAAGGTTGCCCTGCATGTCGCTGCCGTGCCACAACCACCCGCCTACTGACAAGACCGACCTCGGTTACCGACTCCACCGGCAAGGTGAACCCCTGGTCGATGATGTCGCTGTCCGTCTGTCTCGACCTACGCAGTACTATGCAGTACATCGCAGGCACACTGTCTAACCCGCCGCCCGCCGCTGCTTGCTAGACAAGATCTGCCGTCGTTTAACACTGGGCCTTGGGCCAAAAACGCGCGATTCCACTTCAAAGACTTTGATCTTGAAGGAAGCCGCTTCTGCCATGCATACAAACCTGGCTGCCTTTACTCCACGTCGAATGGACCGTGACCCGGGCATGGACTTGGCTGAGACAAGGTTGTCTTTGCTTGGGTAGGGGCCTTCATTGTGGATGTCGATATGGCCGTCGACCATCTGGCCGATCAACTGCCTGTCCACCGGCCCTGCCCTGCCCTGTCCCGGCTCCCGGCTCCTGGCTTCAGGCCCCTTCTGGCCTTTGCTTCGGTCCAGTGCTCAATTCCGGAACGATGGGGCACAATCAAATGCACACTTTCCAACATTGTCACTTTGCTTTCGCCTTACCGGTTGACTTGCGGCCTCATTTGGCTGTTTGGTCCCTCATTGCCATGGCCCGACCATCCTCTCGAATATGGAATGGGTCAAGGACCTACCACTCATGCTTTGTACGCCTACGGCATCAAGCGTGCTTGCTTCAGCGACAGCTTGTACAACCCGGCATCCCGGTGCTGTGTCGCCTTGCCCAGCTGGTCGGAGCAAGCCATGTGGCAAGCTACAGGGCTACATGGTCGACTGGCTTGCTCGTCCAAGCTCATACTCAAGATGACAGCGAGACAGCAGAGTTTGATGCAAATAGAAGACTACACAAGCGAGTACAAAGAACCTCAAGCATTGGCCTTGCCCAAAGAGGTTAACCAAGGCCTGACGCGGATCAACCATGTGCGACATCGTTGAGCGATCCACTTGACACTGCAAACCGTCATCTCGAGGTGATGGCTTTCCTGGTATGCGGATGCACTAGGGCCATAGCAGCGTTCTGTCGACGCCATACGGCCATGTATAATCAAATTGAGACGGACAGGCACCTGGGTCCCTTTTCTTTGTGGGAAACCGAGCGCCCACCATATACACACTTGGGAGCTGACCAGAGCGGCATGGCATGGCCCTGCACCACCACCACCACCACCACCAACGTCAAGCACTCCCCTGGTCAGTCTACTTGTCTGCTTTCCACGTTTCCCGAACGGGACGTGCGGTCTGGCGCCATGGGGGGGGATGAAAATTCACGAGAAGTGCAACATGCCCTGCCCCGTCCATCCGTCCTTGACTAGTCAATGACCTGCGCGGGGTGGCTTTGGAAGGTCATTATGCTTGTCCTCGTTTTTCTTTCTTACACTCAGCAACTATCTTCAAAACACTCGACGCAAAAGAACACACATATTCGAAAAGTTTGAATAAGCCTCAGCGGGAAAGTTTTCTACACAGCTTTGGCGAATACAACTCAGGACGTAGGTTGCACGACTTGGATCTCGGGCCATCTACGCAGCTTCCAATCCCCAATACGAAAAACGAAAAGCCGCATCAACATTCCCGAATCAAAGCTCTCGCCTCACGAGTGCTTCTGGGGTCCCTTATTCTTCAGTGTCAACAATACACAACGACCGCCGTATTCCAGAAAAGTCTCCTGCACGAGACCCTGATCTCACCAACGCTAGCGTGTGCGTCCTCGAACTAGGCAGTACCAAATATCCTCAAGAGTGACGAGAGCAACAGAACGGCCTCTTTTGCCAGCTGCAAGCACATAGCCCATCTCCCCGGAGCTCTTGGCCTTTTGCGGGACAGCTGAGGGCGTGAACTTGGCTGCTGTCTCCAAGACCGTTAATTCGACCCCACAGGACGACCGCTTCCCGACCGCCTCCCGCATGTCAAGGGGCGGAACAAATCAACCGTCTGCCCCTTCCGCACCCGCGACCACCTTCTCTCTCAAGTACCTTGACTTTCGAGTTACAAGTCTCTGTCATAACCCGTTGCGTCTCGAACTTTATATCCCTCCACCCAGTTGCAGCCCTCCCTGCGGCAATACTACAGCATTTTGATGCCCCAATATCTCGCCGCGGCCCTACCAACACCAGCATCGCGTGTAAGTCGGCAAACGACCAACAGCAAAACTGCTACTATTTCCATTTGGCATCAACGGTGTGATACCTTTCCAATGGCCCTCGTCATCTTGCTCAGCTGGCCGTATTGACAATGGCGAACAAGTCAGCCCACCTTTCCCAAGCACCAGTCTCAAGCCAATAAACACAAGCTTGGTCTTGTGTCACATACAACTATAAGACGCACAGCATTTCCTCTTTCTCACAGCTTCATTTCTTCGCCCATCAAGGACAAACAAGACAGCACCATCAGTCTCGACAGCAACGAAGACTCAGCATCAACAACCAACACGCTCGACAAGTCAACCATTTTCCAAGAACTTCTTCCCATCTGCTCGGCGACTGCAGGTTCATCTCCTAAGCGGAGGCATTACAAGAACATTTCTGCCGCACAACCCCGCTGCCTCAATACTTCGAGCAGCTTTCCTCGATAGCCTCGCCTCATCACCCTCATATTTCGGAAACTCTCGACGCCAAAATGTGCAAGACATATGTCCAGTATTACGCCAGTTGCACTCACACAGTCGAAACTTTCGTCCCGTGTCCCAGCAGTCCCGGTTGTGGAAAAGGCACCGTGCCTTCGACTCATGACAGTTACTGTCCTGATTGTCAGCAGAAAGGATACTCGTAGGTAAGTTTTGGACTTGCCTTTGATATACTTGTCGAATTTGTTGCTAATGCTCTTGTCAAAATAGAAACCCAATTCAGAGACCACCCCCCAGAGACATATCGCAGAAACTCTGATATCGGCTCTGCTGGGCTGTACGGCATAACTCCATCACTCATGTTCTTGTCCTTCTCTTCTTCTATGGCCGGGCGATCTTAGCGACAGCAAATGGATATATGGAGCGGTTTCTGGCTGCGGCCATTCTTCTTCGCCGGCTTGTCAATTTCTCGGACGTTTCAGTGCCATCAGCAGCACGTGAAGCGGTTTTCAGCCTCAGATGAGGCGATTTTCCTTTCTCTTTCTTTTCATAGATTATGTCGGGGGCCTCGAGTTTCCTTGGTTGATCCTGATTCGAGTTGAGCTCCTCTCTGTCAATAGACCTTCGCGCAGGCGAAGCCAATCCAATCCTTTCACCCTGCGCTTCGTCTTTTGTGGGTTTCGACCTCCGCATCAGAGTCTATATTTGCCATTTGAGCACCTGGCAGAACTTGTTACGTGGTGCCACGTTTCACGGGGCTGAGAGTACCCTGTAAAGCTGCACATCGTGTCGGGCCGCACTGGAGTTGACTTGGATTCAGACCCCAAAATGCGGCTTGAAGAATGGGGGCTGAGGCGGCAGTCATGTGAAAGACGCGGCCAAGCTTGTTGGATGCTGTGGATCGGTGCTACTTGTCGAAAAAAAAAACATTGGGCGGCACGGCAGTGTAAGAGCGGGAACGGTCCGCGAGAAGCATGCTTCCGCATCCAACGGCCAACGGCATTTCTTCAGGAAGATTCAGCCCCAACCAAAGGACCCTTGCGTCAAATCGTTGTTACAAAGCCAAGCAGCACACACACAGACAGGCACCAGCGGCAAATCATCGACCTGAGTTCATGATTCCTTCAGCAGCGTCGACAACACAGAAAAGCTGCGAGTCGCAGGCGCGAAAAACGACAGCCACCGCATTGCGAGGCTGGAGAGCTGGCCGTTCTCGATACTTTACAGGTGGGATTCTGAGTGACCCAGCATGAGCGTCTCGTCATGTGATAGCGGCCATTTTCACAGTGTTATTAAGCAAAGGCCACGCCGGGCTGACCAGACTGGGCGCAAACATACGCGCGACAAGCGACGGACATGAATAAGTGGATATCGGATACGCAGCATGCGCTGAACCATGGAACTCTTTTTCCTATTTCATTTGAAAATTGTCGAAACGAAGCAAACATCCAGCAAATTGCCGCAACGGGTTGGCTTTGGGACGTTCTAAAGAACGGAAGTTCAAAAACTGGGCCAAAAAAATAAAAAAATAAAAAATCGAAATACAACCCGAAAAGAGGGACGAACGAAGAAGGACGACACAGCCCGGACTCGTGCGGAGAGCTTCTTAAGATGAACGGTTGATGATTTAAGCCAACCAACAAGGCGGCCCAAAAAGCTGGCCGCACCAATCCTGTGTAAATACGCCACATCTGTCAGAATTCACACGCCTCCGTCCGTGTAGGGCAGACACGCAAGACGATACAACCCTACCCGGATTTAAGACTGCGACACACGCTTCGCTGTGCTGCTTCGGGTACTTTACGCTCTGCACCTCGACACTGCCTGGGTTTAGCGTAACGGCGGATACTAAACTAAACCATGCCCAAGAAAAAGGGCAGATCATACGCGATGCCTCTCTTCCCGCCTCAGGTCGTGTTCATGGCTACCTATGGTTGGGGTGGGGGGTGAAGTCGACGACATGGGAGCATTGGGCGTGTGTGATGGAGCCCGTGGGAACAAGACGGGCCGGTCAGGCAGCCCCAGATGCTGTCAGGAGCCGGGGGGGTATCAAACGTTCAAGATGGTCAAAGAAGAAGCTGACTGGACGAGTACACGAACTACCCGGACTTCCCTGCTCATTACTGGCACGACTGATCCAGGACGACCCAAGAGAGGATAGTGCGAAGTTGAACTGGGCCGGGATGGGGATGGGGTCGGCACGACTGGAGGAGGCAAGATGAGGCAGAGGCAGGGCAAGGCGAAGACGAGAAAGAGAGGAACAAACGAAGGCACGAATACTCAGTCTCTGCCCAGGCCACCGACGACAAGATAGGACAGGCCGTCCGGATGTAACCCGCCATTCCTTCCAATATCACTATGCCCCCAAAGGCGGCGACGGGCAATTGCGTGGGTACAGCAGCCAGACAGGGCCGGACAAGGACAGGCACGGTAACGAACGTTGAAGGGGATATGAAGATGAGATGAGAAGGATTCTTCTTTGGGGAGCAACAGGCTCCAAGCAAGATGAGGTAAGGTGTACACCACAATGATAGGGTCGTACTGGGAGCATCTACCTTCCTGGTCTGTCAGGGGGATGGATGCATGGGTGAAGGGGAAGAAGGGAACGGGGCAAGGGTGTAGGTAAGGGGAGCTCTACTAAGGTAGGGTGCGTGCGTACCTTCCCCGGCATCCATGTCCATCCAAATCCATCCGTGAGGTGGGTCGGGAGATTGACAGACGGGTATCCCAGTTTCCGGGCAGCTTCCAGCTTTGCAACTCTCAACTTTCCAACTCCTCATTCCTCTCAACTCAAGCACCACCACTACCACCACCACCGAGGGCCCATTTCTCACTGCCTTCGAACCCTCTACAGGAACGGGAACGAGAACAGCATACCAAGTGGAGGTAGACTGGACAGACAGACGAGCTAAGCTAGGGGAACCTGGTTGGACCCTCTCGAGATATTGTGGGTTGGCAGCACGAGCAAGGCGAACCACCTAGGCTCAAAGCTCGGACGAAGCGCACTCTGCTTCACACCGGCGACCGGGAAACACTGACGAGGCTAACGTCTCGTCTCGTCAAAACTTCCGGCTCTGCCCGCCGTTCGTGGCTCCAGGAACCTGGCATCATACTTGAAAACACACTGACCAGGTTTGTGGAAGACCTTGATCTCGACTATATTGGTCCGGCGCGGCTTCGCCTAGCCGTTCGATACGACTCTCGCCTGTCGTCACGCAAACCGACTTTATCCCATGCTCTTGCTCGTATCCAGTCTGTATCAACGGATGAACAACAATGGCAATCAACCAAACCAGCGAAGAAGCCGTCGCAAAAGAGCTTGGAGGAGCTTCATGGCAGGCACGCAACCGGTATCCCTACCTCGCCTCGCCTCAGCTAAGTGTGTTTGCGGACGTCACGAATCCAGTGCTCGCAAACGGAGTACGGATACTGGACATGGACAGCTTTGAGCGTAACGTCACGCATGCACGAACTTCACTTTATGCTTGTATTCTGGTGGCACCGCACCGCACCGCTCCCGCACCACGTTTGAACGGATCACGATAGTACAGCTAACGTTCCCGCATCATACATGCCGCGGCGTACAGGCGCATCCACCAGATATACCACACGCGATCTTGACCTGCTCAGCAATGCCTATCCTCCGGTCTGCATATTTTCAACACGACGCACGCGACGTACCGGTAGGAAACGCCGCGTTGGCTGTGACCTTCCTCTCACTGTACGCAACCTTGTACAACCACCGGACCTAACCATGGCCCCATTCCCGCGTCATACCGGCGCAGTATCGTGATGCGACCATGGTCTCGCCGTTGCAGCAGCCCTGCATGTCGCCAAGCTGAGCATTGATCACCTCCACTGGCATTTGAGCACAAGCCAGGGGACCCCAAACAGCCTTTGGTCTGACAGGGTCTATCTCTAATACCACCGCAAGAGAACTGAGCGAGCGACTTTCCCGATCTGCTTCCTTCGTCATTCAAGAATCAACGCAGGCCGAACTCAACACAGAGACCTTCTCCTAGCTACCTTACGCAGCGTCATTCTGAGCTGATCACATCTCTTGCTCGAGGCAAATGCTTTCACAGTTGTTTCACGTCTTTGAGCATCACATCTAACAATTAGGAAAGCCGACAGCAAACTTTGCGCAACAGCCTGAAATAGCCATTCGGGCATTAGGATAGCGACACCGTTGTTTGCCGTCACTGTTTTGTTACTCCATGCCGGATCCCTCGCGCTCGTCCTCGGCCCGTTGTCATCCACATTGAGCGTGTAACGGAACTTTGGCACAAACACCGCATAATGGCATTCTTTTGTCCAGATTGAACAGCGTCAGCGAGCAGGGGGGCTTCTCAATCTTTCACAATCTGCCCAGTCAACCAGTGCACTTGCGCATGCGAGGGATCGCCGGCCACCACCACCCACCCAATCCACATGCACATGCGCCTTGGGAGCACAGCGCAGCAATGATGCTGACAGGCCGCCCAGCGCGCCCGCCTGCCCGGTCGTCGGCGGCTATGCACATCGCTTCGAGTGGATGAAGCCAATTACAACTTCCTGGAAGATTTACAAAGAAAACCCCCTTTCCGGTCACGCCAGAGGTGTCAGCCTCTCAACCAGCTCCTTGGTCGCGCAAACATGACCAACGAGAAGCTAAAGTTGCGTTTTTGTCGAGTCGCGATATGACGATGATTTCTGCTGCCCGGCGATGTTATTCACAAGCACCAGAGCGCTCCACCGAGACGAAAATCTAGCGAGGAACCCCGGCATATCTTGCTGAACATGGGCAAAATCAGCGACGGGAGCGGAATCCAGCCCGCAAGCCGGCCGGCCGATGTGCGAGGGTGGCACGGTGGTCGTTTATCCCTCCTCTTATTCAATCTTCTCTTTTTAAACATGGGTCCTTGCTCTCTGCTGGTTGAGAGGAAGAGGCACGGCGAAGGGATCATCCAGATTTTCCAGCAGCGGGATCCCTTCCGCCCCCAGGCAGACCTCAGCACTTTTAACCCCAATACCCCATATGGCGCCGGGGCCCAGCATATCCTGGCGATTGATCTGAAAGGTCTTCCGGCTCTTGACTTATCCCGCAGGATACTTATTGTTAATGAATGATTGAGGGCGGCAGACCTACCATTGACTATGCAACAGGAACACGAACACAGTTGGTTCGACAACGCGAAACGCGCAAGAACCGACTCATGGTGGAGACTCGACGTCCTCCCCCCCGTACATTCTTCACCGAGTTACTTCTCTTGTCACATCAAGAGGCTTTCAATCTTTGCATCGCAGTCTTGTCCATCGAGGCCTGGGGGCCTTGTTACCGGCTCCGGCTCCTTTGGCCCATCGACCGGGTCTTCGCGCAGCCCGAGACCAACAAGTTACCATCAAACCCCTATTTTCTGCAAATTTGCAACCCACTATTTGTATTATACGATACTCACCGCAGGCGTCTGAGAAGTGAGCAAGACTGCTCATCGTCGCAATCAGGCGAAGAGAAAACGCAAGAGAGGGACAGGGTCGGACGTGTCCACCATGGGCTGGAAGACGAGGCCTTCGCCCAGGTAGTTTGGAAAGCTCATTC
Organism: Colletotrichum karsti; assembly: GCF_011947395.1. Taxonomy (NCBI): domain Eukaryota; kingdom Fungi; phylum Ascomycota; class Sordariomycetes; order Glomerellales; family Glomerellaceae; genus Colletotrichum; species Colletotrichum karsti. Next base: position 439,648 of record NW_024065920.1, read on the forward strand.
GGCGGTACTTTCGTTTTGTCCCTTCCCCTGCTGCTCCAAACACCGGGTAGCAATCCTTGCTTACCCTTCTCCAGGCTCGGGGGAGCTGGCTGCTTTCTCGGCCGTGAACCCCGTAAGACAGGCGTTTTCTTCATTCAATCCTCATTCCCATCCAGAATCGGGGTGTGGCACACTTCTTCAAACACGCGCGCACACCATCATATACACATGCGCGTGAATGCGCGCAAATGAGAGCGGCCTGACTTCGAGAAACTGCGGCTTGGCGACTTTTTGCGCCAAGGTTGGGAGCCTCTGCTCAAATGAGCCGTCGAGCTCTCGACTGGCGTTGGCGAGGTCTGGATTTCACGCGGGGGGGGGGGGGGGGGGGGGGGGGGGGGG